>NC_091990.1:128724073-129047553 GCF_044704955.1 Pristiophorus japonicus | reverse complement strand
CCCCCCCCCCCCCCCCCTTCCTCCCTCTCTCCCCCCTTCCTCCCTCTCTCCCCCCTTCCTCCCTCTCTCCCCCCTTCTCCCTCTCTCCCCCTTCCCTCTCTCTCTCTCTCTCTCTCTCTCCCCCCCTCCTCTCTCTCTCTCTCCCCCCCTCTCTCTCTCTCTCTCTCCCCCCCCTCCTCTCTCTCTCCCCTCCCCTCCTCTCTCTCTCCCCTCCCCTCTCTCTCCCCTCCCTCTCTCTCCCCTCCCCTCCTCTCTCTCTCTCCCCCCCCTCTTCTCTCTCTCTCCCCCCCTCTCTCTCTCTCTCTCTCTCCCCCATCTCTCTCTCTCCCCCCCCCCTTCCTCTCTCTCCCCCCCTCCTCTCTCTCCCCCCTCCTCTCTCTCCCCCCTCCTCTCTCCCTCCCCCCCCCCTCTCTCTCCTCCCCTCCTCCTCCCCCCCCCCTCCCTCTCTCTCCTCCCCCCCCCCTCCTCTCTCTCCTCCCCCCCCCTCCTCTCCCCCCCTCCTCTCTCCTCCCCCCCCCTCCTCTCTCTCCTCCCCCCCCTCCTCTCTCCCCCCCCTCCCTCTCTCCTCCCCCCCCCTCCTCTCTCTCCTCCCCCCCCCTCCTCTCTCTCCCCCCCTCCTCTCTCTCCTCCCCCCCCCCTCCTCTCTCTCCTCCCCCCCCCCCTCCTCCTCTCTCTCCTCCCCCCCCCTCCTCTCTCTCTCCCCCCCCCTCCTCTCTCTCCTCCCCCCGCTCCTCTCTCTCCTCCCCCCCCCCCTCCTCTCTTCTCCCCCCCCCCTCGTCTCTCTCCTCCCCGACCCAACCCAACGCCACCCACCTGTAAATCTGGTGCTGGAGACGGGCCCTGCCCGAAGTCTCGGGCCGGCCCGTTCAGCCTTCGGTCCCAAAAGGCCTGCCTGAAGCACTTTCACACAGGTAGGAAGATGGTTTATTTAATCTTTTCTTTGCTTATAAATGTTTATTCAGGTTGGATTTATTTGTATAATATTTGTATAAGTATAAATAAGGATTTATTATAGAATTTAATGACTTCCCTTCCCCCCTCCCTCCCCACCTCGTTCTGGACGCCTAATTTGTAACCTGCGCCTGATTTTTTTAATGTGTAGAACAGGTTTTTTCAGTTCTACAAAAATCTTCACTTGCTCCATTCTACTTTAGTTTGGAGTACGTTTTCACTGTGGAAACTTTCAAATCAGGCGTCAGTGGCCGGACACGCCCCCTTTTGAAGAAAAAATTCTGTTCCAAAGTAGAACTGTTCTACCTGACTAGAACTGCAGAAAAAGAAATGTGGAGAATTGCGATTTCTAAGATAGTCCGTTCTCCACCAGTTGCTCCTAAAAATCAGGCGCAAATCATGTGGAAACTTGGGCCCTATGTCTCTATTTATAAAATGCGATTGGTCATTTTAATGGTTTTATCTCCTGGACTCGCAATTTCAAAGAATTATGCATTTGAATTCCGAGGTATCTAGCATCTTCCCACTTAGTGTATACACCCAAACTTTTATATTTTGGGATAAAAAAAAACTTACAATTTAATGTGGAAAAGTGTATCTGCCACCTGTCTGCCCATTCTACAGCTTTTATAGTCCTCCTTGCTGTTTTGTGCCATCAAAACATTTTGATAACATACTTCCTATGTCCAAGCTCAAATTACCTATATATACTCAGAACAAAAAAGTGGAATCGGCACTGACCCCTGCGGTATACCATTTCCAACCCTTCTCCAATCCAAGAAACACTCATTAGCTTTACCTCTTCCCCTTCCTCCTTCACCTTTTCATCTATACTGTAACATTTGCTCTTAACTCGTAGGCCTGAGCTTTTGTAACAAACCCCCATGAGACATCTTCTTGAATGCTTTCTGGGAATCATATGCACAACATCTACTGCATTCCCTTTATCCATTAATTGGTCAATTCTTCAAAAAAGGCACAAATTTGTCAAATGTGATTGGCTTTTAACAGATCCATGCTGGCTGCCATTGCTTTAACATTATGGCCCCAAGTTTCCACACGCGGCAAAACAGGCGCCCCTCCGAGCTGGGCGCCCGTTTTTCGCGCCGAAAACGGCGCCTGAAAAAAAACGCGCTATTCTCGAGCGCTTTGCAGCTCGATGTCAGCTTGGCGCGGCGCCCAGGGTGCGGAGCCTACCACTCGCGCCGATTTTGTAAGTAGGAGGGGGCGGGTACCATTTAAATGAGTTTTTTTCGTGCCGGCAACCCTGCGCGTGCGCGTTGGAGCGTTCGCGCACGCGCAGTGTGAAGGAAACATTGGCACTCGGCCATTTTTGTAGTTCTTTGCAGCTGTTCAATTTAACATTTTTTAATAAAGCCACATTGCCCTTCCATGATCAGCACTGAGGCTTCTTGCAGCAGTGAGAAGGCTGCAGGATGCCTCAGAAGTTGAGGCAGCCGTTTCCCGACGGGCCCGACCGATGGCAGGGGGGCCTTCCCCCCCCCCCCCGCCCCCCCCCGCCCCCGCCGTCGGGAATGGCTGCCTCAACTTCTGAGGCTTCCTGCAGCCTTCTCCCTGCCTCCCCCCCCCCGCTGCCGTCAGTTGGGTCCTCACTGCCTCCCCTCCCCCGCCGTCAGGAACGGCTGCTGCCGTCGGTCGGGTCCTCACTGCCTCCCCTCCCCCGCCGTCAGGAACGGCTGCTGCCGTCAGTCGGCCCTCACTGCCTCCCCCCCCCCCCGGCGTCAGGAACGGCTGCTGCCGTCGGTCGGGCCCTCACTGCCTCCCCCCCCCCCCGGCGTCGGGAACTGCTGCTGCCGTCGGTCGGGCCCTCACTGCCTCCCCTCCCTCCGCCGTCGGGAATGGCTGCTGCCGTCGGTCGGGCCCTCACTGCCTCCCCTCCCTCCGCCGTCGGGAATGGCTGCTGCCGTCGGTCGGGCCCTCACTGCCTCCCCTCCCTCCGCCGTCGGGAATGGCTGCTGCCGTCGGTCGGGCCCTCACTGCCTCCCCCCCGCTGCCGTCGGTCGGGCCCTCACTGCCTCCCCCCCCCCCTGCCGTCGGGAATGGCTGCTGCCGTCGGTCGGGCCCTCACTGCCTCCCCCCCGCTGCCGTCGGTCGGGCCCTCACTGCCTCCCCCCCCCCACCCCCTGCCATCGGGAACGGCTGCTACCGTCGGTCGGGCCCTCACTGTCTCCCCCCCCTCCGCCGTCGGGAACGGCTGCCTCAACCTGTGAGGCTTCCTGCAGCCTTCTCCCTGCCTGAAAGGCCTGCCTGAAGCACTTTCACACAGGTAGGAAGATGGTTTATTTAATCTTTTCTTTGCTTATAAATTTTTATTCAGGTTGGAATTATTTGTATAATATTTGTATAAGTATAACTAAGGATTTATTGTAGAATTTAATGACTTCCCTTCCCCCCCCCCCCCCCACCTCACCTCGTTCTGGACGCCTAATTTGTAACCTGCGCCTGATTTTTTAATGTGTAGACAAGGTTTTTTCAGGCCTACAAAAATCTTCACTTGCTCCATTCTAAGTTAGTTTGGAGTACGTTTTCACTGTGGAAACTTTCAAATCAGGCGTCAGTGGCCGGACACGCTCCATTTTGAAAAAAAAATTCTGTTCAAAAGTGAAACTGTTCTACCTGACTAGAACTGCAGAAAACTTAAATGTGGAGAATTGCGATTTCTAAGATACTCCGTTCTCCACCAGTTGCTCCTAAAAATCAGGAGCAAATCATGTGGAAACTTGGGGCCCATATTTCTAAATGCTCCATCAACAGCCTATCGGCATACAATAACTTATCCACCTTGACATCGAGTATTTTTTTCAAAACCAATTATTTTTCTACAGCCGTATAACAATTATTCCACATTATTAATCATTCTAAATGTCAGACTTAGGGTAAGAAATTAGCTCCAAATACTTTGTGGGCTGACTGTCCTAAAATGGGGGGCAGGTTATGTTTACAGGTATTTTGTATAAAATAGCACTCAAATTATTTTAGTATTTATGCCTGCTGGCACTCACAGAATAGGCTCACATATAAAGAATGGTCAATTGGATGCAGTAGCAGAGTGTTCCTATTATCTGTGGAGTGGTATATTAGTACAAAAAGTATGGATAGGAGGACCGAATCAAATCTGCATTTGTCATTATACAGTATTCAGGCAGTTAAAAATACTCAATAAACCCAAAAAGCCTCAAGACACTCAAATTTTCCCAGCAACACCAATGCATATTACTCACATTATAGAGTCAAAGTTCAACAACTTTTAATGCTTTTATTAATGGAATACCTGTCTGCCCCAAGGATACCAACAGGGCAAAAATAGATTAACAACTGGGCATTCTCTATGACTCAAAAAGTTTATCCGATGCTTAGGTGAATCATACAGGCCAGGATGGTTGAGATTTGATCCCTGGTCTATGCTGGGGTAGCTGATCTCAGCTGCAGTAGTGCTACAAATGCTCGCAGTACCTGACTGCTATTCTTGTGTGTATATGTGTTTCTACTTGACTGTGAATCCCCCCACGGCGGTCCCGCCCTCATGAATAACACAGTCACTAAGATGAGGTACCACAAGGCAGAATGGTCACTTGGATGCAGTAACCATAGAATAGAACATAACAAAACAAATAGGTGCACGAGTAGGCCATTTGGCCCCTCGAGCCTGCTCCGCCATTCAATAAGATCATGGCTGATCTGATCATGGACTCAGCTCCACTTTCCTGCCCGCTCCCCATAACCCTTTACTCCCTTATTGCTCAAAGATCTGTCTATCTCCGCCTTAAATATATTCAATGACCCAGCCTCTACAGCTCTCTGGGGCAGAGAATTCCATAGATTTACAACCCTCAGAAGAAATTTCTCCTCATCTCAGTTTTAAATGGGCAGCCTTTTATTCTAAGACCATGTCCCCTAGTTTTACATTCCCCTATGAATGAAAATATCCTCACTGCATCCACATTGTCGAGTTCCCTCATTAGCTTATAATTTTCAATAAGATCACCTCTCATTCTTCTGAACTCCAATGTGTATAGACCCAACCTACTCAACCTATCCTCATAAGTCAACCCCTTCATCTCCAGAATCAACCTAGTGAACCTTCTCTGAACAGCCTCCAATGCAAGTATATTCTTCCTAAAATACAGAGACCAAAACTGTACACAATACTCCAAGTGTGGCCTCACCAATACTCTGTACAGTTGTAGCAGGACTTCTCTGCTTTTATACTCTATCCCCCTTGCAATAAAGGCCAACATTCCAATTGCCTTCCTGATTACTTGCTGTACCTGCAAACTAACTTTTTAATGTTTCATGCACAAGGACCCCCAGGTCCCTCTGTACTGCAACACTTTTTCTCCATTTAAATTATAATTTGCTTCCTATTATTTCATTTTCCCACATTATACTCCATCTGCCACTTAGCCTGTCTATATCCCTTTGCAGATTTTATGTGCCCTTCTCACAATTTGCTTTCCCACCCATCTTTGTATCATCAGCAAACTTGGCTACATTACACTCAGTTCCTTCATCCAAGTCATTAATATAGATTGTAAATAGTTGAGGACCCAGCACCGATCCCTGCGGCACCCCACTAGTCACTGTTTGCCAACCGGAAAATGACCCATTTATCCCGACTCTCTGTTTTCTGTTAGTTAGGCAATCCTCTATCCATGCTAATATATTACCCCAAACCCGTGAGCTTTTATCTTGTCCAGTAACCTTTTATGTGGCACCTTATCGAATGCCTTCTGGAAATCCAAATATACCACATCCACTGGTTCCTCCTTATCCAGCCTGTTCATTACATCCTCAAAGAACTCCAGCAAATTTGTCAAACATGATTTCCTTTTCATAAAAGCATGCTGACTCTGCTTAATTGAATCATGCTTTTCCAAATGTCCTGCTACTGCTTCCTTAATAATGGATTCCAGCATTTTCCCCAACGACAGATGTTAGATTAACTGGTCTACAGTTTCCTGCTTTTTGTCTGCCTCCTTTTTAAAAAAAAATAGGGGCATTAAATTTGCGGTTTTCCAATCTGCTGGGACTGCCCCAGATTTCAGGGAATTTTGGCAGATTACAACCAATGCATCTACTATCTCTGCAGCCACTTCTCTTAAGACTTCTCTTCAGGTTCAGGGGACTTGTCCACCTTTAGTCCCACTATTTTACCTAGTACTACTTCATTAGTGATAGTGATTGTATTAAGTTCCTCTCTACCTATAGCCCCTTGATTATCCACTATTGGGATGTTTTTAGTGTCTTCTACCGTGAAGACCGAATGGTACATCAGCAGAAAATGTGTGAATAGGTGGATGTATTGTCTCATTCAGTCTGGCACTGGTTATCCATTACTGTGGTTTGCTAGAGATTAAAAATCAAATATACCAATGGGATATTCTTCCTTCCCCTCATTTCCATCTGAAAGGCAATGGATTTCTTTCATTTTTAATTCCCCATTAAAAGTAATTGCTCATACCAAGTCCTGCTGTCTTCAGGTGCAAGTCAAGACCATTGACTTTTGTAGGCTATTTGGCACATCACAATTAAGCCCAAACCCATTCATGTGTGGCCTTTGCAGCGGGGGCCAATGAATACTGGTAAAAACAAACTTGGCTGATTTTTTCCTTCCCCATCTTGGAAGGCCCTGATACCAAGTGGCACTTCAATGCCACGCTGAGATCAGCTAACTCTTGGATGAAGGGAGCGAGTGTACTATAGCCAAATTTGGTGACAATACAAAGATAGGTGGGAAGGCAAGTTGTGAGGAGGACACAGAGTCTGCAAAGGGATATAGATAGGTTAAGTGAGTGGGCAAAAATTTGGCAGGTGGACTATAATGTGGTAATGTGAGGTTACCCACTTTGGTAGGAGGAATAGAAAATCAAAATATTATTTAAATGGAGATTACAGAATGCTGCAGTCGAGAGGGATCTGGGTGTAGCAAGGAATTAGGAAGTCAAATGGATTGTTTGTCATTATTGCTAGCGGCGTGGAGTACAAAAGTAAGGAAGTCTTGCTACAACTATACAGGGCGTTGGTGAGGCCACACCTGGAGTACTGGGTACAGTTTGAGTCTCCTTATTTAAGGAGGAATATACTTGCATTGGAGGCAGTTCAGAGAAGGTTCACTAGGTTGATTCCTGGGATGAAGGGATTGTCTTATGAGGAAAGGCTGAGCAGGTTGGGCCTGTACTCGTTGGGAGTTTAGAAGAATGAGAGGTGATCTTATTGAAACACAAGATTCTGAGGGAGCTTGACAGGTTAGATGCTGAGAGAATGTTTCCCCCTGTGGGGGAATCTAAAACTAGGGGGCATAGTTTCAGAAAAGAGTCATCCTTTTAAGATGGAGATGAGTAGGAATTTCTTCTCAGAGGGGCATGAATCTTTGGAATTCACTGCCCCAGAGAGCTGTGGAGGCTGGGTCATTAAATATATTCAAGGCTGGGATAGACAGATTCTTGAACCATAGGGGAGTCAAGGGTTATGGGGAAAGTGGAGTTGAGGCCAAAATCAGATCAGTCATGATCTTATTTAATGAAGGAGTAGGCTCGAGGGTTCGTATGGCCCACTCCTGCTCCTATTTCTTATGTTCTTAGCTCAGCAAAGAAGGATAGAACCAGGGACCTTGTTACTCATTATCATCACAGGAGAGGTGGGCTGGTTATAATTATTAAAATTATAGATTGGAATTAGTTTATATACATTCTAAAAATGATTTTTAAATATGCTATTTGGCCAAAGAGAAAGATGGAATTAAGGGTGCATTTATTCTTCCACTTTCCCATTGATGAGGCACCAAGATATTTCAGAAAGCTATGGAATGTACGGAAACCCTTACTTGTCAGACTCTCTAACAGTGTTGAATTTCCTGTTGGGGCATAATTGGGAAGTTGCAAGTATTTTGTTGTAATCTGTTAAAACATAAATCGTTAACTCAAATGCCCCCTGATTAAAGGAGGGAGACACTAAAATTGAAAGTTTCTAACAAGTGCCCCCTTGTTTTTTTTTGAGGGCACCAACACACAAATGCCCTCTGGCTAAAAAAGGTGGGGAGAGGGGCACTAAAACCACACATTTTGGACATTAAATCAAATCAAAATTTGGTTGCCAGGGGTGATGATGCACTCCAGTCCCTCCGGCACCCACCTCTCGATTGGGAAGTTGCAACTAAAATTATGCCCATTCAACTGAAATCTATTTACAGCCAAATTTCCTATCAATCTCATTAACATACATCAGAACATAACAATTGGGGTCAAAGGTAAGCGCCAAACTCACATCATGTATTTCTTCTTTTAAGTGTGAAAATTAACATTTCAAGCCAGCTATCATTTATGCGCATTGGCCGCTGCATGCTTAAGAACCTGCAATCGTGGAACATTTAACATTTTTAATGTGACATACTGATTGCACTGAAGAAAATAGAACACACAGTGCAAATCTCGGTCAGGACAATCATATAACCAGCGTAACTCCAGCAAATTCGAGAGTGTGGCTCTTTAGCCTGGGGGCAGTCATTATAATGAGCTGTGTATTCAGGCACAGGGATGATAGATGGGTGTAAAAGAGCCAGGATATTCGGCTATAGCATAATTAGGTGCATGCTTGCGTCCATGCTTCCTCGATATCTTACGCCGTGTATTTACTTTACGCCCCGATTACTCGTGTCTCTGGGCACAAACACACAGGAAATTCCAGCTCAAGAGGCAGTCTCACTACAGCCCAAGTGTTTATCCAACAAGTTTGTTGACGCCCCCTGTCGACAACTGAATATATCAGACAGCACACAGAAAACTCTTAATTCTTGGCAGCTCCCGATCCCTCAATGCACCTTGAATAGAACACCATTCAAAAAAAAAGTAATACTGCAAATGAGAAAACTGGCCAGAAAATTAGCCCGTTATTCTTGGTCCATAAAAACCCAGATTAAAAAGAACCCTTCTGTAAAGACAACATCAATCTGTTAAATCGGCTGCATTTTACAGAAAGATAAACCGGATTGGTGAATGAACTTCGAAAATAAGTGTTAAACGTTAATTCCCCCAGTTGATCTCCGATCGCTTTGAAGGGCAGATTTCACTCCAGCTTTCACCAAGTGCACTCACTCAAACATTTAGTCACTCCTTTAAGAATCTTCGTCACTTTTGGTTTCAAAATCTCATTTGTGATCGTAGATCCCAAGTCTCTCAGCCTTGGTGGGAAATGGTGTTTACAAACAGGCAAGATGAAAGGAGTCAGCCCACAGGCGCAGCTCTTCGGCCAGGGAGGGCAGCAACTGGAGTCTCACACAACTCAACTCAACACAACTAAACTAAATTAAAGACAATGTACTCCAGCACAACTCAACTCAACTCAACACAACTAAACTAAAGACAATATAATACAGCACAACACAACTCAGCACAGCACAACTAAACTCAATACAACACAACTAAACTAAAGACAATATAATACAGCTCAACTCAACACAACTAAACTAAACTAAAACACAATATAATACAGCACAACTAAACTAAACTTAACTCAGCACAGCAGAAAAAGCCTCAAACTCGCCTTAAGCTGGGACTTGGACACTTTTCCGCATTTATCGACATCCAGAGCAGTAAACGCATGCCAGATAACTTTCAACAGCTCCTCTCGAAGCGCCATCGCTGCCTGGGCTGGCTCTGGGGTCTCTGCGCTCCGGCTCCGCTCCGCCCCTTCCGCGCGTCAGTTACCGGCGCGGCGCGGCGCAGCTCGCACTCCCAGCCAGGGACTCCACCCACCCACAGACCGAAAGGGACAGAATGCAATTGCTACAGCTGCCCCAGTACTGCAACAATAAAAGAGCGCACGGCTTGAAATCAAATGACAAAAACCAGAATTACACGCAGATGGTATTTTGTGGCTGAGACAGATTCAACTTTGGTAACGCACCGTGCTCAGAACATTGCGGAAATACAAAAGCAAAACACTGCGGATGCTGGAATCTGAAATAAAAACACAGAATGCCGGAAATGGCAGCATCTGTGGAGAGAGAAATCAAGTTAAGGTTTTGGGTCGACCACCCCTCTATTCGCAGTCAATTTATCCAAGGACCAAAAGTGTTTTCAAACAGATGGGCCCAATTTTCGTATGTCAGTTCTAAATGATTAAAAACTGGCGCAAATCTCAGCAAAATGGTAATAGGCTAAAATCACTCAATTTTTCAAGCCAGACACCGACCATCTCCAACAAGAGAAAGCCGAACATTCTTCCCCTTCACATTTAAAGGCATTATTATCGCAGAGTTCCCCCACCAACATCCTGGGGGCTACCATTGACCAGAAACTCAACTAAACCAACCACATGGAGTAATTGAGGCAAATAACACAGCTGCATTTAAAGGGAAGCTAGATAAGCATATAAGGGAGAAAGGAATAGAGGGTTGTGCGAGAAGAGTTAGATGAGGAAGGAATGGGAGGAGGCTTGATTGGAGAATAAATGGCGGCACGGACTGGTTGGGCCAAATGGCCTGTTTCTGTGTTGTATATCCTATGTAATGTTATGTAAACATTAATGCCATGGCTATTAGAGCAGTTCAGAGGCTGGGTATTCTGCGTCGAGTGGCTCACCTCTTGACCAATGTTCCCTCTAATTTTTGCTTGTAAGCAGCCTGCATGGGACCTCCGGATTGATGCATAGCCACATGCCCGCACACCTTTGGGGTAAGGTTGCTCTTGACTCCCTAAGGCCTTCCTATCACCTACAGGGCACAAGAATACTCTCCACTTGCCTGGATGGGTGTAGCTGCAACAATACTCAAGAACACCATCCAGAATAAAGCAGTCCGCTTGATCAATATCTTATCCACTAAACGTCCATCCGCCCCATTATTAGCATAGTGTGACTGCAGCGTGTACTATCTACAGGATGCACTACAACAACTTGCTAAGACTTCTTTGGCAGCACCTACGAGGTCCACAAGCTATAGCAGCAGATGCATGGGAACACCATCGTCTCCAAGTTCCACTCCAAGTCACACACCATCCTGTAGAAGCAATTTCTACATCATCGCTGGGTCAAAATCCTGGAACTCACTAATAATATTATGGGGTACTTTCACCACGCAGACTGCAGTGGTTCAAGAAGGTGGCCCACCACCACCTTCTCAAGGGAAACTAGAGACTTGAGCACAGAAATCTAGGTTCACACTCTAGTACAGTGCTGAGGGAGGGCTGCACTGTCAGAGGTGCCGTTTTCAGATGAAACGTTAAACTGAGGCCCCGTCTGCTCTCTGAGGTGGATGTAAACGATCCCATGGCACTATTTTGAAAAAGAGCAGGGGAAGTTATCCATGATGTCCTGACCAATATTTATCCCTCAATCAACATAATACAAACAGATTAGCTGGTCATTATCACACTGCTGTTTTTGGTAGCATGCTGTGCACAAATTAGCTGACGCGTTTCCCATATTACAACAATGACAATATTCCAAAAGTACTTCATTGGCTGTAAAGGGCTTTGAGATGTTCGGCCTTGCTAGTGATGCTCATGTCCCATAAATGAATAAAAAAACATTTTCATAATTATTCACAGCTTCAAGGGCACATCTGGAAAGATTCTATTTTAGGTAGGCGAATGGGGTCGCACAGGTACACCCATATTACAAGCACCCTAGGGTGGCACGAATAAAATATTGTGAGACTTATCCAAACTAAAGATTATGGGCTCAATTTTCCCGGGTCAGTTGGGTCATTTTTTTAACAGGCGCCGTTTTTTCTGGCGTAATTATTTAATTCAAAGTTTCCCTCTGGAATCTGTGCCAGTGTAACTGCTTTAGTTACAATTTTTCAACGTTAGGTTTTTTTGATGTCATGGGGGGCGTTCCCTCATGTCTTGGCCAATTTTCAGCATTTTTCGCAGTTTGCCCAAAAATGTTTTATCCTAGGTTGGCGTATCTGACCACTCCCGAAAAACCTTTTGGGGAGTTAACAGCAAGCAGTGCACATTAAAAATCGGTGCTGAAAGACGCCATTGTTTTTCGTCGAAGTTTTTGGAGGGAATCTCTAACACTTGAAATATCCATAATAAAGTTCACATTTTTTTTACCATTCAATGGAGTACATGGAAATTTCTTGGCTTTCTGAAGTTTTCATTTTTTTTTGCTCACACGCCATCACCGAATGTCTTCAAGCAGGGCTGGAGGGGGGTCGTAGTGTCGGCTGTCAGAATCGTCCCCACGCCCGGACACAGGGGCTCGGGGCTCGGCTGGAAAACAAGCCCGGGGGGGTGGAGGGGTGAGTGGGAGGAAATTGGCCCATTGGAAGGCTTCTGCACTGAGATCGGGGAGGGAGGTGGCGATTGGAAAGCTGCCACACAGGCACAAAACTGCAATGAGTTTGGGGGAGGGGGGGAGAAGTCACAAGACCTGGGTGTGATCCATCCATACAGACTTTGGGGAGAGAGAACAAAGAACCTGTCCTGCCTGCTTTTCTGCCATTTTGAGCTTCTTGAAAAGGTAAAATGTAACTATGGGGCAATACTGACAATGCCATACCTTGTGCGAGCCTTCTGCATGATGATGCTACGAAGAAGACAATTGATTCGACGTCATCGCATGAGGAACATCAGAGCCCGTAGGGTGATAGGCAGGAGGCCTTACCCCATCGGGTGTATCGAGACAGGCATTCGTACCTGCACTTGAGTGATGTAGACAATGTTAGAAGGCTGCATTTCCACAAAGAAGTTGTAACTGAGATCTGTGAGTTGGTGAAAGCAGACCTGCAATCTAGAAGTGTCAGGAAGACTGCTCTGTCAGTTGAAGTGAAGGTTACAGCTGCACTTTCATTCTATGCCTCTGGATCGTTTCAAGCTACAACTGGGAATGTGTGTACCATTTCTCAACATGCAACACACGTCTGCCTTCGGCAGGTGACAGCTGCAGTATATGCAAGGAGGAATGACGACATAAAGTTCCCCATGACCGTCCAAGCAATGCATGACAGGGCTGTGGGCTTCTCCAGGATTGCTGACTTCCCACCTTGCGAGCACCTTTGGAGGATTCCAAAATATACAGGAACAGAAAAGGCTTCCACTCCATTAATGTGCAGCTCATGTGTGACAACATGCATCACATTATGCCAGTCGATGCAAGACACCCTGGGAGCATCCATGATGCATTCATCCTACACAAGAGTGTGATATCTACCATGTTTCAGCAGCAGCCATAAGGGCAGAGCTGGCTACTGGGAGACAAAGGGTATGGCCTCGCCACCTGGCTCATGACGCCCCTACGCATAACCCGGACGGAAGCTGATCGAGAATACAACATGTCGCACATTGCAACACGCAGCATAATAGAGAGGACTATTGGCATCTTGAAACAGCGTTTCTGATGCCTGGACCATTCCGGAGGCTACTTGCTATACTCCTCTGAGATTGTCGGCCAGTTCACTGTTGTGTGCTGCATGCTGCATAATTTAGCCATCATGAGGCAGCAACAGTTGGTAGGAGAAGACCTACGGTGAGAGTGGCTGATGATAATTATGAGGAAGATGCAGATAATGAGCAAGAGGACGAGGATGAGGAAGCCATGCAAGTACCTGAACCCGATGCACGACTGTGGAGGTGGGGGGGGGCCATCGTGCCCCTTTAACGATTGCTCAAGCCTTGTGCCAGCAGCTCATCTGTGAATGCTTAGCTGCCTGAATAAGAACATAAGAACATAAGAAATAGGAACAGGAATAGGCCATACAGCCACTCGAGCCTGCTCCGCCATTCAATAAGATCATGGCTGATCTGATCATGGACTCAGCTCCACTTCCCTGCTCGCTCTCCATAACCCCTTATCCCCTTATCGATTAAGAAACCATCTATTTCTGTCTTAAATATATTCAATGTCCCAGCTTCCACAGCTCCCTGAGGCAGCAAATTCCTCAGATTCACAACCCTCAGAGAAGAAATTTCTTCTCATCTCTGTTTTAAATGGGCGGCCCCTTATTCTAAGATTGTGCCTTCTAGTTCTAGTCTCCCCCATCAGTGGAAACATCCTCTCTGCATCCACCCTGTCGAACCCCCTCATAATCCTAAGACCACCTCTCATTCTTCTGAATTCGAATGAGTAAAGGCCCAACCTACTCAACCTTTCCTCATAAGTCAACCCCTCATCGCCGGAATCAACCTAGTGAAACTTCGCTGAACTGCCTCCAAAGCAAGTTTATCCTTTCATAAATATGGAAACCAAAACACAGTATTCCAGGTGTGACCTCACCAATACCTTCTATAGCTGTAGTAAGACTTCCCTGCTTTTATACTCCATCCCCTTTGCAATAAAGGCCAATATACCATTGGCCTTCTTGATCACTTGCTGTACTATCCTTTTGTGTTTGATGCACAAGTACCCCCAGGTCCCGCTGTACTGTGGCACTTTGCAATCTTTCTCCATTTAAATAATAACTTGCTCTTTGATTTTTTTCTGCCAAAGCAACAACTTTTCCACATGGACCATGTGTACTGTTTGGACCTGTTCCATAATGTTCCATAATTGTGTTAATGGAACAAATGATGGAAATGATGCTTGTTTACTTCAAAAGTTGTGCTAATAATGGAACAAATAATGGAAATAATTCAGATTTAATGCAAAATATATTTTATTCAAAAGTTGAACAAACAGTTCTTTGTACTTAACTTTAATAAAATTATTCTTGTATCAAACTTTAAAGTTTTCAGTTACGATCACTTAGAAATTTTAAGATCACTTACTAATTTTTAAACTTGTAAATTTACATAACTTACAAAAATCTTTTAATTTGAGGACAATAGTTACAACAGTAACGATAATAATAACAACAACAGCAGCAGCAGCAGCAAAGAAAGGCTGCAATTATCCCTACTCCACCATATTCTAAGACTGTCCGCTGCACTTGTTCTTGGTGCAAAACAGATACACCACTTTGGGTACTGTTGAGGGGGATCACTCATCAGGGGAGAGTAGCAGCAGCCAAGTCCACGTCACCGTGGGTGGTTCTGGTGCACAGGAGGGCAGGAAAAAGAGTGGGAGAGCTATGGTGATAGGGAATTCAATTGTAAGGGGAATAGATAGGCATGTCTGCGGCCGCAACCAAGACCCCAGGATAGTATGTTGCCTCCCTGGTGCAAGGGTCAAGGATGTCTTGGAGCGGGTGCAGGACATTCTGAAAAGGGAGGGTGAACAGCCAGTTGTCGTGGTACATATAGGTACCAACGATATAGGTAAAAAATGGGATGAGGTCCTATGAGACAAATTTAGGGAGCTAGGAGTTAAATTAAAAAGCAGGACCTCAAAGGTAGTAATCTCATGATTGCTGCCAGTGCCACGTGCTAGTCAGAGTAGGAATCGCAGGATAGCTTAGATGAATACATGGCTTGAGCAGTAGTGCAGAAGGGAGGGATTCAAATTCCTGGGGCATTGGAACCGGTTCTGGGGGAGCTGGGACCAGTACAAACCGGACGGTCTGCACCTAGGCAGGACCGGAACCAATGCCCTAGGGGGAGTGTTTGCTAGTGCTGTTCGGGAGGGTTAAACTAATATGGCAGGGAGATGGGAACCTATACAGGGAGACAGAGGGAAATAAAATAGAGACAGAAGCAAAAGCCAGAAAGGAAAATAGTAAAAGTGAAGGGCAGAGAAACTCAAGGCAAAAAACAAAAAGAGCCACTTTACAGCAAAGTTCTAAAGGGTCAAAGTGTGTTAAAAAAGATAAGTCTGAAGGCTCTGTGCCTCAATGCGAGGAGTATTCGGAATAAGGTGGATGAATTAACTGCGCAGATAGCAGTTAACGGATACGATGTGATTGGCATCACGGAGACATGGCTCCAGGGTGACCAAGGCTGGGAACTCAACATACAAGGGTATTCAGCATTTAGGAAGGACAGACAGAAAGGAAAAGGAGGCGGGGTGGCGTTGCTGGTTAAAGAGGAAATTAATGCAATTGTAAGGAAGGACATTAGCTTGGATGATGTGGAGTCGGTATGGGTGGAGCTACGGAATACCAAAGGGCAGAAAATGCTAGCAGAAGTTGTGTACAGGCCATCAAATAATAGTCGTCAGGTTGGGGACAGCATCAAACAAGAAATAAGGGATGTGTGCAATAAAGGTACAGCAATAATCATGGGCGACTTTAATCTACATATTCATTGGGCTAACCTAACTGGTAGCAATGCGGTGGAGGAGGATTTCCTGGAGTGTATTAGGGATGGTTTTCTAGACCAATATGTCAAGGAACCAACCAGAGAGCTGGCCATCCTAGACTGGGTGATGTGTAATGAGAAGTGACTAATTAGCAATCTTGTTGTGCGAGGCCCCTTGGGGAGGAGTGACCATAATATGGTAGAATTCCTTATTAAGATGGAGAGTGACAAAGTTAATTTGGAAACTAGGGTCCTGAACTTAAGGAAAGGTAATTTTGATGGTATAAGGCGCGAATTGGCTAGATTAGACTGGCAAATGATACTTAAAGGGTTGACAGTGGATAGGCAATGGCAAACCTTTAAAGATCATATGGACGAACTTCAGCAATTGTACATCCCTGTCTGGAGTAAAAATAAAATGGGGAAAGTGGCTCAACCGTGGCTAACAAAGGAAATTAAAGATAGTATTAATTCCAAAGAAGAGGCATACAAATTAGCTAGAAAAAGCAGCAAACCAGAGGACTGGGAGAATTTTAGAATTCAGCAGAGGAGGACAAAGGGTATAATTAAGAGAGGGTAAATAGAGTATGAGAAGAAGCTTGCTGGAAACATAAAAACTGACTGCAAAAGCTTCTATAGATATGTGAAGAGAAAAAGATTAGTGAGGCCAAATGTAGGTCTCTTGCAGTCGGATTCGGGTGAATTTATAACGGGGAACAAAGAAATGGCAGACCAATTGAACACGTATTTTGGTTCTGTCTTCACAAAGGAAGACACAAATAACCTTCCGGATGTACTAGGGGACCGATGGTCTAGTGGGGAGGAGGAACTGAAGGATATCCTTATTAGGCGGGAAATTGTGTTAGGGAAATTGATGGGATCGAAGGCCGATAATTCCCCAGGGCCTGATAGTCTACATCCCAGAGTACTTAAGGAAGTGGCCCTAGAAATAGTGGATGCATTGGTGATAATTTTCCAACTGTCTATCAACTCTGGATCAGTTCCTATGGACTGAAGGGTTGCTAATGTAACACCACTTTTTTAAAAAGGAGGGAGAGAGAAAACGGGTAATTATAGATCGGTTAGCCTGACATCAGTGGTGGGGAAAATGTTGGAATCAATCATTAAGGATGAAATAGCAGCGCATTTGGAGAGCAGTGATAGGATTGGTCCAAGTCAGCATGGATTTATAAAATGGAAATCATGCTTGACAAATCTTCTGGAATCTTTTGAGAATGTAACTAGTAGAGTGGACAAGGGAGAACCAGTGGATGTGGTGTATTTGGACTTTCAAAAGGCTTTTGACAAGGTCCCACACAGGAGATTGGTGTGCAAAATCAAAGCACATGGTATTGGCGGTAATGTACTTATGTGGATAGAGAACTGGTTGGCAGACAGGAAACAGAGAGTCGGGATTAACGGGTCCTTTTCAGAATGGCAGGCAGTGACTAGTGGAGTGCCACAGGGCTCAATGCTGGGACCCCAGCTCTTTACAATATATATTAATGATTTAGATGAAGGAATAGAGTGTAATATCTCCAAGTTTGCAGATGACTAAACTGGGTGGCGGTGTGAGCTGTGAGGAAGACGCTAAGAGGCTGCAGGGTGATTTGGACAGGTTAGGCGAGTGGGAAAATACATGGCAGATGCAGTATAATGTGGATAAATGTGAGGTTATCCACTTTGGGGGCAAAAACACGAAGGCAGAATATTATCTGAATGGCGGCAAATTAGGAAAAGGTGAGATGCAGCGTGACCTGGGTGTCATGGTTCATCAGTCATTGAAAGTTGGCATGCAGGTACAGCAGGCGGTGAAGAAGACAAATGGTATGTTGGCCTTCATAGCAAGGGGATTTGAGTATAGGAGCAGGGAAGTCTTGCTGCAGTTGTACAGGGTCTTGGTGAGTCCCCACCTGGAACATTGTGTTAGTTTTGGTCTCCTAATCTGAGGAAGGACGTTCTTGCTATTGAGGGAGTGCAGCGAAGGTTCACCAGACTGATTCCAGGGATGGCTGGACTGACATATGAGGAGAGACTGGATCAACTGGGCCTTTATATACTGGAGTTTAGAAGGATGAGAGGGGATCTCATAGAAACATATAAAATTCTGACTGGACTGGACAGGCTAGATGCGGGAAGAATGTTCCCGATGTTGGGAAAGTCCAGAACCAGGGGCACAGTCTTAGGATAAGGGGCAGGCCGTTTAGGACTGAGATGAGGAGAAACTTCTTCACTCAGAGAGTTGTTAACCTGTGGAATTCCCTGCCACAGAGAGTTGTTGATGCCAGTTCATTGGATATATTCAAGAGGGAGTTAGATATGGCCCTTACGGCTAAAGGGATCAAGAGGTATGGAGAGAAAGCAGGAAAGGGGTACTGAAGGAATGATCAGCCATGATCTTATTGAATGGTGGTGCAGGCTCGAAGGGCCGAATGGCCTACTCCTGCACCTATTTTCTATGACTCCACCACCACTGCCCACAGGCGGTGGCGCAGTGTTTCTGGGATTGGTACCAAGCTTGTTCTTTCTAAGATCTCGGGTAGTGCGCATCTGTTGGGCGGGTGGGTGGGGCCAGGTGGCAAGTTGGAGGGCTGAGGCGGCAAGTTGGAAGGCCCGGCTTGGGGCTCTTCAGAGGCTGGTGTGGGGATTGGAGTGGGAGTGACAGTTGATTCTGTCAATGGGCGCAGGGTCTGGGCGTGTTCCCTTATTGCAGCAGCTAACTCCAACATGCCGTCCCTCATGCGTCCTGACAGTGTCTCAATGACCTGCAACATTCCCTCCCTCATGTTCACTGAGAGTGTTTGCACTATCTCTGACATTCCATCCCTGATGTTCACTGACATGGTTTCAGCTGACTGAGATATTCCCTCACTGATGGTCCTGGACATCATTCTCATTTCTCGTAAGATTGCTGTTATTTATCCCGACAGTCCCGCTACCTCATCACCTACCCCACTGATGTGGGTGATCGCGTAAGGTCAATGTTCTTCCCATTCATTGCCATCATCTGAACCATATCTGTTAGATCCTGCACCTCAGGAGAGCGTGGTCAAGCTCTCCTTCTGCCCCCCTCCCCACGGGTGTGGCTCGCACCCCACCACTGGGACCCGCAGCCTGGGACGGTGAGGCCCTGGGTGTGCCTCGCTGCACCCCACCACAACCTCGGACGTTAGGAAACCATGGAATGTCCGACCAATATTCAAACCACTAGTCACAGAAGGGGCTGGTACCTCAATTGCCGGCACCTGCACCTCCACCAATGTCAGTAAAACAGTGGGGGATTCATCCATCTCCATTCCCTCCCCCTCACCTCCCCCTTCCCCTCGAACTCCCTCCCCCCCCATCCTCCTTCACCCCCATGCTCTTGGTCTGGAGGGTGGGATTGGAAGATGTTCTTCTCTTCAGGCTGGTCCTCGTCTGGATCTTCTTCTGCATCGTCAGGGTTGACCTCAAGTTCTGCAAAATGTAGCAGAACATAGACAAAGGGTTAGCAGCATAGGAGGGGGCAGGGTGGCATGAGTAGGCTCACACAGCGCAGGCCAGGCAGCAGGCTGATTTGAAGGACCACGATGAATGATAGCACATTGCATCAACCTAAGCGTAGCTGATGGAGACATCCCCAGGAACCGAAGTGTCATGTATTCAACCAGCATTGTAACCCATGTATAAACTGACCTATGTTGTACACCGTGAGAACACTGACCACTAGGTGGGAGACACTCCTAACCTGGACCTTCAGGTATAAAAGGGGAAGCTCTGCCCACCTTCATCACTTGAGTGCTAAGGAATAAAGGACAGGTCACAGACTGACCTTCTCTCAAGCATGGGCCTCGTGTACATTTATACTGTGTAGTAAGGATGTATCAATGGCGACAAGAAACTGGGATTTAAACCACGCGAGCATGGCCACTAGCAGAACAGACGAGAGGTACTGTGTTAAGGAATGGTTGGGACAGAGATTCAACATTGTTAAAGCAGCACACAGTTCTCCAGGCAGACAAGGGCAGTCAGGCATGCCCCAACATGTAGTCGAACCCAGAGGAGGAGTTCAACAGAGAAAATGGCAAGCTGAACAGCGATTCACGCCATTGCAAAGGACAATGCGGCCAGTAATGGGGCCATCAACACCTGTTAATGGTGCACTCAAGGACAATAACAGGGGCAGTCAGGGACGATCGACTGGTAAGGGACCTTTTGTTTCAAACCGCAACTCATGCTGGAGGCGTGGAGGCATACATTCAGCCGGAGTTTGCAGAGATGAGCAAAATACCTGCAGAAATTGCAGAAATGGACACTGGGGGAAATCGCTGGAAGCTGAAGTTCAGCGAGTTCATGTGGAGCACGTATACAGTTCATACACCAGGACGCCACCGATAATGACGGGTGCCAGCCAGTCCCTGATGGGTATCAAACAGTTCGAAAAGTTGTGGGCATCCAAGGCCAGGAGGCCAAAATTATCGCCGATTGACGCACAGCTACGGACTTACACAAAGCAGATCATTCCGGTGCTAGGCAGCGCCACGGTAGTCGTGACCCACAAAGGTTCGGAGAACAGGTTGCCACTCTGGATTGTCCCAGGGGACGGTCCCGCACTACTGGGGAGGAGTTGACTTGCTGTCATGAACTGGAAATGGGGCGATGTCAATGCATTTCCTCTGTGGAGCGAGTATCATGTTCACAGGTCCTGGACAAATTTGACTCATTATTTCAACCCGGCATTGGCACTTTCATGGGGGCCAAGGTAGTGATTCACATAAACCCGGACGCCAGACCAGTACACCACAAGGCCAGAGCGGTGCTTTACGTGATGCGGGAAAAGATAGAAGGCGAATTGGACCGCCTGTTGAGGGAAGGCATTATCTCGCCAGTCGAATTCAGTGACTGGGCGAGCCCGATTGTGCCGGTGCTCAAGGCGGATGGGTCAGTCAGGATATATGGCGATTACAAGGCCACCATCAATCGGGTGTCACTCCAAGACCAGTACCCGCTACCGAGAGCGGAGGACCTCTTTGCGACGCTATCCGGTGGCAAACTTTTTTCAAAATTGAACCTGACCTCAGCTTACATGACCCAGGAGCTGGCGAGTGAGTCGAAGAAGCTGACCACCATCACGACACACAAGGGGTTGTTTGATGTCCGTTCGGGATTTGCTTGGCCGCCGCGATCTTCCAACGAAATATGGAAAGCCTCCTCAAGTCGATTCCAGGGACGGTGGTTTTTCAGGACGACATCCTCATTACGGGTTACAATACTGAAGAACACCTCCACAACCTGGAGGAGGTGCTACGCAGACTGGACCGGGTAGGTCTGCGACTGAAAAAGGCGAAGTGCGTCTTCCTAGCTCCAGAGGTAGAATTCCTGGGGATGAGGGTAGCAGCAGACGGGATCAGCCCTACTGCATCCAAGACGGAAGCGATCCAGAGAGCACCCAGACCCCGTAACACGACGGAGCTGCGTTCGTTCCTGGGGCTCCTGAACTATTTTGGTAACTTTCTTCCCAAATTGAGCACGCTGCTAGAGCCGCTACACGTGTTCCTACGCAAAGGTCGCGAATGGGTCTGGGGGGACAACCAGAAAAGGGCTTTTAATAGAGCACGCAATTTGTTATGTTCCAACAATCTGTTAACGCTATATGACCCATGTAAGAAACTTGTGTTAACGTGCGATGCGTCGTCCTATGGTGTCGGGTGTGTGTTGCAGCATGTCAATGCCAAGGGTCAGTAACAGCCGGTAGCTTATGCCTCCAGGAGTCTGTCCCAGGCAGAAAGGGGCTACGGGATGGTAGAAAAGGAGGCGCTCGCATGTGTATATGCGGTAAAGAAAATGCACCAGTACCTGTTTGGCAGGAAATTTGAGCTGGAGACAGATCACAAACCCCTAACGTCCCTTTTGGCCGACAACAAGGCCATAAATGCAAACGCATCGGCCCGCATACAGAGGTGGGCACTCACGTTAGCTGCCTATGACTATACAATTCGGCACAGACTGGGCACCGAAAACTGCGCCGATGCACTCAGCAGGCTCCCACTAGCCACCACTGAGGGGGCTACCGAGCATGGTGCTGAGATGGTCATGGCTGTTGAAGCTTTCGGAAGCGAAGGCTCACCCGTGACAGCCCGTCAGATTAAAGTCTGGACAAATAGAGACCCGCTATTGTCTCTAGTCAAGAAATGTGTTCTGAATGGGACTGGGCAGCCACGTACAGGGCATGCCCTGAGAAATTTAAACCATTTCACAGGCGCAAGGATGAACTGTCGATTCAGGCCGATTGCCTACTGTGGGGAAACCGCGTAGTCATGCCCCAGATGGGCAGAAAGGTGTTCATCAGAGAACTCCACAATGGGCACCCGGGCATTGTCACGATGAAGGCAATTGGCAGGTCACACGTTTGGTGACCAGGGATAGACGCAGATCTGGAACTTTGTGTTCGCAGGTGCAACACGTGTGCCCAGCTGGGCCATGAGCCCAGGGAATCCCCCCTTAGCCCATGGCCATGGCCCGCCAAGCCTTGGTCACGCATCCATGTGGACTACGCAGGTCCTAAATTGGGAAAATGTTTTTGGTTGTAGTAGACGCCTACTCCAAATGGATCGAGTGTGACATTTTAAATTCAAGCACATCCTCTGCCACGGTAGAAAGTCTACAGGCAATGTTCGCCGCCCACGGTCTACCGGACCTCTTGGTCAGCGACTGTGGTGTATGTAGCACACAAATCACTGACTCCACACGGTCTGGTGTAAGTCTAACTGCTGTGACCTTCGTCCTTTATTTTTCAGCTCCAAAGTGCCTCCCAGTTGTGGTGGACTTGTTACAGGCACTACCAGGGTTTCCCACCGCAGCGCCCTCTGTGGTGTGGCATAGTACTTACGATACATTTAAGGTACTGGGACGATACACACATCATTACATAACATCACACTTGTCCAACGGAAGGCAGGTGGGCATAGACAGTGCGTTAATATGGTACATATTATCTGGTACATTAACTGGTTATTGACTGGGAAGAGGACGCAGCCAGGGAAGAGGACGCAGCCAGGGATACAATTCAGCCAACAAGCCAGGCTTGTCACAAGATAACGACCTCATAGAAGCATTTAAGTGACTGACAATACAACAACAGAAGGAGTTACTTGGGATAGCAAAAAACGATTAGAGCCCACCCTGGCCCCTCTCCTCGCACTAATACAACAAAGGGGAGATGGGCTATATATAACTGTGAGGGTGGGCGATAAGGATGTGGACTGTCTTTTAGACACAGGGGCGGAATTAACATGCTTACCCCTACAATATGGAGACTTTTTGCCGTTGGATGGTAGGGCACGTACAGCCTATGGAATTGGGGGCCATAAAATGGAAATGAAAAGGACAACACCAGTACTTATAGGGCTGGGTCCACATGAATTAACCACGCTGGTCTGGATAGGCCCAGTAGATCAACCCCTTTTGGGAATGGACGTTCTAATCCAAATAGATTCATCGTTGCATTTTGAGGATGGTCGGGTGACATGGTCAATTAGAACTTTGAAGAAAGAAGAATTGAAGGAACACCCGAAATGGGCGAAAGATAAGAACGATTGTGGCCTACTCCAGATGGAGCCTGCATCATTTAGTGCTTCCATGCACTAAACAGTATCCCATCAGTCCACCTGCCATCGTGGGAATCTTACCGGTTATTCAGCAATTGGAGAAACAAGGGGTGCTTATTAAAACGCATAGCTCCTCCAATAGCCCCGCTGTGGCCGGTACAGAAATCTAATGAGACTTGGCGTTTGACTGTCGATTATAGGAAAGCTAACCAGTGTATTGATCAAAAAACTCCTTTGGTCGCAGATCCCTCCACCATTTTTAATGGCCTCAAACCGGAACATAAATTTTTCTCGGTTGTAGATATGGCCAACGGATTTTGGTCGGTGCCTCTGGCACCGGAGGTTCGACAGTAGTTTGCTTTCACGTCCAAGGACAACAATATACTTGGACCCGGTTACCACAGGGTTTCCACAACAGCCCTACGGTATTCCACATGGCTTTACAAAGCTATTTGCGAGAATTACCTCCCCTATCATCCACAGTCATCCAATATGTAGACGATATCCTGCTAGCTTCAAACACAGAAGAACAGCATGAACAAGATTTATGAGCTTTGCTGGACCACTTTTGGCTGAAAGGACATAAAGCCAGCATCGACAAAGCACACATATCCCAAGAAGAGGTTGTATACCTGGGACAAAAGATTTCACAAGGAAAGAGAGAACTTACCCAGGATAGAACTGCAGCCATTCGGGCTGCGAAAAAACCCACCACTATTCAGGAACTAAGGTCTTTTTTGGGATTGTGTAACTTTAACAGAAATTGGATTGACTCCTTCACACAGCTTGCTCAGCCACTGAATGATATCTTAAAGGAGAAACGTGCCTCTAAAGAAGCCATCACCCTCACTAAGGAACAGCAAGAGGCCTTCCTGAGTTTGAAAAAGGCTTTGTGTTCGACACCAGCTCTGGGAATCCCCAACAGTGGTAAGCCATTTACCCTGTTTGTCCATGAGAAAGAAGGATATATGACAACGAGACTGACACAAGCACATGGGGATCGGCAAAGACCTATTGGCTATTATTCGGTAAAACTGGATGCGGTAGCCCTCGGATGGGGAAGTTGCCTAAGGGCCATGGAAGCTACATGTCAAGCGGTAATGATCACTGCGGGTCTAGTCCTCGACCAAAAGCTGATTGTCAAGTGTCCCCACACCGTACACACTTTGCTGTCTATGAATAGAATGTCTCAGGTGACGGCAGCTAGATGGACCCGCTGGACAGCAGTTTTAGAAGCTCCTAATCTCCATATCGTCCGGACCAGCCCGGTTAATCCCGCAACTATGCTCCCGATGTCAGAATCGAGGGAGCAAGAGTGGGGAGAATGTGAAGAGCATGACTGCGTGGAGATTTTAAAAGAAACAGAAGAAGCAGCCTTAGCAGCAGAGGAGCCTCTGCACAGCCCAGACCTCATCCTGTTTACAAATGGTTCCTCCTTTGTTGACAATGGTACCAGAAAAGCAGGATGGGCAGTTAAAACCTTATATGAGGTAGTGGTAAAAGGATGTTTATCCTCAGGAACATCAGCACAACAGGCCGAGTTACGGGCCCTGTCAGAAGCATGTCGAATAGCAGAAGGACAGACAGCTAATGTCTACACAGATTTGCGTTATGCTTTTGGAGTCGCTCACGACTTTGGTCTGTTATGGCGGAAAAGAGGATTCCTCACTGCTGCTGGTACACCTATCCCAAATGGAAAAGAAGTTCGAGACTTACTAGAGGCCATACAATTACCTCAGGAAGTGTCCATCCTGAAGTGTAAGGCCCATACCAAGGAAAATACCCCAGAAGCACAGGGAAATGCCCTAGCCGACCAGGCAGCTAAAAATGCCGCCTCATAGAGCGTTCCCCCAGAAGAACCAACACAGATGTGCAGATTGAAAGCACTCAGGACTCTGACACGTGACCATCAAACAATGCAAGGCGAGTGCTCCCGAGAGGAAAAATGGACATGGATTGAGGCAGGAATTAAGCTATGTGAAGATGGTGTCTGGAGACAAAGAGTTACCAACAAGCCAGTCGCGCCACAAATGCTTATGCCTTTTTCAGCCCAACAGATCCACTCGTGGGGACACTTGGCCTCACAACAGATCACGGCATGGTTCCAGAAAAGCTGGTGGGGTGAGGATTTAAAAAACATGCCCAGCTGGTAGCAGACCGCTGTGTGGTCTGCCAGAAAAATAATTCTGGACCCATCACGGTAATGCCCCAACTGAGGCCCCCTGCCCCTGTCGGACCATTCCAGCATCTGCAGGTCATTATATATCTCTTCCTTCATGCCAAGGATACACTAACATTCTTGTCATGGTCGACAGATTCTCCAGATGGGTAGAAGCTGTCCCAACTAAAAGACCCACAGCCAATCACACTGCAAAGGTCTTGTGTAAGGATTGCATTCCCCGATGGGGAGTCCCGAGTAGCATTGACTCAGATCAGGGAACACACTTCACAGGTGCTGTCTGCCAAGAAGTCTGTAGGTTACTGAACATTATGTGGGATTTACACTGTCCTTATCATCCACAATCATCAGGACAAGTAGAGCGAATCAATCGAACTCTGAAACAACAGCTTGCCAAATATCACCAAGAAGGAACACCATGGCCCCAGGCACTACCAATAGTGCTATGTAGCATTAGGGCAACCCCGAACAGAACTACAGGTCTAAGCCCATTTGAAATTATAACAGGAAGACCCATGTCGCTGCCAGGAACTATCGATTTAAGGAAAGCTGATGTTCACTTAATGAGTGACACTTTGTTATCATACTGTTAGAACCTAACCAATGCTATTAGTTCTGTTTCCCGACAGGTATCGGCAGCTTGGGGTAATCCACCCGAAGGAGGACACGACATCATCCCGGGGGTCTGGGTGTATGTGAAAAAGTTGCATAAAAAAACCTTTGGGTGCCAAGTGGGAGGGACCTTATCAAGTGTTGTTGACCACCCAGACAGCTGTTAAAATCCAAGGAAAGAAAGCCTGGATCCACGCTTCACACGTTAAACGAGCACCCGTAACTGAAGCTGAAATCTAATAAGGACAATTACTTTTTGCCAAAATGTATAAATTTACTGTATTACTGATTGTAGGTATTCTAGGCATTTGCCTACTTCTTACTAGCCGACCCTCTGCAGCAAATGGAAATAGTAGGGTAGCAAGGGAATTACATGTAAATACCTTTTTATATATGTCATACATTTATGCCAAACAAGGTAACATTTCTAGTTGTTGGGTGTGTGCGCATATTCCTATTCACTCAAAGGGAGGGATTCCCTTGAGGCCAGTTCCCTTGAATATCTCGGAAATGGCTGAGTGGATAATTAATCAAAACAAAACAGGCAAGGCATTTCAGGATACGGAAAACTGGGCACGTAAATGGAAGTCAGCAGGTTACAATCTGACTATCTTTGAAGGGGGATACCAACCGTGCTACAATAATTCCAAACGGCCCCCATTTTTTGTTATCACTAATACAACGGGAATAGGAAGATCGGGGGAATCGGTCTGTCTGATTAGAAACATCAAAGGAGGCCAAAATATGGGGTATAGTAACTGCTCCCGGAATTATAATATAATCAAACCACGGAACCGTCCAAACTGGGCCGATGTGGGAATTTTTAACGTAACGGGGATTCTGAATAAAACAGATGGAAAAGCCTGGACAGGCCCCGGAGTGTTGCTGACAAAGAAACAGCTAACCTTCATTGCCTATAATGGCACCTATTGGGTGTGTGGCCACAAGGCCTACCCTTGGCTGCCCCAGAATTGGACGGGATCCTGCTATTTAGCCCACATTGTGCCTTATATGTATCATATAAAGTCACTGTCGGAACATTTACACCGTCCTAAGAGAGCTATCACAAAAACAGAGAGGTTCTTTGCCATTCTGATTCCCAAGTATGGGACCGCCAGACTGGCAAGGGAATCCATTAACATGGCATCCGTTGTGGAACGGGTAGCCAATGATACCTCAGAGGCCCTAGTTAAAATCAATGCAGAAATGGTAGCAATCCGCACAGTATAGACTGGCCCTTGATTACATCCTGGCTGAAAAGGGAGGTACTTGCACCCTACTCGGAAGTGAGTGTTGCACATAAATCCCAGATAGCTCCGAAGAAATTACCTACTTAGCGGAGCATATCCAAAAGGAGGTAGAAAAACTTAAGCAACCCCCATCATTCACTTTGTGGAGTGGAGCCACTGAATGGCTAGGTTCAATAGGAACTTCATTGGTGGAAGGTTTAATTCTATTCGTTGTAATTGTTTTACTTTTATATTGTTCGTTTATGTTGATTAAATGTTGTTGTAACCAGGTGGCTGTAGCTGCTGTCCCGCAGGTAAGACACCTTGCAGGTCCCAGAAGACCGTCTGTACGTGGCACAGGGGTATGTTATGCTTAAGGAAAGGTTGTTTACTGGTTGAATTAAGATATTGATTTGGATTAAATTGGAATAAGGTTAATTAACCTACTAAAACCAGACTTCCATTGTGGCCACGATGGAACTCAGGTTGGTGTAAATTTGTGTGGAAGCTACTAGTCCGGACATGTGGTGAAACACATCAACAAATTTTAGAAGGAAACTCTATTAACATGTATGAAATAATTTTTTTAAATGTTTAACCAGTGATACCTGATGTTTTATGATTCAGTTTGTGAAAGAATCAAAGAGGGGATTGATAGAGAATTCAAGCTCTGCAGCCTGGCTGCAGTTTTTGAGAAAACACAGACCACATTGCATTAAGTCATCGATCAACTTTACATTTTAGGATCTTGGGTAGTGAGCCAATTAAATGTTAAAAGACTATCAAATGAGCCAATAAAGTCAAAGAAGGCGAGTTCTTTTCTGTAAATTGAACCAGTTATATAAACAGCCATTTTGGCCATGTGGTCTCAGAAGGACAAAGGCCTGGCTTAAAGCCAAGAGCTTGTTGCTGTCAGAATAAAGTTACATTAAAACTACAATCGGAGTCGTATTTCATTGGAAATTAAGAGATCTAACATCAGTCCTAAATGGCTTACCCCTTATCCTTAGACTATGTCCCGTGGTTCTGGACTTCCCCAACATCGGGAACATTCTTCCTGCATCTAACCTGTCCAGTCCTGGCAGAATTTTATATGTTTCTATGAGATCCCCACTCATCCTTCTAAACTCCAGTGAATACAGGCCCAGTCGATCCAGTCTCTCCTCATATGTCAGTCTTGCCATCCCGGGAATCAGTCTGGTGAACCTTCGCTGCATTCCCTCAATAGCAAGAATGTCCTTCCTCAGATTAGGAGACCAAAACTGAACACAATATTCCAGGTGAGGCCTCTTAGCATCCTCCTCACAGCTCACACCGCCACCCAGCTTAGTGTCATCTGCAAACTTGGAGATATGACACTCAATTCCTTCATCGAAATCATTAATGTATATCGTAAATAGCTGGGATCCCAGCACTGAGCCCTGCGGCACCCCGCTAGTCACTGCTTGCCATTCTGAAAAGGACGCATTTATCCCGGCTCTCTGCTTCCTGTCTGCCAACCAGTTCTCTATCCACATCAGTACATTACCCCCAATACCATGTGCTTTAATTTTGCACATCAATCTCTTGTGTGAGACCTTGTCAAAAGCCTTTTGAAAGTCCAAATACACCACATCTACCGGTTCTCCCTTGTCCACTCTACCAGTTACATCCTCAAAAAATTCTAGAAGATTTGTCAAGCATGATTTCCCTTTCATAAATCCATGCTGACTTGGACCGATCCTGTCACTGCTTTCCAAATGCGCTGCTATTTCATTTTTAATAATTGATTCCAACATTTTCCCCACTACTGATGTCAGGTTAACCGGTCTATAATAACCCGTTTTCTCTCTCCCTCCTTTCTTTAAAAGTGATGTTACATTAGCTACCCTCCAGTCCATAGAAACTGATCCAGAGTCGATAGACTGTTGGAAAATGATCACCGATGCATCCACTAGGACCACTAGGACCACTTCCTTAAGTACTCTGGGATACAGACTATCAGGCCCCAGGGATTTATCGGCCTTCAATCCCATCAATTTCCCTAACACAATTTCCCGCCTAATAAGGATTTCCTTCAGTTCCCCCTTCTCACTAGACCCTCGGTCCCCTAGTATTTCCGGAAGGTTATTTGTATCTTCCTTCGTGAAGACAGAACCAAAGTATTTGTTCAACTGGTCCACCATTTCTTTGTTCCCCATTATAATATCACCTGAATCTGACCGCAAGAGACCTACCTTTGTCTTCACTAATCTTTTTCTCTTCACATATCTATAGAAGCTTTTGCAGTCAGTTTTTATGTTCCCAGAAAACTTCCTCTCATACTCTATCTTCCCCCTCCTAATTAAACCCTTTGTCCTCCTCTGCTGAATTCTAAGATTCTCCCAGTCCTCAGGTTTGCTGCATTTTCTGGCCAATTTATCGAGTTCAAAAATTTCAGAGCATAACCGCTGCCAATCTTTGGCTCTCTTGCCCACCACCTCCCCCCCTCAGAGCCTGTTTCTTTCCTTCTCCTTGTCTCTAATGGCAGATGGTCATCATCCCGCCACTCACACCCTATCTTGACTAGTGGTTTTCTAACTCCTGGCATTACCATTTGAATTTGGACTATCATCCCTTTTGTCTCTCTAATCTCTCCTGTCTTCCACCCTATCACAGGTCTTCCCTTTTGTTCTTTCTTCCCCTCCCCCTTTCAGTGCTTGTTAAGAATCTGTTCTTTTTGAACACTCTCCAGTTCTGACGAAGGGACATTGACCCAAAACGTTAATTCTGCTTCCTCTCCACAGATGCTGCCTGACCTGCTGAGATTTTCAACATTTTCAGTTTTTATCCAACATCTATTGCCAGGAAGATGTGACAACTTTCAAAAGGCAATTGGACATGTACTTGAAGAGGACTAATTTGCAGGGCTATGAGGAAAAAACTGTGAGTGGGACTAAATTGGACTCTGTGTGGCTGATCGAATGGTGAAAACAATCAGGAACGCTGGAAAAGGGGAAAATGAGAACTTCACAGCTTTTGCAGAATCTTTGTATTATTTTGCAAATTACTTCGAAAAAAATTGTAATCCATGAACTCATAAGGATACAGTATAGTCTAGACTTGTTCAGCCTCATTCATTTCGAGAGAACATCAATGATTTTGGTTTAAAATGATAGAATCTTACAGCATTCAGGCCGGAAAGTGCTATCCAATTTAGTCCCATTCCCCAGCTTTTTCCTCATAACCCTGCAAATTAGTTCTCTTCAAGTACATGTCCGATCGCCTTTTGAAAGTTCCTATGGACTCTGATTGCATGACCATTTCAAGTAGTGTATTCCTGATCGTAAGAATCCTCTGTGTGAAGAAATTTCTCCTCATTTCACCTCTGCTTCGTTTACCAATTATTTAAAATCCAGGAGCTCAGGTTGTTGACCCACCTGGAAACTGTTTTTCCCAACAAACTCCTCATAATTAATATTAGGTCTCCCCGTAACCTTCTCTGCTCTAAGAAGAACAACCCCAGCTTCTCCAATCTTGCCACATAACTGAACTCCCTCATCCCTGGTATCATCTTGGGAAACCTCCTCTGTAACCTCTCCAAGGTAGTGACATCCTTCCTAAAGTGTGATGCCCAGAATTGTGCACAATAATCCAGCTGAGGCCCAACCAGAGATTTGTAAAGGTTTACATAGAAACATAGAAACATAAAAAAATAGGTGCAGGAGTAGGCCATTCGGCCCTTCGTGCCTGCACCGCCATTCAATGAGTTCATGGCTGAACATGTAACTTCAGTACCCCATTCCTGCTTTCTCACCATACCCCTTGATCCCCCTAGTAGTAAGGACTACATCTAACTTCTTTTTGAATATATTTAGTGAATTGGCCTCAACAACTTCCTGTGGTAGGGAATTCCACAGGTTCTCCACTCTCTGGGTGAAGAAGTTTCTCCTCATCTCGGTCCTAAATGGTTTACCCCTTATCCTTAGACTGTGACCCCTGGTTCTGGACTTCCCCAACATTGGGAACATTCTTCCTGCATCTAACCTGTCTAAACCCGTCAGAATTTTAAACATTTCTATGAGATCCCCTCTCATTCTTCTGAACTCCAATGAATACAAGCCCAGTTGATCCAGTCTTTCTTGATATGTCAGTCCTCCATCCGGGAATCAGTCTGGTGAACCTTCGCTGCACTCCCTCAATAGCAAGAATGTCCTTCCTCAAATTAGGAGACCAAACCTGTACACAATACTCCAGGTGTGGCCTCACCAAGGCCCTATACAACTGTAGTAACACCTCCCCACCCCTGTACTCAAATCCCATCGCTATGAAGGCCAATATGCCATTTGCTTTCTTAACCGCCTGCTGTACCTGCATGCCAACCTTCAATGACTCATGTACCATGACACCCAGGTCTCGTTGCACCTCCCCTTTTCCTAATCTGTCACCATTCAGATAATAGTCTGTCTCTCTGTTTTTACCACCAAAGTGGATAACCTCACATTTATCCACATTATACTTCATCTGCCATGCATTTGCCCACTCACCTAACCTATCCAAGTCACTCTGCAGCCTCAAAGCATCCTCTTCGCATATCACACTGCCACCCAACTTAGTGTCATCCGCAAATTTGGAGATACTACATTTAATCCCCTCATCTAAATCATTAATGTATAATGTAAACAGCTGGGGCCCCAGCACAGAACCTTGCGGTACCCCACTAGTCACTGCCTGCCATTCTGAAAAGTACCCATTTACTCCTACTCTTTGCTTCCTGTCTGCGAACCAGTTCTCAATCCATGTCAGCACACTACCCCCAATCCCATGTGCTTTAACTTTGCACATTAATCTCTTGTGTGGGACCTTGTCGAAAGCCTTCTGAAAGTCCAAATACACCACATCAACTGGTTCTCCCTTGTCCACTCTACTGGAAACATCCTCAAAAAATTCCAGAAGATTTGTCAAGCATGATTTCCCTTTCACAAATCTATGCTGACTTGGACCTATCATGTCACCTCTTTCCAAATGCGCTGCTATGACATCCTTAATAATTGATTCCATCATTTTACCCACTACCGATGTCAGGCTGACCGGTCTATAATTGCCTGTTTTCTCTCTCCCTCTTTTTTTAAAAAGTGGGGTTACATTGGCTACCCTCCACTCGATAGGAACTGATCCAGAGTCAATGGAATGTTGGAAAATGACTGTCAATGCATCCGCTATTTCCAAGGCCACCTCCTTAAGTACTCTGGGATGCAGTCCATCAGGCCCTGGGGATTTATCGGCCTTCAATCCCATCAATTTCCCCAACACAATTTCCCGACGAATAAGGATTTCCCTCAGTTCCTCCTTCTTACGAGACCCTCTGACCCCTTTTATATCCGGAAGGTTGTTTGTGTCCTCCTTAGTAAATACCGACCCAAAGTACTTGTTCAATTAGTCTGCCATTTCTTTGCTCCCCATTATGACTTCCCCTGATTCTGACTGCCGGGGACCTACGTTTGTCTTTACTAACCTTTTTCTCTTTACATATCTATAGAAGCTTTTGCAGTCCATTTTAATGTTCCCTGCAAGCTTCCTCTTGTACTCTATTTTCCCTGCCCTAATCAAACCCTTTGTCCTCCTCTGCTGAGTTCTAAATTTCTCCCAGTCCCCGGGTTCGCTGCTATTTCTGGCCAATTTGTATGCCACTTCCTTATTAAGGAAGTGTAGTAGCAGGATATTTAGAAAATTATAATACAGTCAAGCAGAGTCAGCATGGTTTTAGGAAAGGGATATCATGTTTGACAAATTTGCTGGAACTCTTTGAAGATGTAACGAGCAGGGTGAATAAAGGGGAACCAGTAGATGTGTACTTGAATTTCCAGAAGGCATTCGATAAGGTGCCACATAAAAGGTTACTGCACAAGATAAGAGGTTGCAGGGTTGGGGGTGATATATTAGCATGAATAGAGGATTGGCTAACTAACAGAAAACAGAGAGTCGTGATAAATGGGTCATTTTCAGGTTGGCAAATTGTAACTAGTGGGGTGCCACAGGGATCAGTGCTGGGGCCTCAACTATTTACGATCTATTATTGACTTGGTCGAAGGGACTGAATGTAATGTAGCCAAGTTTGCTGATGATACAAAGATGGGTGGGAAAGCAAATTGTGAGGAGGACACAAAAAATCTGCAAAGGGATATAGATAGATTAAGTGAGTGAGCAAAAATTTAGCCAAATTTGCTGATGATACAAAGATAGATGAGAAAGCAAGTTGTGTGGGGAACTCAAAGAATCTGCAAAGGGATATAGACAGGCTAAGTGAGTGGGTAAAAATTTGGCAGATGGAGTATAATGTGGAATATGTGAGGTTATCCACTTTGGTAGGAAAAATAAAAAAGCAAATTATTATTTAAATGGGGAGAGATTACAAATGCTGCAGTACAGAGGGATCTGGGGATCCTTATACATGAAACACAAAAAGTTAGTATGTAGGTACAGCAAGTAATTAGGAAGGCAAATGGAATGTTGGCCTTTATTGCAAAGGGGATGGAGTATAAAAGTAGGGAAGTCCTACTGCAACTGTGTGAATGTTTAAAAATGTATAGAGACATTGAAGTTGAGAACGTGGGAATTGTATAGGGACAGTATAAGCTAACAAAGAATTCATGGAGGAATAGCCATGACATCTCAGACTCGAGACTGCGAAATGTTACAACACTAACACATATTGAAACAAAACCCACAGCTTGCAGAAAAACCTCAAGGTCTTATTAAATCATGTTATTAACCTGAAACATTAACAGAAGGTCTTTGTTTAAAATCAGACCATACTTAGGTCGGCTTATGAGTGGACAAAGGGAAAGAGGGATCAAAAGAGATAGGCTGAACTAGGATGTCACTCTAGCCCTATCTTGTTATCTTTTGCCGAAAATGTATAACCATCGTCCCTTTACAATGTAACGTCACTTTGTCCGTAGGAAGTGGGTGCGTTCGAACAGACTTGCATTCCTTCTGTCTGATAAAGTCCCCGATCGGGATTTGCTTTTTAAATAAAAGCTTGCTTTGTTTAAAGCACAAACGGTATTCGTTTCAGTAATTTTGCTGAACCAGATTGAGAGAAAAGAATCTACATTTACAACTGTACAGGCATTGTTTAGACCACAACTGGAGTACTGCGTACAGTTTTGGTCTCCTTATTTAAGGAAGGATATACTTGCATTGGAGGCAGTTCACAGAAGGTTCATGAGATGAAGGGGTTGTCTTATGAAGAACGGTTGAGCAGGTTGGGCCTATACTCTTTGGAGTTTAGAAGAATGAGAGGTGGTCTTATTGAAACATATAAGATTCTGAGGGGGCTTGACAAGGTAGATGCAGAGAGGATGTTTCCCCTCATGGGAGACTCTAGAACTAGGGGGCATAGTTTCAGAATATGGGGTCGCCCATTTAAAAAGGAAATGGGGAGGAATTTCTTCTCTCAGAGGGTCGTGAATCTTTGGAATTCTCTACTCCAGAGAGCTGTGGAGGCTGGGTCATTTAATATATTTAAGGTGGAGATAGACAGATTTTTGAATGATAAGGGGGTCCAGGATTATGGGGAGTGGACAGGGAAGTGGAGTTGAGGCCAAGATCAGATCAGTCATGATCTTATTGAATGGTGGCGCAGGCTCGAGGGGCCAAATGGCCTACTCCTATTTCTTACGTTCTTATGTTCCTTTGTGCTAGGTATGACTCCAGCCAGTGGAGAGTTTTCCCCCTGATTCCCATTGACTTCAATTTTACTAGGGCTCCTTGATGCCACACTCGGTCAAATGCTGCCTTTATTTAAGGGCAGTAACTCCTCACCTCTGGGATTCAGCTCTTTTGTCCATGTTTGGACCAAAGCTGGAATGAGGTCTGGAGCCGAATGGTCCTGGCAGAACCCAAATCAAGCATCGGTGAGCATGTTATTGGTGAGTAAGTGCCGCTTGATAGCACTTAAGTGGCTTGGTGTCAAATTTTGTTTCATAACATTCCTGTGAAGCGCCTTGGGATGTTTTACATTGTAAGTGCTGCTTGTCAGCACTGTCGACAACACCTTCCATCACTTTGCTGATGATTGAGAGTAGACTGATGGGGTGGTAATTGGGTGGTTTGGATTTGTTCTGCTTTTTGAGGAGAGGACAAACCTGGGCAACTTTCCACATTGTCGGGTAGATACCAGTGTTGTAGCTGTACTGGAACAGCTTGGCTAGAGGCGCGGCTAGTTCTGGAGCACAAGTTCTCAGCACGACAGTCAGGATGTTGTTGGGGCCCATAGGTTTTTCTGTATCCAGTGTGCTCAGTTGTTTCTTGATAGTCCGTGGATTGAATCCAACTGGCTGAAGACTGGCTGCAGGGGACCCACGTTTGTCTTTACTAACCTTTTTCTCTTTACATATCTATAGAAGCCTTTGCAGTCCGTTTTAATGTTCCCTGCAAGCTTCCTCTCGTACTCTATTTTCCCTGCCCTAATCAAACCCTTTGACCTCCTCTGCTGAGTTCTAAATTTCTCCCAGTCCCCAGGTTCGCTGCTATTTCTGGCCAATTTGTATGCCACTTTCTTGGCTTTAATACTATCCCTGATTTCCCTCGCTAGCCACGGTTGAGCCATTTTCCCTTTTTTATTTTTACGCCAGACAGGGATGTACAATTGTTGTCATTCATCCATGCGGTCTCTAAATGTCTGCCATTGCCCATCCACTGTCAACCCCTTAAGTATCATTCGCCAATCTATCCTAGCCAATTCACGCCTCATGCCTTCAAAGTTACCCTTCTTTAAGTTCTGGACCATAGTCTTTGAATTAACTGTTTCATTCTCCATCCGAATGTAGAATTCCACTATATTATGGTCACTCTTCCCCAGGGGGCCTCGCACAACGAGATTGCTAATTAATCCTCGCTCATTACACAACACCCAGTCTAAGATGGCCTCGCCCCCTAGTTGGTTTCTCGACATATTGGTCTAGAAAACCATCCCTTATGCACTCCAGGAAATCCTCCTCCACCATATTGCTTCCAGTTTGGTTAGCCCAATCTATATGCATGGTAAAGTCAACCATGATAACTGATGCACCTTTATTGCATGCACCCCTAATTTCCTGTTTGATGCCCTCCCCAACATCACTATACTGTTTGGAGGTCTGTACACAACTCCCACTAACGTTTTTTGCCCTTTGGTGTTCTGCAGCTCTACTCATATAGATTCCACATCATCCAAGCTAATGTCCTTCCTAACTATTGCATTAATCTCCTCTTTAACCAGCAATGCTACCCCACCTCCTTTTCCTTTAATTCTATCCTTCCTGAATGTTGAATACCCTTGGACGACTTCCTTGTTTTTTATGCCCCTATTTACAAAGCCAAATATCCCATATGTTTTCTGAACTACCATATCAACTTGCCCTGCCACGTTCAAAGGTTTGTTAATATGCATCCCCAGGTTTCTCTGCTCTTGCGCCCATCCCTCAAAATAGAACCATTTACATTATACCGAATCTCCACGTTGTTTCTCCCAAAGTGCACCATTTCACACTTATCCACATTAAATTGCATCTGCCATGTGTCTGCCCATTTCACCAGTCTGTCTATGTCCTCCTGTAGTCTGCTACTATCCTGATCACTATTTAATTCATTACCAAGTTTTGTATCTGTTGTGTATCTGTAAAACATGTACTCCCATGTTCCCGCCACCAGGGAGCTCATTCCCTGAAGTCTCAAGGGGTCCCAGCATCCCTTGGGAGCACTGTATATAAGCCACCCCTCAGGCCTGTTCCTCACTCTGGAGTGTCTTCTTAAAGACTGAGGTCACTGTTACTTTAACCTCCCTGTGTGCAGTCTCATCTGTGTTGGAAACACAATAATGGCGACGCGAATACGAATCCAATGCAAAGATGCAGCAAACTGCGGGCATCCTGGAGAAGTTCTCGGAGGATGAGGACTGGGAAGCCTATGTCGAATGCCTAGACCAGTACTTTGTAGCCAACGAGTTGGACGGAGAAGGAAGCGCTGCAAAAAGGAGAGCAGTCCTTCTCACGGTCTGCGGGGCACCGACCTACAGCCTCATGAAGAATCTTCTGGCTCTGGTGAAACACACAGATAAGTCATATGAGAAGCTGTGTACACTGGTTCTGGAGCATCTTAACCCTAGGGAGAGCTGATGGCGAGGTATAGGTTCTACACGTGCCAGCGATCTTGAAGGTCAGGAAGTGGCGAGCTACGTCGCCAAGCTAAGGTGACTTGCAGGACAATGTGAGTTTGATGGCTACCTGGAGCAAATGCTCAGAGACTTTTTTGTACTGGGCATTGGCCACGAGACCATCTGACGAAAACTTTTGACTGTAGAGACACCGACCCTCAGTAAGGCCATTGCGATAGCACCAGCTTATGTCCACCAGTGATAACACCAAACAAATCTCTCAGCACACAAGTGCTAGCAATGTTCATAAATTAACTGGAACTGTGTTTGCGAGCAGTAATGTACAGGGCAGAACCCACGAGTCTGCAACTGCCAGCAGGCCTCAGGTGACCCAGATGACTCAGAGTCCCCAACAAAGGATGAATGCAAGGCAATTCACACCTTGTTGGCGCTGTGGAGGCTTCCATTCAGCCTACTCATGACGCTTCAAAGGGTATGTTTGCAAGAGCTGTGGAACAATGGGGCACCTCCAACAAGCTTGCAAACGAGCTGCAAGCTCTGCAAAACCTACTAATCATCACGTGGCAGAGGAAGATCGGCCCATGGTGGACCAAAGCAATTTCGAGCCTCAGAAGGAGGAGGCAGATGCTGAAGTACACAGGGTGCACACATTTTCGACGAAATGTCCACCTATAATGCTAAACGTAAAATTGAATGGCTTACCCATAACCATGGATCTGGACACTGGCGCTTACCAATCCATCATGAGTAAAAAGATGTTTGAGAGACTGTGGTGCAACAAGGCATTCAGACCAGCCCTGAGCCCCATCCACACGAAACTGAGAACGTACACCAAAGAGCTTATCACTGTCCTGGGCAGCGCCATGGTCAAGGTCACCTAGGAGGGCACGGTGCACGAACTGCCACTCTGGATTGTCCCAGGCGATGGCCCCACACTGCTTGGAAGGAGCTGGCTGGGCAAAATCCGCTGGAACTGGGATGACATCCGAGTGCTATCACATGTCGATGAGACCTCGTGTACCCAGGTTCTTCACAAATTTCCTTCCCTTTTTGAGCTAGGCATTGGAAACTTTTCCGGGGCAAAGGTGTGGATCTACTTGGTCCCAGAGGCATGACCCATTCACCACAAGGCGCGAGCAGTACCTCACATGATGAGGGAGAGAGTAGAAATCGAGCTGGACAGGCTGCAACGCGAGGGCATCATCTCCCCAGTGGAATTCAGCAAGTGGGCCAGCCCGATTGTTCCAGTACTCAAAAGTGATGGCGCGGTCAGGATTTGCGGCGATTATAAAGTAACTATTAATCGTTTCTCACTACAGGACCAATACCCGTTACCTAAGGCAGACGACCTATTTGCAACGCTGGCAGGAGGCAAGATGTTCACCAAGCTCGACCTGACTTCGGCCTACATGACGCAGGAGCTGGAGGAATCTTCGAAGGGCCTCACCCTCATCAACATGCACAAGGGACTGTTCATCTACAACAGAGGCCCATTTGGAATTCGGTCGGCTGCAGCGTTCTTCCAGAGAAACATGGAGAGCCTACTCAAGTCGGTACCACACACGGTGGTCCTTCAGGACAACATATTGGTCACAGGTCGGGACACCGTCGAGCACCTACAAAACCTGGAGGAGGTCCTTCAGCGACTGGATCGCATAGGGCTGTGGCTGAAGAGGTCGAAATGTGTCTTCATGGCAACAGAAGTGGAGTTTTGGGGGAGAAAGATCACGGTGGATGGCATTCGGCCTACAGACGCCAAGACAGAGGCTATCAGGAATGCGCCCAGGCCACAGAACGTCACGGAGCTGCGGTCGTTCCTGGGATTCCTCAACTATTTTGGGAACTTCCTACCGGGGTTAAGCACCCTTTTAGAGTCCCTACATGTATTATTGCACAAAGGTGAGAACTGGGTATGGGGAAAAAAAAAGTAATTGCTTTTGAGAAAGCTAGAAACATTTTATGCTCCAACAAGCTGCTTGTATTGTATAACCCGTGTAAAAGACTTGTGCTAGCATGTGACGCGTCGTCGTACGGAGTCGGGTGTATATTACAACAAGATAACGTTGCGGGGAGGTTGCAACCTGTCGCCTGTTCCTCCAGGAGCTTGTCTAAGGCCGAGAGGGCCTATTGCATGATTGAGAAAGAGGCATTAGCGTGTGTGTTCGTGGTAAAGAAAATGAATCAGTACCTGTTTGGCCTCAAATTTGAGCTGGAAACCAATCACAAGCCCCTCACATCCCTGTTCCCTGAAAACAAGGGGATAAATACTAATGCCTCAGCCCGCATACAAAGGTGGGCACTCGCGCTATCAGCATATAACTACACCATCCGCCATAGGCCAGGCACCGAGAACTGTGCGAATGCTCTCAGTCGGCTACCATTGCCCACCACGGGGGTGGAAATGGCGCAGCCTGCAAACTTGTTGATGGTGGCGCAGTCCACAGACTTGTCGATGGTCATGGAAGCATTTGAAAACAATAAATCACCTGTCACGGACCACCAGATTAGGACTTGGACCAGCCAAGATCCTCTGCTGTCCCAGTAAAAAACTGTGTACTGCATGGGAGCTGGGTCAGCATCCCCGTTGAAATGCAAGAGCTAATCAAGCCGTTCCAGTGGCTAAAGGACGAGCTGTCCATTCAGGCAAACTGCCTGCTGTGGGGTAACCGCGTAGTGCTACCAAAAAAGGGCAGGGAGACGTTCATCTCGGATCTCCACAGCACATACCCGGGTATAGTAATGATGAAAGCGATAGCCAGATCCAACGTGTGGTGACCCGGTATCGACTCTGACTTAGAGTCCTGTGTACGCCAATGCAGTGTATGTGCTCAGTTGAGCAACGCGCCCAGAGAGGTACCACTAAGTTTGTGGTCCTGGCTCTCCAGACCATGGTCGAGGATCCATGTTGACTATGCGGGCCCGTTTCTCGGTAAAATGTTCCTGGTGGTGGTGGATGCTTTTTCAAAATGGATTGAATGTGAAATAATGTGGGGAAGCACCGTCACCACCACCATTGAAAGCCTGAGGGCCATGTTTGCCACCCACGGCCTGCCTGACATACTGGTCAGTGACTGATAACGGGCCATGTTTCACCAGTGCTGATTTTAAAGAAGTCATGACCCGCAATGGGATCAAACATGTCACCTCGGCCCCGTTTAAACCAGCCTCCAATGGGTAGGCAGAGCAGGCAGTACAAACAATCAAACAGAGCCTTAAACGAGTCACAGAAGGCTAACTCCAAACTCACCTGTCCCAAGTACTGCTCAGCTACCGCACGAGACCGCACTCGCTCACAAGGGTGCCCCCGGCTGAGCTACTCATGAAAAGGACACTTAAAACCAGACTCTCGCTGGTTCACCCCAACCTGCATGATCAGGTAGAGAGCAGGCGGCAGCAACAAAATGTAAACGATGGTCGCGCCACTGTGTCACGGGAAATTGATCTGAATGACGCTGTGTATGTGATAAACTATGGACATGGTCCCAAGTGGATCGCGGGCACGGTGATCGCTAAAGAAGGGAATAGGGTGTTTGTAGTCAAACTCGATAATGGACAAATTTGCAGAAAGCACCTGGACCAAACGAGGCTGCGGTTCACAGAATGCCCTGAACAATCCACAGCAAACATCACCTTTTTCGAGCCCACAACACACACCCAAAGGATCAATGACACCACACCAGACCAGGAAATCGAACCCATCACGCCCAACAGCCCAGCAAGGCCAGGCTCACCTAGCAGCCCTGCAGGGCCAACAACACACCAGCCCAGCGAGGGCACAGCCAACACACCAGAACCGACATTTGTACCGAGGCGGTCCACCAGGGAAAGAAAGGCTCCCGACCGCCTCACCTTGTAAATAGTTTTCACTTTGACTTTGTGGGGGGAGTGATGTTGTGTATCTGTAAACCATGCATTCCCATGTTCCGCCACCAGGGAGCACAACCCCTGAAGTCCCAAGGGATCCCAGCATCCCTTGGGAGCACTGTATATAAGCCGCCCCTCAGGCCTGTTCCTCACTCTGGAGTGTCTTATTAAAGACTGAGGTCACTGTTACTTTAACCTCCCTGTGTGCAGTCTCATCTGTGTTAGGAACACAATAGTATCATCCGCAAACTTCAAAATTGTTCTTCCTATACCCAATTCCAGGTCATTTATATATAACAAAAAATGTAATGGTCCGAATTAATATCGGTCTCACCATTCCTTTAACTATCCTTTCACTTTGTCCATCTTAATAAAAGATTTTTGGCGTTCCCTTTTATTTTACCCACTTATCGTTTCTCAAACTCTCTCTTTGCCCTTATATCCTTTTTCAATTTCACCCCGCACTCTGTATTCTGCCTGAGTTTCCGTTGTATTCTGTACCTGACATTTGTCATAAACCTTTTTCTGTATTATTTTAACCTCTATTCCTTTTGTCATCCAGGGACCTCTAACTTTGGATGAATCGTTTTTCCTCCATATGGGAATTTGCTTGGTTTGTACCCGAACTATCTCCGCCTGCCATTGCTCATTTACTGATTTCCTGGCCAATCTTTCTTTCCAGTCCACCTGTGCCAGATCCCTTCTCAAATCACTGAAATTGGTTCTATTCCAATGGGTACTACTTTAAATCTAATTATATTATGATCACTATTGTCCAGATGTTCTCCCACAGAAACGCACTGCACTTGCCCCACTTCATTCTCCAGAACTAGATCCAGCAATGCTTCTTTCCTCATTGGACTGAAAACACACTGATTAAGAAAGTTCTCCTGTATACATTTTAGGAATTATTCACTCTTCTTACCCTTTTTTACTCTGTGTTTCCCCAGTATATATTAGGGTAATTGAAGTCCTCTACTATTCTACTATGTTTACATTTCTCTGAAATGGATTTGCTCCTCTATCTCCTTTTTATTTGGCGTCTATCATAAATACCCAGCAATGTAATGGCTCCTTTTCTGTTCCTTAACTTTTACCAAATAGAATCAGTCTTTGAACCGCCTAGTATATCGTCCCTCTGTAGAACTGTAATATTATCCTTGATCAATACAGCCATCTCCCCTCCACCTCCCCCACGCGCACCCCCACCCCACCCCTCCCCCCCCCCACCCCCTGCCCCGCTCCTGTCTTTTTTGTCTTTTTTTCCTCCCCTATCCTTCCTGAATACATTTTAGCCAGGAAACTGTTGTTCCCATTCCTGCACATGTTTAAACTAGGTCTCTGTTATAGCCACAATATCATAACCACCATGTGGCAACTTGTGCCTGTAGCTTGTCAATCTGATCTGTAAAACTCCTCATATTAAAACACATGCATTCCAACACCATGTTAGTCTGCTTTGTTGTTTTACTCCATCTAATTCCTGCTCTTTCTTCACAATTCTTTGTTCTGATCTAGTTTGTCCCTCCTAATTTTATATGCACCTTGTCTCTCTTCTCTGTTGCTGCATCCTGATGCCCCACCCCTTGCCAAATTAGTTTAAACCCTCCCCATAGCGCGAGTTAACCTCTCAGCTTGGACATTAGTTTCAGCCCTGTTCAGGTGCAACCAGTCTAGCTTGTACAGGTCCTTCCTTCCCAGTTCCCCAGGATTCCTTAAGAGCTCCCTCCTGCACCACTTCTCCAGCCACGCATTCACCTGCACTATCTTCCTGGTTCTCGACTCACTCGCACATGGCACTGGGAGTAATCCAGAGATCAACCCCTTGTAAATCATTTTAACTTACTTCACTCTACAAAGTAAATCCAACTCTACAGGTAGGATTTTAATCTCCATTATGCCCTAAAACAATCACTCACAAGTTCAAGCATAAAAATGGGTGACCAGACCTGACATATCTCCTTTTGTTTGTATAATGCTCATGTTTCACCCGGGATTGAAACAAACAGCAAATGCTCCCATCTGAAATAGACAGGAGATTCATAATATTATGGAAATCAGCGTGAAGTGATATTATTTAGATATTGTGATTTTGCATAGTTTACAACATGATTGCACTTACTATATAAGGAAGTACATAAATTCAAAATTAAGTTATGAGGACACGTTGCATATTTTGTATGTAGAAGATTAAGGAGTAATATAATTGAGGTGTTTATGATGATTAAAAGATTTGATAGGGTAGATAGAGACAAACTATTTCCTCTGGTGCGGAAGTCCAGAATAAAGGGGCACAACCTTAAAATTAGAGCTAAGCTATTTAGGGCTGAAGTCAGGAAGCATTTTTCACAAAAAGAGTGGTGGAAATCTGGAACTCTCTTCCTCAAAAAGTTGTTGACACTAGGTCAATTAAAAATGTCAAAACTGATAGATGTTTGTTAGGTAAGGGTATTAATAGATTAATAGAACATCGGCAGGGCCCAGGTGCAGCGGAGTGGGGCAGATAAGCGGCGAGTGTGGTGAGATGTGGTGAATGTTTATGGCAGAGGAGCGGTGAGAGATCGTGGCGGAGGTGCAACAGATGAGGGTACGGGGCCCAGAAGAGCCGAGGGCACAGGGGCAGCACGGGCCTGCCCACACTGCGATATGTGTGTGCGCTAGGTCCGTGTAGCAGAGCAGGTCTCCAGTCGTCCTGGTTAGCCCTTGCCACTGGATAAAGGCCTAGCTCGGTCAAGCCCATCTGATGGCTGGTGTGCAACAGTCACCACACGTTAAAAAAATCCACGCACAGGCATCTTCCACCCCCTCAATTGGAGTTCAGGACTGGAACATCGGGTCCTTCATCGAAACACCTGTGAACTCGTGGAAGCAAGTCATCCTCATTCGAGGGACCGCTTATATTGATGATGGATGATTAATAGATATGGAACCTGTTATATATGTAAACTTGTATATACTCTGTACAGCCACCAGAGGGCTCACCCCCTGGAGTCCCAAGGGATCCCATAATTTCTTGGGAGCACAGGTATTTAAGGAGGCCTCACAGGTTGGAGAGGCACACTGGAGACCTGCAATAAAAGACTAAGGTCACACTTTACTTTGAGCTCACAATATTCAGTCTGACTCTTTCTTCATATACCACAACTGGTGACGAGACACAGATAGCGAACCCAACGATGCAGAGAACAGTGGGCATCCTGGAGAAATTCTCAGAGGGAGATGATTGGGAAATCTTTGTGGAGCAACTCGACCAATACTTCATAGCCAATGAGCTGGATGGAGAAGCGAACGCTGCCAAATGAAGGGTGATTCTCCTCACCGTCTGCGGGGCACCAACGTATGGCCCCATGAAAAATCTCCTTGCTCCAGCGAAACCCACAGAGAAATCATACGATGATGGTGCACACTGGTCCGGGAGCATTTGAATCCGAAGGAAAGCATTCTGATGGTGAGGTACTGATTCTACACCTACAAAAGGTCTGAAGGCCAGGAAGTGGCGCGTTATGTCGCCGAGCTAAGACGCCTTGCAGGACATTGCAAATTTGAAGGACATTTAGAGCACATGCTCAGAGACTTTTTCGTACTTGGCATTGGCCACGAAACCATACTTCGCAAACTTTTGACTGTAGCGACTCCAATCTTGAGTAAGGCCATAACGATAGCCCAGGCGTTCATTGCCACCAGTGACAATACTAAGCAAATTTCTCAGCACATGAGTGCTGCTACAAGTACTGGGAACAAAGTGATGTTGTTTTCAAATTGCAACATACAGGGCAGGTCACACATGCCTGCAGCTGTACATCCGCAAATGTCTCAGAGTCTACCATCAAGGGTGATGAATGCAAGGCCATTAACACCTTGTTGGCGCTGCAGGGGTGATCATCGTTTCCATTTATGCTGCTTCAAAGGGTATGTTTGCAAGGGCTGTGGAACAATGGGACACCTCCAACGTATGTGCAGGCGAGCTGCAAATCATGTTAATCCTGCAAACCACCATGTTGCAGAAGAGGACAGATCTGCGGTGGATCACGATGAACCAGAGCCTCAGGCCGAGGAGGCAGAGATACATGGGGTGCACGCATTTACCACAAACTGTTCCCTGATAATGCTGAATGTTGAACTGAATGGACTCCTGATGTCAATGGAGCTGGACATGGGCGCAAGCCAGTTCATCATGAGCAAAGAGACTTTCAAAAAATTGAGGTGCAGCAGGCCTCAAGGCCAGTCTTAACTTCAATTCGCATATGTCATGTATTCAACCAGCATTGTAACCCATGTATAATCTGACCTAAGTTGTACACTGTGAGAACAATGACCACTAGGTGGGAGACACTCCTAACCTGGACCTTCAGGTATAAAAGGGAAAGCTCCAACCACCTTCATCACTTGAGTGCTAAGGAATAAAGGACAGGTCACAGACTGACCTTCTCTCAAGCATGGGCCTCGTGTACATTTATACTGTGTAGTAAGGATGTATCAATGGCGATGAGAAACTGGGATTTAAACCACGCGAGCATGGCCACGAGCAGAACAGATGAGAGGTACTGTGTTAAGGAATGGTTGGGACAGAGATTCAACATTGTTAAAGCAGCACACAGTTCTCCAGGCAGACAAGGGCAATCGGACATGCCCCAACATGTAGTCGAACCCAGAGGGGGAGTGCAACAGAGACAACGGCAGGCTGAACGGCAATTCACACCATTGCAAGGGACAATGCGGCCAGTAATGGGGCCATCAACACCTGTTAATGGCGCATTCAAGGACAGTCACAGGGGCAGTCAGGGACGATCGACTGGCAAGGGACCTTTTGTTTCCAACAACAGCTCATGTTGGAGGCGTGGAGGCACACATTCAGCCGGAGTTTGCAGAGATGAGCAAAATACCTGCAGAAATTGCAGAAATGAATGCTGGGGGAAATCGCTGGAAGCTGAAGTTCAGCGAGTTCATGTGGAGCACGTATACAGTTCATACACCAGGACGCCACCGATAATGATGAAAATGCTCCTCAATGGCATCCCAGTATCAATGGAGCTAGACATGGGGGCCAGCCAGTCCCTGATGGATATCAAACAGTTCGAAAAGTTGTGGGTGTCCAAGGCCAGGAGGCCAAAATTATCGCCGATTGACGCACAGCTACGGACTTACATAAAGCAGATCATTCCAGTGCTAGGCAGCGCCATGGTAGTCGTGACCCACAAAGATTCGGAGAACAGGTTGCCACTCTGGATTGTCCCAGGGGACGGTCCCGCACTACTGGGGAGAATTTGGCTTGCTGTCATGAACTGGAAATGGGGCGATGTCAATGCAATTTCCTCTGTGGAGCGAGTATCATGCTCACAGATCCTGGTCAAATTTGACTCATTATTTCAACCCGGCATCAGCACTTTCATGGGGGCCAAGGTAGTGATTCACATAAACCCGGACGCCAGGCCAGTACACCACAAGGCCAGAGCGGTGCCGTACGTGATGCGGGAAAAGATAGAAGGCAAATTGGACCGCCTGCTGAGGGAAGGCATCATCTCGCCAGTCGAATTCAGTGACTGGGCGAGCACGATCGTGCCGGTGCTCAAGGCGGATGGGTCGGTCAGGATATGTGGTGATTACAAGGCCACCATCAATCGGGTGTCACTCCAAGACCAGTACCCGCTACCGAGAGCGGAGGACCTCTTTGCGACGCTATCCGGTGGCAACATTTTTTCAAAATTGGACCTGACCTCAGCTTACATGACCCAGGAGCTGGCGAGTGAGTCGAAGAAACTGACCACCATCACCATTGTTTGAGTACAACAGATGTCCGTTCGGGATTCGCTCGGCCGCCGCAATCTTCCAACGAAATATGGAAAGCCTCCTGATAGAGAATTCAAACAGGCTGCATTTAGACAGGCTGTGAAAATTCACAGACCCCAAGTCAAAGCTGCTACGTGCAGATCAGCATGTTGCATTAAGTCATCAATCAACTTGACATTTTAGGACCTTGGGTAGCGAGCCAATTAAAAGGTTAAAAGACAATTAATTGAGCCAATAAGGTCAAAGAAGGCGAGTTCTTTCCTGTAAATTGAACCCGGTATAAATACAGCCATTTTGGCCATGTGGTCTCAGAAGGACAAAGACCTGGCTTTAAACCAAGAGATTGTTACTGCTGCCAAAATAATGTGACATTAAAACTACAATCGGAGTTCGTATTTCATTGGAAATTAAGAGATCTAACAATTTTGGCGTCATGAACAGGATCGCTGAGGAAAGAAACTGAATTTTGGACATCGGACCTACATACTGAGGTAAGGACTCCTCTTTATAAAAGTCCTCGGTCAAAAGTCTAAATTCGCCTCTCCTTCTACGCGATTCCGAAAGCCTCCGGTTTGCGAACCCTCCGGTTGGTAGTCGGCTCGAGGTCCCATAGACGTCTAACTTCGGCGGTGTGTTAGTTAATTAATCACCGACCCACTGATCGGCTGGAAAGCCTACGACTCGAGACCCCAGTAAAGAAATCAGTATGATGGCAGCAGGAGATAAGAGCAAAGAATTGCCTACAACTGTTAAAAGTGGGCAGGCACCACCTGAGGTTTCGATAGATGAAATTCTCAAACAGTTGAAAGAATACATAGAGCAACAATTCAACTTATCTAAAACCTGTATTAAGATCGAACAAAAATACGGTACCTCCAAAGGACAATGGTCCTTGGACGAGATTAAAAGGGTCTGGGGAAAAACGACCCATATGAAAAATAAAGAGCGAATCAGATAGTACCTAGCGGTTATGGGACAGATTCGAAAGCGGAATGAAATTATAATGCGTTCCCAACATGATCGAGAACTGACCAGTAAAAAGGATCAATTGCAAGCTGTTTGTGCGCAGCTCCGACAGAAAAAACTTGAACTTGAAAAGCTGGAAGCGGAAGTTAAAGATCTTAAAGGTGAAATTAAAGAATGGAAAAAATCATTCGGTCAAGAGACAGTAATAGGAAAAGGAAAATGTATCGGTCAATTCCCAGGGTACCCATGTTTGTATAAATTAAAAGCGCAAACCCGAAGACACGACCAAGGAATAGATACGGATTCTGAATCCTCCAACGATACAGGGTCGGAGGATGAAGAATTAGGGGTGCGCTTTGCCCCGTTTAAAAAAAGACGAGTTGTAGTCAAATCAGAAGAGACTGTGGATGAGGGCGGAATCAAAAAAACGAAGAAAAGGCTGGATGCAAAGTACTTAGTTCATGATCCGGCAGACCAAGAGAAAATTGATAAATGGTCCAAGGAATTGCCCAATCCAAAGAAAGGGGGAGTAAAAACGTGGGACCAATTGGACCGCTTAAGAAATATATATCAACTTCATCCCTGGGACGGAGTGCAAATTTTGACCATAATGGTGCCAAAAACACAGGGAAGAAAATTGCACGACAAGGTAGAAGAAGCTTTGGGGCAGGATGAGCAAGAATTAGACGCAGAATGGGAGGCAATTAAACACTGGCTGCAAGCCTTCAGTCCAGCTAAGACAGACTGGGGAAAAATTGCAGCCTGCCAACAGAAAGGAACAGAGGAGGTCCTGGAGTATGACGAGCGGTTTAGATGCACGTGGCTAGAACATTCGGGTATGAATAATACGGATGAGGAAATGGATGAACAAGTGTTTGGACCCCTGAAAGCAGCTTTCGTGGCAGGTCTAAAGCCAGAACTGTCCAAAATGCTTAAGGTAGTGTTACTGGACTGGGAAGGTAGAGGAACTACCTTTGCAGCATTGGTGGATCGATGTAACCAATTAGATCAGGATATGGGAGCTAAAGTCTGAGCTGTACAGGCTATGGGATGGAAATCCCAGGATTCCGATAAACAGTTATTAGGAAAATTACCCGGAAAATGTCATTATTGTGGGAAAGGTCACTGGGCCAAGACGTGCAGAGCAAAACAGCAAGGTCGTGGCTGGGGAAGAGGATGCAGCCAGGGATACAATTCAGCCAACAAGCCAGGCTTGTCACAAGATAATGACCTCATTGAAGCATTTAAGCGACTGACAATACAACAACAGAAGGAGTTACTTGGGATAGCAAAAAACGATTAGAGGCCACCCTGGCCCCCCTCCTCGCACTAATACAACAAAGGGGAGATGGGATATATATAACTGTGAGGGTGGGCGATAAGGATCTGGACTGTCTTTTAGACACAGGGGCGGAATTAACATGCTTACCCCTACAATATGGAGACTTTTTGTCGTTGGATGGTAGGGCACGTACAGCCTATGGAGTTGGGGGCCATAAAATGGAAATGAAAAGTACAACACTTATAGGGCTGGGTCCATCTGAACTAACCACGCCGGTCTAGATAGGCCCAGTAGATCAACCCCTTTTGGGAATGGACGTTCTAATCCAAATAGATTCATCATTGCATTTCGAGGATGGTCGGGTGACATGGTCAATTAGAACTTTGAAGAAAGAAGAATTGAAGGAACACCCGATATGGGCTAAAGATAAGAACGATTGTGGCCTACTCCAGATGGAGCCTGCATCATTTACCGGGACGAAGACTCCATGCACTAAACAGTATCCCATCAGTCCAACTGCCATCGCGGGAATTTTACCGGTTATTCAGCAATTGGAGAAACAAGGGGTGCTTATTAAAACGTATAGCTCCTCCAATAGCCCCGTGTGGCCGGTACAGAAATCTAATGAGACTTGGCGTTTGACTGTCGATTATAGGAAAGCTAACCAGTGTATTGATCAAAAAACTCCTTTGGTCGCAGATCCCTCCACCATTTTTAATGCCCTCAAACCGGAACATAAATATTTCTCGGTTAAAGATATGGCCAACGGATTTTGGTCGGTGCCTCTGGCACCGGAGGTTCGACAGTAGTTTGCTTTCACGTCCAAGGACAACAATATACTTTGACCCGGTTACCGCAGGGTTTCCACAACAGCCCTACGGTATTCCACATGGCTTTACAAAGCCATTTGCGAGAATTACCTCCCCTGTCATCCACAGTCATCCAATATGTAGACGATATCCTGCTAGCTTCAAACACGGAAGAACAACATGAACAAGATTTACGAGCTTTGCTGGACCATCTTCGGCTGAAAGGACATAAAGCCAGCATCGACAAAGCACAAATATCCCAAGAAGAGGTTATATACCTGGGACAAAAGATTTCACAAGGAAAGAGAGAATTTATCCAGGATAGAACTGCAGCCATTCGGGCTGCTAAAAAACCCACCACTATTCAGGAACTAAGGTCTTTTTTGGGATTGTGTAACTTTAACAGAAATTGGATTGACTCCTTCACACAGCTTGCTCAGCCACTGAATGATATCTTAAAGGGGAAACGTGCCTCTAAAGAAGCCATCACCCTCACTAAGGAACAGCAAGAGGCCTTCCTGAGTTTGAAAAAGGCTTTGTGTTTGGCACCGGCTCTGGGAATCCCCGACAGTGGTAAGCCATTTACCCTGTTTGTCCATGAGAAAGAAGGATATATGACAGCTATACTGACACAAGAACATGGGGATCGGCAAAGACCTATTGGCTATTATTCGGCAAAACTGGATGCGGTAGCCCTCGGATGGGGAAGTTGCCTCAGGGCCATGGAAGCTACATGTCGAGCGGTAATGATCACTGCGAGTCGAGTCCTCGACCAAAAGCTGATTGTCAAGTGTCCCCACACCATACACGCTTTGCTGTCTATGAATAGAATGTCTCAGGTGACGGCAGCTAGATGGACCCGCTGGACAGTAGTTTTGGAAGCTCCTAATCTCCATATCGTCCGGGCCAGCCCGGTTAATCCCGCAACTATGCTCCCGATGTCAGAATCGAGGGAGCAAGAGCGGGGAGAATGTGAAGAGCATGACTGCGTGGAGATTTTAAAAGAAACAGAAGAAGCAGCCTTAGCAGCAGAGGAGCCTCTGCACAACCCAGACCTCATCCTGTTTACAGATGGTTCCTCCTTTGTTGACAATGGTACCAGAAAAGCAGGATGGGCAGTTACAACCTTATATGAGGTAGTGGCAAAAGGATGTTTATCCTCAGGAACGTCAGCACAACAGGCCGAGTTACGGGCCCTATCAGAAGCATGTCGAATAGCAGAAGGACAGACAGCTAATGTCTACACAGATTCGCGTTATGCTTTTGGAGTCGCTCACGACTTTGGTCTGTTATGGCGGAAAAGGGATTCCTCACTGCTGCTGGTACACCTATCCGAAATGGAAAAGAAGTCCGAGACTTACTGGAGGCCATACAGTTACCTCAGGAAGTGTCCATCCTGAAGTGTAAAGCCCATACCAAGGAAAATACCACAGAAGCACAGGGAAATGCCCTAGCCGACCAGGCAGCTAAAGATGCCGCCTCACAGGGCGTTCCTCCAGAAGAACTAACATAGATGTGCAGATTGAAAGCACTCAAGACTCTGACATGAGACCTTCACCAATGCAAGGCGAGTGCTCCAGAGAGGAAAAATGGACATGGGCAGGAATTAAGCTATGTGAAGATGGTGTCTGGAGACAAACAGTTACCAACAAGCCAGTCGCGCCACAAGCGCTTATGCCTTTTTTAGCCCAACAGATCCACTCGTGGGGACACTTGGCCTCACAACAGATGACGGCACGGTTCCAGAAAAGCTGGTGGGGTCGGGGATTTAAAAAACATGCCCAGCTGGTAACAGACCGCTGTGTGGTCTGCCAGAAAAATAATTCTGGACCCATCATGGTAATGCCCCAACTGAGGCCCCCTGCCCCTGTCGGACCATTCCAGCATCTGCAGGTTGATTATATATCTCTTCCTTCATGCCAAGGATACACTAACATTCTTGTCATGGTCGACAGATTCTCTAGATGGGTAGAAGCTGTCCCAACTAAAAGAGCCACAGCCAATCACACTGCAAAGGTCTTGTGGAAGGATTACATTCCCCGATGGGGAGTCCCGAGTAGCATTGACTCAGATCAGGGAACACACTTCACAGGTGCTGTCTGCCAAGAAGTACGTGGGATTTACACTGTCCTTATCATCCACAATCATCAGGACAAGTAGAGCGAATCAATCGAACTCTGAAACAACGGCTTGCCAAATATCACCAAGAAGAAACACCATGGCCCCAGGCACTACCAATAGTGCTATGTAGCATTAGGGCAACCCCGAACAGAACTACAGGTCTAAGCTCATTTGAAATTATAACAGGAAGACCCATGTCGCTGCCAGGAACTATCGATTTACGGAAAGCTGATGTTCACTTAATGAGTGACACTTTGTTATCATACTGTCAGAACTTAACCAATGCTATTAGTTCTGTTTCCCGACAGGTATCGGCAGCTTGGGGTAATCCACCCGAAGGAGGACACGACATCATCCTGGGTGTATGTGAAAAAGTTGCATAAAGAACCTTTGGGTGCCAAGGGAGGGACCTTATCAAGTGTTATTGACCACCCAGGCAGCTGTTAAAGTCCAAGGAAAGAAAGCCTGGATCCACGCTTCACACGTTAAACGAGCACCCGTAACTGAAGCTGAAATCTAATAAGGACAATTACTTTTTGCCAAAATGTATAAATTTACTGTATTACTGATTGTAGGTATTCTAGGCATTTGCCTACTTCTTACTAGCCGACCCTCTGCAGCAAATGGAAATAGTAGGGTAGCAAGGGAATTACATGTAAATACCTTTTTATATATGTCATACATTTATGCCAAACAAGGTAACATTTCTAGTTGTTGGGTGTGTGGCCACAAGGCCTACCCTTGGCTGCCCCAGAATTGGACGGGATCCTGCTATTTAGTCCACATTGTGCCTTATGTGTATCATATAGAGTCACTGTCGGAACATTTACACCGTCCTCAGAGAGCTATCACAGAAACAGAGAGGTTCTTTGCCATTCTGATCCCCAGATATGGGACCGCCAGACTGGCAAGGGAATCCATTAACATGGCATCCGTTGTGGAACGGGTAGCCAATGATACCTCAGAGGCCCTAGTTAAAATCAATGTAGAAATGGTAGCAATCCGCACAGTATAGACTGGCCCTTGATTACATCCTGGCTGAAAAGGGAGGTACTTGCACCCTACTCGGAAGTGAGTGTTGCACATATATCCTAGATAGCTCCGAAGAAATTACCCACTTAGCGGAGCATATCCAAAAGGAGGTAGAAAAACTTAAGCAACCTCCATCATTCACTTTGTGGAGTGGAGCCACTGAATGGCTAGGTCCAATAGGAACTTCATTGGTGGAAGGTTTGGGCCCAAGTTTCAGCCTCAGTTGCTCCTGATTTTTTGGAGCAACTGGTGTCGAACGGAGTATCTTAGAAATTCAAATTCTCGGCATTTAGTTTGCTCCAGTTCTAGTCAGTTAGAACAGTTTGACTTTGGTACAGAATTCTTTTTTCAAAAGGGGGCGTGTCCGGCCACTTACACCTGTTTTCAAAGTTCCGGCAGTGAAAACTTACTCCAAACTAACTTAGAATGGAGTAAGTGAAGATTTTTGTGCGCTCGAAAAAACCTTGTCTACACTTTAGAAAATCAGGCGTAGGTTACAAATCAGGCATAGGGAGTGGGGGGGTGAGGGGGGTTTAAAGGGGAGTTTACAAACATTGAACACTTCAGTTTTACAAATAAAGAGCCATCATCAATAATAAATGATAAAAACATCAATAAATCAACCAATACATCAATCAAAAAAAATTAATAAGAAATAATTTTTTTTTTAAATCAATAAATAAAACATTTTCTACTTACCGACTGCAGCACCGAGAGCCCTCCAACAGCGTGCTGGGATGCCCCCCCACCCCAGTGTGTCTCTGACAGTGTCTCTATCTCTCTGTCTGTCTGTCTGTGTCTCTCACTCTCTGTCTGTCAGTGTCTGTGTTTCTGACAGCGAGGGGAGGGGGAGGAGGGGGGTAGAGGGAGAGAGGGGAGGGCAGGGGGAGGGGAGGGAGAGAGGCAGAGGGGGAGGGGGAGGGATAGGGGAGAAGGGGGAGGGAAGGGGAGAAGGGGGAGGGGGGAGAGGAGGGGGGAGAGAAGGGGGGGAGAGAAGGGGGAGGAGGAGGAGAAGGGGGGGAGAGGAGAAGGGGGGGAAGAGGGGAAGGAGAGGGGAAGGGGAGGGGAGAGGGGAAGGGGAAAGGGGGGCAAGAGGGGAAGGTGAAAGGGAGGGAGAGGGGAAGGGGAAAGGGGGGGAGAGGGGAAGGTGAAAGGGGGGGAAAGGAGAAGGGGAAGGGGGGAGAGGAGAAGGGGAAGGGGGGGAGAGGAGAAGGGGAAAGGAGAAGGGAGGAAGGAGAAGGGGGAAAGGAGAAGGGGGGAAGAAGAAGGGGGGAAGGAGAAGGGGGGAAGGGGAAAGGAGAACGGGGGGGGGAGGCTGAACGGGCAGGGCCCGGCCGGGCCCAAGACTTCGGGCAGGGCCCGTCCCCAGCACCAGATTTACAGGTAGGTGGCGTTGGGTCGGGTCGGGTCCGGGGTCCGGTGTCAGGAGCGCGGGTCAGGTTGGGGCGGGGGGATGGAGGTCGGGTTGGTTCGGGTGGAGGGGGGGAGGGAGGGAGCGCGGGTTGGTTCGTGTCGGGAGCGGGCGGAAGGAGGTCAGGTTGGGTCGGGTCCGGTCCGGTGGGGGGTGGTCGGGCGCGCGGGTCAGGTCGGGGGGGGTGGTGGGAGGGAGGTCGGTTCGGTTCGGGTCGGGAGGGAGGGAGAGGGAGGTCAGGTCGGGTGGTGGGGTGAGGTGTGCGGGTCGGGTCCAGTCCGGGGGCGGGAGAGGGGGGAAGCGGGAGTCGAGTCAAGCAGGAGCTGGGCGTGGGAGGAGCCTTATGCCATTTGGCCAGGGCTAGGGGCTGCGTGCTTCAGGCCCCTCCCACACAGTTTTGGGCGCCTGGAGCTACTGCACATGCGCGCCCACTGTAGCGCCCATGTGCAGAGGTCCCGGCACTGTTTTCAGCGCAGGGACCTAGCTCCGCCCCCCCACAGTTCATGCTGCGCCGCGCCCGGCTCAAGAGGACCAGCAGGGAGCCGGAGAATCTGGAAGTTTTTTTTAGGCGCACTTTGTGGCGTGAAAAATGGGTGTCCAGGTCGGGGCTGCGCCATTCTAGGCGCGGCCCGAAACTTGGGCCCAGAAATTCTATTTGTTGTAATTATTTTACTTTTATATTGTTTGTTTATGTTGATTAAATGTTGTTGCGACCAGGTGGCTGTAGCTGCTGTCCCTCAGGTGAGACACCTTGCAGGTCCCAGAAGACCGTCTGTACGTGGCACAGGGGTATGTTATGCTTAAGGGAAGGTTGTTTACTGGTTGAATTAAGATATTGATTTGGATTAAATTGGAATAAGGTTAATTAACCTACTAAAACCAGACTTCCATTGTGGCCACGATGGAACTTGGGTTGGTGTAAATTTGTGTGGAAGCTACTAGTCAGAACATGTGGTGAAACACATCAACAAATTTTAGAAGGAAACTCGATTAACATGTATGAAATTATTTTGTAGAATGTTTAACCAGTGATGCCTGATGTCTTATGATTCAGTATGTGAAAGAATCAAAGGGAGGATTGATAGAGAATTCAAACAGGCTGCATTTAGACAGGCTGTGAAAATTCACAGACCCCAAGTCAAAGCTGCTACATGCAGATCAGCATGTTGCATTAAGTCATCAATCAACTTGACATTTTAGGACCTTGGCTAGCAAGCCAATTAAAAGGTTAAAAGACTATTAATTGAGCCAATAAGGTCAAAGCAGGTGAATTCTTTTCTGTAAATTGAACCCGGTATAAATACAGCCATTTTGGCCATGTGGTCTCAGAAGAACAAAGACCTGGCTTAAAGCCAAGAGCTTGTTACTGCTGCCAAAATAAAGTGACATTAAAACTACAATCGGAGTTCGTATTTCATTGGAAACTAAGAGATCTAACACCTCCTCAAGTCGATTCCAGGGACGGTGGTTTTTCAGGACAACATCCTCATCACGGGTTACGATACTGAAGAACACCTCCACAACCTGGAGGAGGTGCTACGCAGACTGGACCGGGTAGGGCTGCGACTGAATAAGGCGAAATGCATCTTCCTAGCTCCAGAGGTAGAATTCCTGGGGATGAGGGTAGCAGCAGATGGGATCAGCCCTACTGCGTCCAAGACGGAAGCGATCCAGAGAGCACCCAGACCCCGTAACACGACGGAGCTGCGTTCATTCCTGGGGCTCCTGAACTATTTTGGTAACTTTCTTCCCAAATTGAGCACGCTGCTAGAGCTGCTACATGTGCTCCTACGCAAAGGTCACGAATGGGTCTGGGGGGGACAGCCAGGAAAGGGCTTTTAATAGAGCATGCAATTTGTTATGTTCCATCAATCTGTTAACGCTATATAACCCATGTAAGAAACTATGGTGTCGGGTGTGTGTTGCAGCATGTCAATGCCAAGGGTCAGTTACAGCCGGTAGCTTATGCCTCCAGAAGTCTGTCCCAGGCAGAAAGGGGCTATGGGATGGTCGAAAAGGAGGCGCTCGCATGTGTATATGCGGTAAAGAAAATGCACCTGTTTGGCAGGAAATTTGAGCTGGAGACAGATCACAAACCCCTAACGTCTCTTTTGGCCGACAACAAGGCCATAAATGTAAGCGCATCGGCCCGCATACAGAGGTGGGCACTCACGTTAGCCGCCTATGACTACACAATTCGGCACAGACCGGGCACCGAAAACTGTGCCAATGCTCTCAGCAGGCTCCCACTAGCCACCACTGAGGGGGCTACGAGCATGCTGCTGAGATGGTCATAGCTGTTGAAGCTTTCGGAATCGAAGGCTCACCCGTGACAGCCCGTCAGATTAAAGTCTGGACAAATAGAGACCCGCTATTGTCTCTAGTCAAGAAATGTGCCCTGAATGGGGACTGGGCAGCCACGTACAGGGCATGCCCTGAGGAATTTAAACCATTTCACAGGCGCAAGGATGAACTCTCGATTCAGGCCGATTGCCTACTGTGGGGAAACCGCATAGTCATGCCCCAGATGGGCAGAGAGGTGTTCATCAGAGAACTCCACAATGAGCACCTGGGCATTGTCATGATGAAGGCAATTGCCAGGTCACATGTTTGTGGACAGGGATAGACGCAGATCTGGAACTTTGTGTTCGCAGGTGCAACACGTGTGCCCAGCTGGGCAATGCGCCCAGGGAAGCCACCCTTAGCACTTGGCCATGGCGCGCCAAGCCTTGGTCACGCATCCATGTGGTCTACGCAGGACCCTTCATGGGAAAAATGTTTTTGGTTGTAGTAGATGCCTACTCCAAATGGATCGAGTGTGACATTTTAAATTCAAGCACATCCTCTGCCACGGTAGAAAGTCTACGGGCAATGTTCGCCGCCCACGGTCTACCGGACGTCTTGGTCAGCGACAATGGCCCGTGCTTCACAAGTACTGAATTCCAGGACTTCATGGCAGGCAATGGAATTAACCATGTCAGAACGACACCGTTCAAGCCGGCCTCAAACAGCCAGGCAGAATGAGCAGTGCAGATAATCACACAGGGGATGCTCAGAATCCAAGGGGGTTCCCTACAATGCCGCTTATCATGCCTCCTGTTGGCCTATAGATCCCGACCACACTCGCTCACAGGGGTTCCACCCGCAGAGCTGCTAATGAAAAGTACGCTCAAAACCCGGCTATCCCTTATACACCCCACCATGAAAGAAATTGTCGAGAGCAGGCGCCAGCCACAATATGACTACCATGACAGGAATGCGAGGGCGCGATGTATTGATGTAAATGATCCTGTTTTTGTCCTCAACTACGCTGCAGGGCCCAAATGGCTCACGGGCACTGTGATTGCCAAAGAGGGAAATAGGATTCTGGTAGTTAAACTTACCAATGGACAAATCTGCCGCAAACACGTGGATCAAACAAAAAGGAGGTTCAGCAACCCCATAGAAGAAGCAGAGGAAGAACACAATGTCGAGTTCACTCCATCACAGGTGACCGAATACCAGAACCAAAGGGAGGAGAGCCCAATCACTGTGGGCAGTCTGGATAGGCCTGAGGCACCGCAAACAGCAGACACTCAGGCCAGCGCCCAACAACCGGAGCCCGAACTCAGGCGCTCTACAAGAGAGCGTAAACCACCAGAGAGACTCAACCTGTGATCCCAATAAGACTTTGGAGGGGAGGTGATGTCATGTATTCAACCAGCATTGTAACCCATGTATAATCTGACCTAAGTTGTACACTGTGAGAACAATGACCAGTAGGTGGGAGACACTCCTAACCTGGACCTTCAGGTATAAAAGGGGAAACTCCACCCACCTTCATCACTTGAGTGCTAAGGAATAAAGGACAGGTCACAGACTGACCTTCTCTCAAGCATGGGCCTCGTGTGCATTTATACTGTATAGTAAGGACGTATCAGCATGAAACTAAGAACTTATACTAAGGAACTGATTCCTGTAATCGGCAGTGCTACTGTAAAGGTCTTCTACGATGGAGCAGTGCACAAGCTACCACTCTGGGTGGTACCGGGCGATGGTCCGCGCTGCTCGGCAGAGCTGGCTGGGAAAGATATGCTGGAACTGGGTCGACGTCCAAGCTCTATCGCCCGTTGATGACATTTCGTGTGCCCAGGTCTTAAACAAGTTCCCTTCGCTGTTTGAACCAGGCATCGGGAAATTCCAAGGAGCAAAAGTGGAGATCCACCTAATTTCGGGGGCGCGACCCATTCATCACAAGGCGAGAGCAGTACTGTACATGATGAGAGAGAGGGTGGAGATCGAGCTAGACCGGCTGCAACGAGAAGGCATCATTTCACCGATCGAATTTAACGAGTGGGTCAGCCCGATCATCCCATTCCTCAAGGGAGACGGCACCATCAGAATCTGTGATGATTACAAAGTAACTATTAATCTTTTCTCCCTGCAGGACCAATACCTACTACGAAAGGTCGACGACCTCTTTGCAACGCTGGCGGGAGGAAAGAAGTTCACGAAACTGGATTTGACTTCAGCCTACATGGCGCAGGAACTGGAGAAATCATCGAAGGGCCTCACCTGCATCAACACGCACAAAGGTCTCTTCATTTGTAACAAATGCCCGTTTGGAATTCGATCAGCGGCAGCGATATTCCAGAGAAATATGGAAAGCTTACTGAAGTCGGTCCCGCGCACGGTGGTCTTCTAGGATGATATCTTGGTTACAGGTCGGGCCATAGTCGAGCATCTGCAGAACCTGGAGGAGGTTCTTAGTCGACTCAACCGTGTGGGGCTCAGGTTAAAACACTCAAAGTGCATTTTCCTGGCGCCTGAAGTGGAGTTCCTGGGGAGAAGAATTGCGGCGGACGGCATCAGGCCCACCGATTCGAAGAATGAGGCAATTGAGAACGCACCGAGGCCACAGAATGTGATGGAGCTGCGGTCGTTTCTTGGACTCCTGAACTACTTTGGTAACTTCTTACCAGGTCTCAGTACACTGTTAGAACCACTGCACGCCTTACTGCGTAAAGGGGACGAATGGGTTTGGGGCAAAAACCAAGACAATGCCTTTGTAAAAGCTAGAAAATTGTTATGCTCAAACAAATTGCTTGTGTTGTATGATCCATGTAAGCGCTTGGTACTAGCATGTGATGCGTCGTCATATGCGTCGGGTGTGTATTGCAACAAGCTAATGATTTGGGGAAATTGCAACCGGTTGCTTATGTATCCAGGAGTCTGTCTAAGGCTGAGAGAGCCTACAGCATGATTGCAAAAAAAGCGTTAGCGTGTGTCTGTGGGGTAAAGAAAATGCATCAATATGGGCTAAAATTTGAATTGGAAACTGACCATAAGCCATTTATATCCCTATTTTCCGAGAATAAGGGGATAAATACTAATGCATCGGCCCACATCCAGAGATGAGCGCTCACGTTGTCTGCATACAACTACGCCATCCGCCACAGAAAACTGTGCCAATGCTCTCAGTAGGCTACCATAGCTCACCACGGGGGTGGAAATGGCGCAGCCCGCAGATTTAGTCATGGTTATGGAAGCATTTGAGAGTGGGCAATCACCTTTCACAGCCCGACAGATTAAAACCTGGACAAGCCAGGACCCCTTATTGTCCCTGGTTAAAAACTGTGTGCTTCACGGGAGCTGGTCCAGTGTCCCAGTGGAAATGCAGGAAGAGATAAAGCCGTTCCAGCGGCACAAAGATGAAATGTCTATACAGGCAGACTGCCTTCTGTGGGGTAATCGGGTAGTGGTTCCCAAGAAGTGCAAAGACACCTTCATCAAGGAGCTTCACAGTACCCACCCAGGCATTGTAATGATGAAAGCGATAGCCAGATCCCACATGTGGTGGCCCGGTATCGATGCGGACTTAGAGTCCTGTGTGCACAGATGTAACACATGCTCGCTGCTGAGCAATGTACCCAGGGAGGCGCCACTAAGTTTATGGTCTTGGCTCTCCAAACCGTGGTCTAGGGTCCATGTCGACTATGCAGGTCCGTTCTTGGGCAAAATGTTCCTTGTGGTTGTAGATACGTACTCCAAATGGATTGAATGTGAGATAATGTCAGCAAGCACGTCCGCTGCCACCACTGAAAGCCTGTGGGCCATGTTTGCCACGCACGGCCTGCCCGATGTCCTTGTGAGCGACAACGGGCCATGTTTTACCAGTGCTGAGTTCAAAGAATTCATGACCCGCAACGGGATCAAACATGTTACATCTGCCCCGTTTAAACCAGCATCCAATGGTCAAGCAGAGAGAGCAATGCAAACTATCAAGCAAGGCTTGAAGAGGGTAACGGAAGGCTCACTGCAGACTCGCCGATCCCGAGTCCTGCTTAGCTACTGCACAAGACCCCACTCGCTCACTGGGATTCCACCTGCTGAACTGCTCATGAAAAGAGCACTTAAGACAAGGCTCTCGTTAGTTCACCCTGATCTACATGAACAGGTAGAGAGCAGGCAGCTTCAACAAAGTCAATATCATGATAGTGCAAATGTGTCACACGAGATTGAAATCAAAGATCCTGTATTTGTATTGAATTATGGACAAGGTCCCAAGTGGCTTCCCGGCACTGTTGTGGCCAAAGAGGGGAGCAGGGTGTTTTGGGTCAAACTGTCAAATGGACTCATTCACTGGAAACACTTGGACCAAATCAAACTCAGATTTACAGACTATCCTGAACAACCCACCTTGGACCCTACCTTCTTTGACCCCCCAACATACACCGCGGTTGGCCACGAAGCAGGACCCATCATCCGCAGCAGTCCAGCAGAACTCACCACACCAGGCAGTCCAGCAAGGCCAGCTGCACAGCAGCCCAGCGAGGGCCCAACTGACAATTCACCAATACCAGCATTTGCCCCAAGACGATCAACCAGGGCAAGAAGGGTCCCAGATCGACTCACCTTGTAAATAGTTACACTGTTGACTTTGGGGGGGGGGGGGGGGGAATGTTGTTATATATGTAAACTTGTATATACTCTGTACAGCCACCAGAGGGCTCACCTCCTGGACTCCCAAGGGATCCCATAATCCCTTGGGAGCACAGGTATTTAAGGAGGCCTCACAGGTTGGAGAGGCACTCTGGAGACCTGCAATAAAAGACTAAGGTCACACTTTACTTTGAGCTCACAGTATTCGGTCTGTCTCTTTCTTCATACATAACAGAACGAAGATTAGCAAATGGAGTTAAGATACAAATGAACCATGATCTAATTGAATGGCGTAGTCCTGTTGCTATATTCATATGTTTAAACATCCTTATAAGAAGATTAATTGAACAGATTTAAGGCTATTTCTGCACCATTTTTTGAGTTTTTTGCTTCCATTTAGGTTCCTATGAGCCTTTATAGCAACTGTTCTAAGGGTTCTTCTTTTTTCTAATTGTTAATCTATATGTAGGCTCGCTGTGAAATAAAACAGCTTAGCAATTTGTATCTGGATTCATCTTATCATTTGTTTTCTCGGTCCACCTCCAAAAAGATTGAAGAAGTACGCATGTGAAAGACGCAAATATCCAGTTCAGGTCACAAGCACTTTTGTTACACCCCTGGGTAATGATATATAATAGATATTGGACAGTGTCAGTCAACCCCGGCACATAAAACAGGTATGGGACCAAGACTGTAACTACCAAAGGTCCAAATTTGTAACAGGCACTTTAAAAACAAAACAGCTGAACTTCATAGTCCTAATCATAAGGTCTTGGTTTTTAAACACCAAACATTTCCAGTAACAGGAGCTTCCCCTGACCTGTGGGAAGGAAGGGATTTGAAGGCTTACATCCTTCATCTCTCTGACTCCGCATTCACTCCACACCTACCTCGAGTGCTCGTGCTTTCCCAAACCTTTCACACTCTTTCCTTTCTTGGGCCACAAGCTTGAAGAGGGATGAAAATGAAGAAAAATCTTAAATTGTAAATTAAAGCGTGGAATAATAAATACATTTAAAATTAAAGCTTACTTAAATATTTACCTGGGGAGGAAACAAGACTGTGGATGCAGTCTGTAAAAATTTCCAGAAAGCTGGAGAACTGGAGCTTTTAAGGCTCCATCTAGTGGTAAAAGTATGCAGCTGCAGGCATGATGGTGCCCCCTGGGACCGAGCAGCTGCTCACTTAACAGGAAATCATTCTGAGGGGTCACCTAGGGCAGGGGTTCGCAACCTTTTTTGCTTCTGAGGCCCCCCCCCATGTTATAAAAAATCCACGGACCCCCTGGAACACAACACAAGTATTTTTTCTGTAAAGAAACTGGTTATACGTTGTTTAAAAAGGAAGACCAGTGAGCCTAACCTCGTTGGTAGGTAAATTGTCGCAAAGAATTCTGAGGGACAGTATTAATCATCAGTTAGAAAGGCATGGATTAATCAAGGGCAGTCAGCATGGAGGTCAATAACCAGGGGCATAAATTTAAAGTAATTGGTAGAAGGATTAAAGGGGAGTTGAGGAGACCTTTTTTCACCCAGAGGGTGGTGGGGGTCTGCAACTCACTGCCTGAAAGGGTATTAGAGGCAGAAAAACTCATCGCATTTAAAAAGTACTTGGGGCTAGACTTTCCACCATGATCGCTCCGGCCTTAGTACTGTTTTCATTTTTCATGATCGCTGGAATATCGCCCATTTTCAAAACTGCTAGTTTCACCTTTTTATTTTGGGTGATAGCCTTAGCACTGTGAAATGGGCCGTAGCGATGTATTCAGTCATGCAAGGCTGGTGTCCATAGCAACGGCCGTTCTGCACATGCACATTTCTTTTCAGCAAAGAACTTTTCTCGCGATTCGGGAGGTCAGGAGTCATCTGCGCATGCTCAGAAGGCAAAGGGAGGAAGAGAGAGAAGGAAGGTTTCGAAAGAAGTTGATTTTTGAAGTGCTCAAGATGTCGAATGAAGATTCGGGAGATAGTATGCAGGAGGTTTCAGGGAGAAGGAGGGCAAAAGCGTTTTCTGATGAGGCTAATGAGGTGGAGAATCGGTGGGGCCAAATTAACCTGGGGTGGGCGTGGGAAACCTCCCCCCAGCATCTATCAAAAAATATGGGGCGATATCGCCGCCTTGGTATCATCGGTGGCCCACGATAAGCGTGAGGCAGACCAGTGCCACAAGCGGTGGAACAGTCTTGTTGCATTGGCAAGACTAATTATTAAATTATTACATTTTAAATTGTAATGATGCACTGACTCATTAATTAGAATGTAAATCTGCCAGATTGTAATTAAGCTAGGTAATCTTGGGTAGCTTCCCTTCTAAGATTTGGACTGGGGTTGGAACCTGCGCCCTTTAAGTCTAATTTTGCTGAGATGCCTTAAATTTAATCAACAGTATTAATTATTATTTAAAGGCTTTGATCGAAAATTGTGGCCAAAGGAATGACTGGAAACAGACAGACCGCAAACACTCAGCATATCTACCACTTTAGTTTAGAAGGAGAATTATTAAATTATATCACTGCTTGTGTGCTGTGAGATACTCTTTATCTTGGGCATCATTTCCTTTTGGTTAGGTTGGTGGATGGGGGATGACTGAGCGCTGACTGTGTGAGTCTCTCCGGCTGCTGTCACTCACACAGTGACCCAGCCAGGACTGGGGGAGAGCTGCCCTGGCTCACTGTCTGCCCTGGGATACTTGGGACATTAGCTCCGGCCACACGGAGGTCTTCGAGCACAGCCCAGGGACACGGTGCCCCCTCTCATTACAGTCCTGTCATTGCCGAGCTCACCAGCAGTCCTGATTCCCCGCCACCCCGGGGGACCTCCATCGATTCAAATGAACCGCCTACCTCCCCTCAGGCGCCGAATGGCATGTCCCGTGGATAGGGCCTTTCCTGGAGATTGTACACGAGATGTTTGGTGTCAAGCATTAGTTCATAAACACGATCTTATTAAATATTTTCTCTGAACATAGATGTTATAACCATGCATCCATTGGATACAAACCGTATTAGCATATAACGTTAACGTTAACGATGACTAACATGTGGGTGACTAATTTTGGATTACAATATCTGTTGTGCTTCCGTAATAGTACCTAGTCAATTAGCTTATGCCATGCTCTTGTCACGTTTGCAGAAAAAGATATCTAAGAATCATGCAGAGCAGAGGCGGTCCGGAGGAGGGCCCACTGAGCTGCACCCTCTCACCAATCTGGAGGAAAGTGCCGCAGCCTTAGTGAGCACCCATAATCGTTCTGCCACCCATGTTGGTGCAGATCCCGTTGTTGTGCCAGTGGTAATTAAAAGTAATTTAATGCCATTTGATTATAATATATGAATGATGTAATGTTATGCATGCCGTTTCTGTACTCTTCTGCACTCTCATGTTAATTATATGTAACATCTCTCGTTCACATTTATTGCAGTAGTGTTGCTCCTCGTACAAATGCCTGCGCAGCGCAAGCATTCTCATGTCTCCCCTTCTCTTCTAATAACCTCAATTATGTTTTCCAGCTCCCCAGACTCTCCAGGCACAACAGTGAGCCCCTGAAGCAACACCGGTACCGCTGCAGGTCGTGATCACCACGGGTGACAAACAGCAAAGTGAGGAGGAGGACGACAAATCCGAGCCTGATGTCTCATCTGCAGTACCTGCGGCCACGTCATCCTCAACGAATGAAATAGCGGGGCCCAGCGGCTTGCAGCAGGCCACTCCAAATCGTCCAGTGCCCACGCCGACCCCGCGGGGGTTGTCGGCGAGGTAGGCACGCGCTGCGATGGGCAGATGTCAATGAGGACATGGTGGCACTGTCGAGGGCGAGCGTCGAAATAGGTCAAGAGCTCCTCCAGGCGATTGGTGGGTTGACCAGCAACATTGCCACACTGCGAGAATAACGGAGGGCATGGGGCTGATAGTTGTGGCAATGGGGCGAACGGCCGACTCCGTCGATGCCTTGCGGCACACGATAGTTTCGGGATACGGCACTGCACCCCAAGGTGCCGTACCACCAACCACTGACTCGGAAGACGATTCTTCGCAAACATCTTCTCCTCGATCCACTGAGGTCATTCTGTCGTCGTCACCCCCTTCCCCCACGCCCCGCCCCCCCACAGCAGTAGCCCTTGAGGTGCTCTGCTGCAAGACGTCTTGGTCCCATTGCTCGGGGATTACGTGGGAAACTGGGGGTTACAACAAGTTAGAGGAGGGAAGCATGGCCGCAGTTAGGGAGGGGGTGCATATATTATTGTTCTGTTGTTATTTAAAAAAATTGTTGAATGTTGACTTTGGGGATGGTAGGAAGGTGTTCTTGTTGTATTGTTGTGTTAAAAATGTTGTTCACTGTTGGGGGTTGGGGGGGTGGGCGGTGTTATATATGTTAGTTAACATTTTGTTTAAAGTAGCTGTTAAATTATTAAAATTTTTTATTAAGTTTACAATTGTTGTGAAGTGTCTTCTAATAACGTAAGGTAAAACATCAATACAAGGGTTGGAAGCAATGGCCATGCCATGCCAGGCAAGGATGAATCGTAACGCAACTGAAACTGTCACCAATGTCACTTCATGCAAAGCGTTCATTTATGAGCTGCTGACACAAGAGCTTGGCCATTGCGTAACTACCACGGGTCTTTTCCAGTGGTGTGGGGGGAGAGGGGGGGGGGGGGGGGCGTGGGACATGGGTTCATCGCCAGGCAGATTATCCTCCCCGAGGTCCTCGTCCTCCTCTTCCGCCTCCCCTTTCTGCTGAGGTGGACCAACAGTCCCATCTGGCAATTGTTGTCCTCTCCTAATAGCTATGTTATGCAACATGCAGCACACCACAATGGACCTGCTCAGGGTGGTATCGTAGGTTGCCTCCTGAGTGGTCCAGGCTGCTTCAGATCTCCAATTGTCTTTTTGACGATATTGCGTGTAGCTATATGGCTTTCGTTGTAGCGCTTCTCGGTTTCTGTCTGGAGCTTACGCAGGGGGCTCATGAGCCCGCTGGCAAGGCCATATCCTTTATTCCCCAGCATCCAATCGTGACCTTGTGGCTGACTTTTAAACAGGTCAGAGACAGTGCTCTCATGCAAGATGTGCGCATCATCGATGCTCCCTGGAAAATTTGCATTTACTGCCATGATTATTTGCTTGTGGTCAACAATGAGCTGCACATTCAGGGAGTGGAATCCCTTTCGGTTCCGAGATGCCTCTGCATCCTGTAAAGGTGCTCACATGGTAATGTACGTACAATCTATTGCCCCCTATACCTTGGGGAAGTTTGCTATTCTCGAGAAACCCAAAGCCCTCTCAATCTGTGTCTCCCTGGTCATAGGGAAATTTATAATGTCCATCCTGCGTGTGTAAAGGGCTTCATTCACCTGACGAAATGCAGCAATGTGTGGCGTGCTGAGAGATACCACAAATGCCGCCAGCTGAGGCCTGAAAGGAGCCCGATGCATAGAAGGAAAGTGCTGCAGTAACTTTAATCTCAACGGGCAGTGCAGTCCTGATGGTGCTGGTAGGCTGCAGACCTCCCTTAATTAGATGGCATATCTCACTGATGACCTCCTTTTGGAATCGCAGCCTTCTAACGCATGTGTTATCGGACAAATCTAGTATGACCACTTATCCCTGTAAATGCATTGGGTGTAATGTCTTCTCCTCCTGAGCAGTCTACCACCTCTTTGATTGGGCACATAATGCTCTTCAATAAACCTTCTCCCATCTCTATTCTGCAGCATGTGATTAGTCATCAATACTGGTTGAGAAATTACAGGACCCATCACTATTAATCTCTTCATAATTTGTCCTCAACAAATACAAATGTGATTAGATGATTGGCAAGAGGCAAAAACGACCTTAAAATCACTCACAAATTGCTTCCCCTAACAACCACTTCAAGCAACCTTTTGTTAAATATCCTCCAGAGTGCCGAGTCAAGGTCAGGTGAGTGCAGCTTTTCTTGAGCGTCTTTTTGGCCAGCGATCATTTGGGCGCAATATGGGCGAAATGCCAAAAGTAGCGCTCGGCTATAATCTGGGTGATAATCGGGCGCTAGTTTCCATTATAACCAGTATTCTCGGCCTTGCACGAGGATGACGTCATTTTTAAAAAAATTATCTGGGCGATGCAGCTCATTCCTATATGCCGAAAGTTGCGCTGGCGATAAATGGGCGACAATCGGGCGCTAGTTTCCATTTTATGGGCGATAGCCTGAATCTCAGCGCCTACATGGGCGCTAAATGGGTGATGATCTGCCGAAAGTCTAGCCCTTGGCTATGCACTTGAAGTGTCATAACCTACAAGGCTATGGACCAAGAGCTGGAAAGTGGGATTAGGCTGGATAGCTCCTTTTTGGCCGGCACAGACACGATGGGCCGAATGGCCTACTTCTGTGTTGTAAATTTCTATGATTCTATGAATTAAACATATATTTTCATTATTTTTGTTTTGTTTAAATTGAAACTTGTTGCTGGTGGGTGCTGAAGTTGAGACTAACACTGAGGTTGGTAAAGTTCTGCTTACGTTTGTAGAATGTTGCAGAGATTAGCAAATGGTCACTGTGGTTGGTAGAGTTATACTGAAGTTAATAGACTGTCACTAAGGTTGGTATAGTGTCACTGGATCTGACAGAGTGCTGATGAGACCGCTGGCATTGATGGCCAAACCAGCTCTTGCTTCTCCTCTTGTCTGTTACTGACAAGCCGTGCGGAGCCGGCCCGATGAGACTGGACGGCATCTCTTTGGCAACATGGCGCACTGATGAGCATGAGTCTCTGGGGCCTGCCGGCATTTTCCAGTTACTCACATCCTGTGTGGATCCAGGGACTAAAGTGATACTCGGTGGGGAGATCATTGGGCCACTCAAAACATGTCCTATAGGCCAGGGGTTCTCAATCAGGGGTCCACAGACCTCTTGGGACCTTCTTGCGGACCCTAGGGAGCCGCGGACCACCCCCCACCCCCCCACACCCGCTCCCTCAGTTGAGAAGCCCTGACCTAGCGGCATGACAGAAATAGTGATGTCCACAAAAGGAATTAGGGATATAGATAACAATTCAAATATATTATTGACTGCATATAGTGACAAGTCCTAGCCAGAATGGAGATGATTGGGTAATTCCCCCGTCAATCACTACTGTAAATGACTGGGAATGATTTTACGCACATAATTTGCTGGAGAAATAAGCAACTTCTATAATGCAAAATAAAATCTGGGCTCCTCAACTTTGGGGGTCCAGGCCATGACCTCAGGCTGGACCTCCAAGTACATCTGGTAGACATAGTCTGTGCTGATTGAGAGGCTCGGAGTGGAAACTCCAAATTTAGGGAGTCCCCACCCCCATTATGCCAATGGCCTTGTGGAACAGACAGAGGCTCCACCGCCCATAAGGCCATTCCAGAAACATTGCAGCAAGTCATGGTTGCAGCCATTCCAGCGGTCTCACCAGACTTATTGCAGCTCTCTGCCAGAACAACCGTGGATTTTTGGGATCACTGGCTCTGAAGTCCTATTTTCTCTGCAGTATTGAGTAAAAATGACCAACTCCCTGAAGTTTTATTCCTGATTGGGAAAGAAAATTGTGAGGAAGACACCAAAAATCTGCAAAGGGATAATAGACAGGCTAAGTGAGTGGGCAAACATTTGGCAGATGGAGTATAATGTGGGAAAATGTGAGGTTATCCACTTTGGCAGAAAAAATAGAAAAGCAAATTATAATTTAAATGGAGATAAATTACAAAGTGCTGCAGTACAGAGGGACCTGGGGATCCTTGTGCATGAAACACTAAAAGTGAGTATGCAAGTACAGCAAGTAATCAGGAAGGCAAATGGAATGTTGGCCTTTATTGCAAGGGGGATAGAGTATAAAAGCAGAGAAGTCCTGCTACAACTGTACAGGGTATTGGTGAGGCCACACCTGGAGTACTGCGTACAGTTTTGGTCTCCGTATTTAAGGAAGGATATACGTGCATTGGAGGCTGTTCAGAGAAGGTTCACTAGGTTGATTCCGGAGATGAGGGGGTTGACTTATGAAGATAGGTTAAGTAAGTTGGGCCTAAACACATTGGAAGTCAGAAGAATGAGAAGTGATCTTATTGAAACTTGTAAGATAATGAGGGGGCTCGACAAGGTGGATACAGAGAGGATATTTCCACTCATTGGGGAAACTAAAACTAGGGGACATAGTCTTAGAATAAGGGGCTGCCCATTTAAAACTGAGATGAGGAGGAATTTCTTCTCTCAAAGGGTTGTAAATCTGTGGAATTCTCTTCCCCAGAGAGCTGTGGAGCCTGGGTCATTGAATATATTTAAGGCGGAGATAGACAGAGTTTTGAGCGATAAGGGAATAGAGTTATGGGGAACGGGCAGGGAAGTGGAGCTGAGCCCATGATCAGATCAGTCATGATCTTATTGAATGGCAAAACAGGCTTGAGGGGCCAAATGGCCTACTCCTGTTCCTATTTCTTACGTTTTTATGCAACAGGGTCATTTGACCCTGCCACAGGGAACATCAGTAACATTAGCCAATCAGTTGTGTAAAAAGTAACGAAGTAATGCACATGCTGGAGCAAGCTAGTTCATTCACTTTCCCATGGACAGAGGACTGCAATTTTACAGTGGTTGGATCTTCCACGGTGCAAGGAGCCATAGATTATACCCATTTGCTCATACATGCTCGTGATCAATTCCATGAGATCCACTCTCTGAATGTCTAACTCATTTGGGAACAGCAGAACCACATCATGCAAAAGAATGATGGCGTTCTTAGGAGTTGCCATTGAGCCTTCATTTGAAAGCAATTCACCATGCCAATACTCGTTGACCCAGAAAGACAAGTTTCTGGGTGACTCAAGACGACTCTCCCTGTACAGCCATGACTGATGACACCTCTGCACTTTGCCAAGACATCAGCTGAGCACCACTATAACAAAATCCACCAATCATCATAGAGCACACAACTGGAATGTTGAAGGCACGTTTCAGGTGCCTAGATCGATAAAGATCTCTGCAATATGGTCTAGTGAGAGTCTCAAGGATCGCCATTTTGTACTACACAACTTTGCCTTACAAGAAGGACTTATTATGGAGGGCTTGGAAGAGAAATGTACCCAACGACATTAGCAGATCAGCCAGAGGAGCAGCAGCAGCTCAAGGATCATGCGGAGGACTATCTGTTGCTGGTTAAAAGAGAATTTTGTGCTAATCCGATATGGGAGATATCTTTACTACAACATCTGGCCAGTGTATTAACAGTTGGGGCGATGACACAGCCCTGCTTGACCCCGGTTCAGACGTGGATTAGGTCTGTAATGGATCCGTTGGTAAGGATGACAGCCTGCATGTCGTCATGGAGCAGGCGGAGGATGGTGATGTATTTTTGGGGGCATCCAAAAAGGAGGAGGACGCTCCATAGATCCTCGTGGTTGATAGTGTCAAAGGCCTTTGTAAGGTTGAAGAAGGCGATGTATAAGGGCTGGCGCTGTTCACTACATTTTTCCTGCAGCTGTCGCGCTGCAAAAATCATGTTCATTGTGCCCCGCAGGGGACAAAATCCGCACTGCAACTCCGGGAGGAGCTGCTCGGCCACGGGGAGAAGATAGTTGAGGAGGACTCTAGCGACGATAGCAGGGAGATTCCTCTGTAGTTGCCGCAGTTGGACTTGTCGCCTTTTTTAAAGATGGTCACGATCACAGCATCTCTAAGATCTCCCGGCATGCTCTCCTCCCTCCAGATGAGAGAGATGAGATCATGTATTTACGCCAGCAGTGCCTCTCCACCATACTTCAGTCAGACGCAGTCATCGCCCCCAACCCTCTTCTCAATCTTCCTCGCTGCCATGCTCCGCCTCACAGTTGACAAGCTCCCCACTGGAGTGGAACTAAACTACAGAACCAGTGGGAAGCTATTCAACCTTCGCCGTCTCCAGGCCAGGTCCAAGACCACCCCAACCTCTGTCGTCGAGCAACAATACGCGGACAACGCCCGCGTCTGTGCACACACAGAGGCTAAACTCCAGGACATAGTCGGTGTATTTACTGAGGCGTACGAAAGCATGGGCCTTACGCTAAACATTAGTAAGACAAAGGTTCTCCACCAGCCTGTCCTCGCCACACAGCACTGCCCCCAAGACATCAAGATCCACGGCGCGGCCCTGGACAATGTGGACCACTTCCCTTATCTCGGGAGCCTCCTATCAACAAGATCAGGCATTGACGACAAGATCCAACACCGCCTCCAGTGCATCACTGCAGCCTTCGGCCGCCTGAGGAAAAGAGTATTTGAAGACCAGGCCCTCAAAACTGTCACCAAGCTCATGGTCTACAGGGCTGTAGTAATACCCGCCCTCCTGTATGGCGCAGAGACGTGGACCATGTACAGTAGACACCTCAAGCTGTTGGACAACTACCACCAACAATGTCTCCGCAAGATCCGACAATTCCCCTGGGAGGACAGATGCACCAACATTAGCATCCTCGACCAAGCCAGCATTGAAGCACTGACCACACTTGATCAGCTCCGCTGGGCAGGCCACATAGTTCGCATGCCAGACACGAGATTCCCAAAGCAAGCGCTCTACTCGGAATTCCTTCACAGCAAACGAGCCAAAGCTGGGCAGCGGAAACGTTACAAGGACACCCTCAAAGCCTCCTTGATAAAGTGCGACATTCCCACTAACACCTGGGAGCCCCTGGCCAAAGACCTCCCTAAGTGGAGGAAGAGCATCTGAGAGGGCGCTGAGCTCGAGTCTCGTCGCCGAAAGCATGCAAAAATCAAGCGCAGGCAGCGGAAGGAGCGTGTGGCAAACCAGGCTCCCCACCCACCCTTTCCTTCAACCACTGTCTGTTCCACCTGTGACAGACACTGTGGTTCCCATATTGGACTGTACAGTCACCTAAGAACTCATGTTAAGAATGGAAGCAAGTCTTCCTCGATTCCGAGGGACTGCCTATGTTGATGAGTATTAACAGTTCTTTTTACACCTTCCCCCTTCCCACAAGTACGTCATCAACTACAAACCCTTCTCTGTAAATGACAACTCACCAACCCCCATTCATACCACTTCATCAAAGCCACATCCAAATCTTGCCAAAACAATGTCTTCTACCAAAGTTTTATTGACAATTCCTGCTCTGGGTGTGTGTGCTTATTACTTCTTACCACTGTGCTTCCCCTTGGTACCAGTGTGTCATTTTGAACTCTTAAATTTAATTGAAGCAGTGACACGAGGAACATAGGAATAGGAGTAAACTGTTCACCCCCTTGAGCTTGTTCCATCGTTCACTAAATCATGGCTGATCTCAGTCTCGAAAATTTCAATTGACACAGCCCCACAGCCTTTTGGGGAGCAACTTTCTGATTTCCACAACTCTTTGGTTATTAAACAAAATTAGGGCTCATGGGATTGGGGGTAATATACTGGCATGGATTGAGGATTGGTTAACGGACAGAAAACAGAGAGGAGGAATAAATGGGTCATTTTCGGGTTGGCAGGTTGTAACTAGTGGGGTACTGCAAGGATCAGTGCTTGGGCCTCAGCTATTCACAATCTGTATCAATGATTTGGATGAGGGGACAAAATGTAATATATCTAAGCTTGCTGATGATACAAAGCTAGGTGGGAATGTAAGTTGTGAGGAGGATGCAAAGAGGCTTCAAGGGAATATAGACAGGTTACGTGAGTGGGCAAGAACATGATAAATGGAAGATAATGTGGAGAAATGTGAAGTTATCCACTTTGGTAGTAAAAATAGAAAAACAGTGAGAGATTGGGAAATTTGGTGTTCTGAGGGATTTGGGTGTCCGTGTACATGGATGACTGAAAGTTAACATGCAGGTACAGCAAGCAATTAAGAAAGTAAATGGTATTTTGGCCTTTATTACAAGAGGATTTGAGTATAAGAGTAAAGATTTGAGTATAAGCAATTATATAGGGCCCTGGTGCGACCACACCTGGAGTATTGTGTACAGTGTTGGTCCCCTTACCTAAGGAAGGATATACTTGCCATAGAGGCAGGGCCGGATTAAGGCTGTGAGGGGCCGAAGGCTAATAGGAGGGTAGAGCCTATGCCCAATTTTGGCCATGACTTGCATCAATTTTTTTGGAATAAGTTGTTTTTTCTGCCATAAGTTAAAAAATGCCATTTTCCCCCCAAAATTTGCTCCAGAATAAGTCAATTAGGTACGATTTTTTTTAGTTCGGTTTTTTTTCTAAGGGGGGCGTTCCCAGATACTTACGCCAGTTTTGGCCATTTATTCCACTTTTGGCAGCTTATACTTACTCCAAATCGACTTAGGTCAGCGTATGTGGCCAGCTCTGAAAAATCTTGCAGGCAGTTAAGAAATCAGCGCAGGTTAATACATTTAAAGCACCAAGACTTACAAAGCACTAAACAAACCACAAAAAGTAATAAGCAATCAATCAATAACAAATAAAAAATAGAAGTCCTACCTTTATGCCAGAATCAAGTTTTTTTTTAAAGATACCACCCCCCCGCCCCATCAAAACACTCTTTCTCCAACCTCCCCCTTCAAAACACTCTTTCTCCCCCCCCACCCCCCCAAACACTATTTCTCCCCCACTCCCCCCCCCCCAATCAAAACTCTCAAGCACAACCATTAATGAATAAAAAATAAAACTGAAGTCCTACCTCGGCCCGGGAACTCAGCGGGCTGGCCGGCCGATGCGGGAGGCCACTCGGCCGGGGATGGGGTGTGGCGAACATCGGGGCGTCCCTTCGGCCGGGGATAGGGGCTACGAGCATTGGGTCCTGCTCACAGCCCGCAGGTCACGCTGGGAGGGCAGGAGCATGCGTGCAGACTTCACTACGCATGCGCGCAGGTGCCGGCCCTGTTTTCAGTGCTGGCCTGTTGCTCCGCCCTCCCACTTCACAATGCACGCCACGCTGGGACTCCGGGGACTCGAAAGAGCAGCCAGGATGGGATGACTTTTATCCGGCGCCGATTCCAGGCCCAAAGTCGGCGCACTTAAGGTAAGTGCGCCGAAAAAAGAGGTTGGGCAAAATTGAGCCCTATATATGTACTATATATTGCATACAATTCATAAAATCATCAAACAAATATAATTGTATATTTATCCAAATTTAACAGCTAACAAAAATCAAAGCTATGTACATTAAAAAACAGCATTCAATTCAGAGAATGGTTTCTTCCTGTCTTTAAATTGAGATATCAAACAAAAAATTCTCTGAATACATATTTTCAAACAAAGACTGGTTTCTTCCTAGCCTCAGCTGTGGCAAACTCGTGAATAATATCATCAAACTTTAAAGACCTGACAATTTCACTCTCAGTGCTCAAAAGAGATAAAGCAGCCAGGTGCTCCTGATTCATGGTGGATTGTAAGACATTTTTTATCCTTTTGAGAAGAGAGAAGGAACGTTCTCCACTACAATCAGTGACCATTAATGACAAGTACAGCCATAATGCAGTTTCTACTACATCTGGGAAACATTCCGTCACATTGGATTCAATGATTACAGGGTACATCCAAATAGACCTACTCTCATCCTCTTTTCTTTCTATATTTGAGAAGGTTGAAAATTCAACAAATTAGAGAAATTCTTTAGTAAAATCTACTGGGAGATTATCTGGATATTTCTGACATAAGCATCTGATACCTTCACTGACTTTTTGGGGGATATTTATGCATGTTTCAAGATTGTCACAGAATTTTATACACACTTTGAGTCATAAGGACACAATATATTGCACCTCTGAAGATATAATTATGCAGTTTTATATGATACTGCTTAACCAATCTTGTGACAAAGAGTTAATGTTAATGATATAAAAATTAGGGCCTAAAGTCAAGGGCCTAAAAAGTATGAGGGCCTAAGGCTACAGCCTTATTAGCCCTGCATAGACGGGTGTGCAACAAAAGTTCACCAGACCTGGGATTCATTCCTGGGATGGGGGGGATTGTCCTATGAGTAGACTAGGCCTATATTCTCTAGAGTTTAGAAGAATGAGAGGTGATCTCATTTAAACATACAAAATTCTTACAGGGCTTGTCAGGGTAGATGCAGGGAGGATGTTACGCCTGGCTGGGGAGTCTAGAACCAGGGGTTACAGTCTCAGAATAAGGGGTTGGTCATTTAGGACTGAGATGAGGAGAAATGTCTTCACTCAGAGGGTGGTGAATCTTTGGAATTCTCTACCCCAGAGGGCTGTGGATGCTCAGTCGTTGAGTATATTCAAGACAGTGATCAATAGATTTTTGAATATTAAGGGAATGAAGGGATATGGGGATAGTGCAGGAAAATGGAGTTGAGGTCGAAGATCAGCCATGATCTTATTGAATGGCGGAACAGGCTTGAGGGGCCAATTGGCCTGCTCATGCTCCTGCTCCTATTTCTTATGTTCTTTGTGTGAAAAGGTGATTCCTGATTTCACTCTTAAATGACCAAGCTCTCATTTTAAGATTATGCTATTTTCCCCACCAGAGGATTTCCCCACCAGAGGAAATCGTTTCTCTGTGTTCACCCTTTATAATTTTAAAAACCTTGATTTAAAAAAAAATTCATTCACGGGTGTAGGCATCGTTGGCAAGGCCAGCATTTATTGTCTATCCCTAGTTGCCCTTGAGAAGGTGGTGGTGAGCTGCCTTCTTGACCCACTGCGCCCCTTGTGGTGAAGGTACTCCCACAGTGTTGTGAGGGAGGGAGTTCCAGGATTTTGACCCAGCGATGATGAAGGAGCGGCAATACATGTCCAAGTCAGAATGATGTGAGACCTGAAGGAGAACTTACAGCTGGTGATGTACCCAGGCTCCTGCTGCCCTTACCCATCTAGGCGGTAGAGGTTGCGGGTTTAGGAGGTGCTGCCGAAGAAGCCTTGGTGAGTTGCTGCAGTGCATCTTGCAGATGGAACACTCTGCAGACATAGTGCACCGGTGGTGGAGGGGGTGAATGTTTAAGGTGGTGGATGGGGTGTCAATCTTTGTCCTGGATGGTGTTGAGCTTCTTGAGTGTTGTTGGAGTTGCACACATCCAGGCAAGTGAAGAGTATTTCATCACAATCCTGACTTGTGTCTTGCTGATGGTGAAAAGGTTTTTGGGAGTCAGGAGCAATGTTCCCCAAAATGTATTTTTTGGGGTCTGCGGCTCCTTTAAGGGGTTGCGTGGCCCATTCAAACCTCCACGCATGAGCGTTTTTTTCCATTGAGAAACTTGCAAGTGGCCTGAGCAGAAGCTTCAGACAGCTGCATGGCTGCGCAGCTAAACATGACCATTGGTGAGGTGAGACACTCGCCGCAGAATACCCAGCCTCTGACATGCTCTTGTAGCCACAGTATTTATGTGGCTGGTCCAGTTAACTTTCTGGTCAATGGTGACCCTCCAGGATGTTGTTGGTGGAGGATTTGCCGATGGTAATGCTGTTGAATGTTATGGGGAGGTGGGTAAGACTCTCTGTGTTGGAGACGGTCATTACCAGGCACTTGTGTAGCACAAATATTACTTGCCAATTATCAACTCAAGCCTGAATATTGTCCAGGTCTTGCTGCATGTGGAACCGAACAATGTGCCATCATCAGCGAACATCCCCACTTCTGATCTTATTTTGAAGGGAAGGCCATTAATGAAGCAGCTGAAGATGCTTGGGCCTAAGGCTCTTCCCTGAGGAACTCCTGCAGCGATGTCCTGGGGCTGAGATGAATGGCCTCCAACAACCACAACTGTCTTTCCTTTGTGCTAGATATGACTCCAGCCAATGGAGCGTTTTCTCCGATTCCCATTGATTTCAATTTTACTAGGGCTCCTTGATGCCACACTCAGTTAAATGCTGCCTTGATGTCAAGGGCAGTCACTCTCACCTCACCTCTGAAATGCAGCTTTTTTGTCCATGTTTGGACCAAAGCTGTAATAAGGTGTGGAGCCAAGAGGTCCTGGCAGAACCCAAACTGAGCAGGTTATTGGTGAGCAAATGTCATTTGATAGCACTGTCGATAATACCTTCCATCACTTTGCTGATAATTGATTGATTAGATGACCAACCTTCTAAACACAAGGGAATACAAGCCAGGTTTATGCAACCAGCCCTCATAATTTAACCCTTTAAGCCCTGGTATCATTCTGCTGAATCTGCACTGTATCTCTTCCTAGACCAATATATATTTTCCAAGATTTGGTGCCCAAAACTGAACGCAGTGCTCCTCATGGAGTCTGATCAAGACTCTACAACTGAAGCATCGCTTCCTAATTTTTGTCTTCCAACTCCCTTGAGATAAAAAACAACATTCCATTAACCTTTTTTGATTCATTTTTGTACCTATGCACCAGCTTTTAGAGATGTGCGCATGAGCACCTAAATCCCTTGGCTGCTCCACAGCTCCTAGTCTCTCACCATTAAGAAAATATTCCGATTTGTCTTCTCAGATCCAAAGTGAATAACTTTACAGTTCTCCACATTGAACTCCATCTGCATTGGCTTTGCCCATTCATTTAGTCTGTCTATGTCCCTTTGCAACTTCCTTCTCCCATCCACACAACTTACTGTGGCTCCTAACTTAGTATCATCTGTAAACTTGGATAGACAACTCTCTATTTCCTCATCTAAGTCATTAGTATGTAAGGTGAAAAGCTGAACTCCCCAGGGGAACATCATTTGTCACATCCAGCCAATCAGAGAATGAACCCTTTATCTCTATTCTCTGTCTCCTACCTACCAACCAATTACCAATTTGTCTCTCTAATCTCTCCTGCCTTCCACCCTATCTCAGACCTTCCCTTTTGTTCTTTCTTCCCCTCCCCCTTTCAGTGCTTAAGAATGTGATCTTTTTGAACATTTGGCAGTTCTGACGAAGGGTCGTTGACCCGAAACGTTAACTCTGTTTTTCTCTCCACAGATGCTGCCTGACCCGCTGGGATTTCCAGCATCCTGTTTTTATTTCAGATTCCAGCATCCGTAGTATTTTGCTTTTATATTTGCATTGTTGCAATTACCGATCTAGTTTGCTGACAGGAAATATAAGTCACAATAGGATGGGAAGGAAAGGAAACGGCTGGCATATGCTCTCCTACTTCCCCATCTCTGACTCCCTCTGTCTATCGCCCCAAAGCCTCCACCTCGTATTGGGGTTAAATGGTAGAGGATGGATGGGTCCACCACCTAGAATCAATTTCTCTTTAGTGCCAAGACCAATCTGCTCCTTTAAAAAGAATGCAAAAAGGTAATGAGATAGATCCAAAGCCAGCTGTCAGTATACAAACTATAATGGAGATGATGAAAACTGCAACAAAGGAGTTACATAGCATGTGAATGGCTTCGTGAAGTACATGCTGATAAAATTGAGAGTGAATAAACACTACCAAGTGACAGCTGGTGGTGAAGGGCCCCATGCTACCTCCTGAGTATTCATGGTAACTGCAGAAGTGATTGTTAAGAGTAAGACATGTTTAATGTGGTACATCCTTGGAAGGTCTGGCTGGATCATTTTAACTTGCCTGCCCTGATAAGGTCATTACATTTTTTGTGGCACTGAGTTGCTGAATAAGGGGTCGTTGATGCTTACTTGCTTGGCAACCTCCTTCTGCTGGGCCTGATTAAGATACCTTTGGGGGCCTTGCTGCTCTATCCCAAACTGCATTTCCTTTTCTGCTCCACTTAGTCTTGCAGCACTTCCTGAGGTTCTGCACCCTTCTGCAGAACTAAGCCATTTTTAGCGAACACATTTTGGGATCTGCTCCCAATCCAGTGTTTCAGTGTGCCAGGCCTTTTAAGCTGCTGCAGGTGTTTAAATCTTGCAGCAGCACACTATTTCCTGCTTCAAATGGGTGAGTTCCCAATGAGAAGCATTTAACAATGCCTGGAGTTGGCCATCGAGTAATTAAACTCTGGCAAGGCGAGTGCTGAAGTCCCACCTCACCACATTTCTGGCAACGATTGCACTCGGTCAGAAAATCTGGATTTAATTGGCCACAAATAGAATAAATCTCAAATACTTCATAAACAATTATACTTTGTAAAATGAGTCCCTCTTTACACACATGTTGGGGTTTGAGTTTGGGATTCAAGTAAGAAATATTACAGAAAATAGAATACTGGCAGATTCTCATTCGATTGCTGATAGTGAGTCAGAGATTGGATTATTATGAGAGGGAGAGGTTCTGGTTGTGGAATTGGAGGAGTAGTGCACATATCCAGTGAAAGAATTTGGAAAGTAGTTTTTAAGAGATCGATTCCTAGAAATAAGTAGTATTTTCTTTACTCACTAGATAAGTAAATACCAGTTATTTAAATAAATCTCTGTATGACTTTTAAAAGGGAATTGAATAAATACTTGAAAGGAAAAGGGCAGAGGAATGGGACTAACTCGTTAGTTCTTTCAAAGAGCCGGCCTTGGCACAATGGGCCGAATGGCCTCTCTCTGTGCTGTACCATTCTCTGATTCTACGTAATATGGGGGAGTAGCCCTTTATTGTGCCTTTGTTTATCATGTGGCTTTTTATAGCACAATCCAACTAAATATATAAAACTTAGTTTAATCTTTCTTATTTACACTTTTCTTTCTTGCCACAATGATACCTGGTATATTTGAGCTTTACACCTTGAAACTTGGTTAATGGTGCAATCGGCCTACAAAATTGTTTCGCTAATTGTTTATATTAACAACAATTATCCTAAAGCTGTTAATCCAGCCATCCATTGCATTCTGTCCCAGAGCAGTTCCTAACTCAAGTCTCACACAACACTCTTGAGCCACTTACGAGGGGAGAGCAGCCGAGGTGGAATCCCGTTGCCTTCCTCATGGTTTTCATCTTCTCCTAGGTGGGCTGCGCCCTGCAACCAAAGCTAAAGTTGCCTTGCCTACCCATAACCGTGCGTGAGGCTACCCGCACCCATTAGATGCCAACTATCCCCGCTGGACGTCAATGCAGCATTCAGGGTTGGTGCTTCACTTGTCAGGGCTGCCTGGAGTGAGGCCCAAGCCCAACCCTTATGACTCAGAGGCTGGAATGCTATCACTAAGCCAAAGGCTCACTGGCTAAGCTTTTAGTATAAACAAGGAAAAGAAAAGCAGCTTCTGCAACCATTTAGACTATATTACTAAATGTATAAAATTACACTTTGAAATTTGGCTTTGTTTAATGTTTCATTTGCCAGACATCCACATGATGCAAGGATCCACTTAAAAAATAAAAAAAATACATTTATATAGTGCCTTTCACGACCTCATGATGTTCCAAAGTGCTTTATAGCCAATGGAGTACTGTTGTAGGAAACGCAGTCGCCAACTTGCGCACATCAAGCTCCCAGAAACAGCAATGTGGTGATGACCAGATAATCTGTTTTAGCGATGTTGACTGAGGGATAAATATTGGCCAGGGCACCAGGGATTAGTCCCCTGCTCTTCTTTGAAATAGTTCCGTCAGATTTTTTTACATCTACCTGAGGGAGCAGTTTAATGTCTCATCCAAAAGGCGGCATCTCCGACAGTGCAGCACTCCCTCAGCACTGCACTAAAGTGTCAGCCTGGATTATGTGCTCAAGTCTCTGGAATGGGACTTGAACCAACAAGGCAACCTACTGAGTCAGAAGCGAGAGTGCTACCAACTGAGCCACGGCTGACACAAATATAGTAATCTACAAATACTTGCCTTTATACAGTGCTCCTTAGGCAGAAAATATTTCAGAGCACGTCACAATAATGTGAACACCAATGTTCCCTGTGTTTTGTATTCCCTGCGCGGACCCTTTAAATTTGCTGTGTCACCGCACATGTGTAGTATCTCTTCCAGCGGAACAGCTGGCAAGCAGCCTGTGCGGGGCCTCATGGTGGGTGAGCAACCGTGCACCTGAGGGCAAACATTGGGAGACACTGAGCATGGGGAAAGGAGATGAGAATTAAAAAGCTAGAATAGAGAACTGGACGCATGGTTGAAGAGGAGGTTTTGAGAAGATCGAAAATGCCAGAAGGTAAAAGCATAGCGACTGAACCATTGGCCACCAACAAAGGAGCAGAGGAAATAGCAAGATGTTTGGTGTTAAAGGGTGCGTGCAAGGATGCAAGGCAAGAGGAGATCACTTAGCTAAGGTGGGTGAGGTAATGGAGAAATTTGAAATTGTCCTGCAGGCGCACAGGAGCCAGTGAAAGGGAGGAGTGGCTGAAGATGTACCACCAACCCAGTTGAGGACATCAGGCTGTCGAAGGCTTCAGGGTTGTAGAACCCGTATCTCATAGGTCTTCATCGGAAAAGGATGCTCTGACCTCACTCGCCGAGGATAGGCAACACTGGACAGATGTGACTTTGTAATCCACAGCCCTAGTTTGTTGGATCAGGGGAACTTTTACTTCATTGCAAGAATCAATGGATCATGTGGCACTTCCATTGAAATCTGCAGCAGCTCCCCACCTCACAAATAGCTCATAACCAGCTGATGTCTCCACAGAAGCACCTCTGCAACTCTGTGGCAATAAGGCACAGATTAGACAGCACCGTGTAATCAGACCTTGGGGTTCGGCTGGCAAGCTGCTGAGTCACTGGGCTTTCAGGATCAGATAGTTGCCATTGGACCAACTAGTTCACTGATCAATGGAGACGCACATCTGTGGCCCAGTGAAATGGCAAAGGCTGAGTGCAACCCGCATCTGTCATTTCTCAGAAAACCAACACATACCAGTTAGCCGGCCTCCCCTTTCCATTCGAGTGGAATATAGGAGGCAACACCAGGCTGCTCAGGCTAAATCTCCAGAGACGCAGGAGGAGGCACACCTATGTCTAGGACTGGTGGGTGCACTGTATATATAAATAAAAAATGAGGACCATAGCTGGGGGAAAAAGCAAAATACCTTAAATAAGGCTAACACTTAAAATTAAAGAGCTTCAAAAAAGGGACTAGGATTGGCACTGGTGAAAAACAAAGCCTAAAAAGAGCACTATAACAAAAACAGAGGGCAGAGACAATACAAAGTGAGGGATGCATTATTAAAAATCAAATAACATCAATAAAACAGATGAGGGGGAGAGTGAATTGCAAACATGGAGCAAGATTTTGAAGTTACAATCAGTGGCCAAACCAAGAGGAAAGGGCTAGCGAGAGGTCAAGCCAGTGGCAGTAAATGCAGTCCGGCAAAATTTGGCATGGCACAGTCCAGCCTTTGGGTTACTTGTGCCATTTTTGTCGATTTGTGATTGTACAAGGCTGAAGGTTTTTGTGCTGGTGGGATACCCCCATCTACTGGCTGTGATGAGAAATGACAATTGGCAACATTAGTTGAACTGTACCTTCCTCAGCTTACCACCCCATCCTCAACAGGCGAGCGATAGTGGGGGGAAAATTGCGGTCAGAGGCTTCCTTCGTACGAACGCCTCCGACCCGAAAAAAATCTACGAAAGTACCTGGTGGTCCCAGAGGAACGTAAAATCCCGGTCGGAGGTCTAGATTCACTGTGCAGTGCATGGGGAGATGTCTTTCAGATACGTATGGACAAGCTGGAGTCACATGGGCCTGGACCACCAATCGCTATGCAGTATTCTCATTAATAAAAATGGGAGCTCTATTTGTATGGACTCCCATTACAATCAATGAGAAAAACTCCTAAAACACTGAAACACAGCACAATAAATAAAACACCTCACATGTTTAAAATTAATTGAAATTAAATGTAATTAAATGTTTTAGAAAAAGAAAATATTTTTGGGGCATTTTTTAATGCGTTTTAATAGTGCTAAAAATAAACTTAGGTTAATGGACAGGGTTTTTAATGTAAAAATGAGTGCTTAAATTACATTTTTATGTTTTAAAACTCTTACGCTGGTAAAAGTAAGCTATGCCCTGCTTTTATCAGGTGTAAAAGTTTGAAGGACATTTGCTGGGCATAAGTTGAACAAATAGCCCAATCTCCCGCGTGGATGGCCTTCTCCCGGGGATGCGGAGGATCTGTCAAGAGAAATCTTTGACAGACCGGAAAAGCTGGTTTTCGGTGTATGTGCTTCACGCTCGAAAACCGGCTTTTGCGAGGCCTCGCCGGGTCGGTGCGCACTTCGTACGGACCCAGGGAGGCCGGAATTTTCAGCCCATTGTTTGCTATTGTCTGACTGCTACTACTTTACGTGAAGAAGTGCTTCCTGATTGCTTTCCTAACGGACATAGCTCTAACTTTATTATGCCCTCTTGTTCTGGATTCCCCCACCAGAGGAAATAGTTTGTGTCAACCCCATCGAATCATTAGTCAAAAGCATGCAAATTCAAGCCCCATACTTGTACTTTAGATCATCATAACCCAAATCAATAGCTCAGTAAAGTACTGAGCACTGAACCAACACTATCAAAAAATAACTGGTCAGTCTAGTAGTTAGAGACATTGCCAGTGCAAAATTGCAGCCCTTTTTTCTTATAATAGTATGTCATTCTGCCCCTCGAGCTTGTTCCACCATTCAATTACATACTGACTGATCTGTATCACAACTCCATCTACCCGCCTTGGCTACACAGCTGCTTTTTGGGCAGAGTTCCAGATTTCCAGTACCCTTTGTGTGAAGAAGTGTTTTCTGACATCATACCTGAACGGCTTAGCTCTGATTTTAAGATTATGCCTCCTTGTTCCGGACTCTCCCACCAGAGGAAATAGTCTCTCCCTATCTAATCCTTTAATCATAAAGACCTCAATTAGATCACCCTTTGATCTTCTGTATTCAAGGGAATACAAACCTCAGCTATGGAATCTATCTTCATAATTTAACCCTTTTAGCCCCAGTATCATCCTGGTAAAACCACACTGCACTCCCTCCAAGGCCAATATATCTTCCTGAGGAGCAGCGCCCAGGACTGAATTCAGTACTCCGGATAGGGTCTAACCAAAGCTCTACCCCATTGTATTCCATCCCCCTTGAAGTAAAGGCCAACATTCATAGAATCATAGAAATTTACAGCACAGAAGGAGGACATTTCGGCCCATTGTGTCCGTGCCGGACGACTAGGAGCTATCCAGCCTAATCCCACTTTCCAGCTCTTGGTCCGTAACCCTTTAGGTTACGGCACTTTAAGTGCACATCCACGTATTTTTTAAATGTGGTGAGGGTTTCTGCCTCTACTACCCTTTCAGACAGTGAGTTCCAGACCTCCACTACCCTCTGGATGAAGAAATCTCCCCTCATATCTCCTCTAAACCTCCCCCCAATTACTTTAAATATATGCCACCTGGTTGTTGACCCCTCTGCCAAGGGAAACAGATCCTTCCTATCCACTCTATCCAGGCCCCTCATAATTTTATACTCAATCAGGTCCCCCTCAGCTTCCTCTGTTCCAAAGAAAACAGACCCAGCATCTCCAATCTTTCCTCATGGCCAAAATTCTCCAGTCCAGGCAACATTCTTGTAAATCTTCTCCACACCCTTTCCTGTGCAAACACATCTTTCCTGTAATGTGGTGTCCAGAACTGCACACAGTACTTCACCAGCAGCCTAACCAGTGTTTTTTACAGTTCAAGCATAACCTCCTTGATCTTGTATTCCATGCCTCGACTAATAAAAGCAAGTATTCCATATGCCTTCTTAACCACCTTATCTACCTGGCCTACTACCTTCAGGGATCTGCAGACCTGCACTCCAAGGTCCCTTTGTTCCTCCACAAAGATAATAATCTCTGGATTACTACCTGAGCCATGAGCAAATTGGCATGGGGTAAATAAAATCAGAGAGATGAATGCATGGCTCAAAGACTGGTGTGGGAGAAATGGGTTTCAACTCATGGGGCACTGGCACCAGTACTGGAGAAAGAGGGAGTTGTTCCGTTGGGACGGGCTTCACTTGAACCATGGTGGGACCAGTTTCCTGGCAAATCAAATAACTAGGACTGTAGATAGGACTTTAAACTAAATAGAGGCGGGGTGGGGGGGGGGGGGGGGGGGGGAGAAAGAGAAGGGCTCAGCTAAGGGGAACTTTAAAAAGTCAAAGAGAAACGAGAAGGTAATAGTGCAGGGTAGCAATAGGGGTAATGATAACCAGAATGTGACAGGACGGGACAGAGCATATAAACATAAGAGTGCATCAGAAAGTAGTCAGAGTAGGGAAAAATGGTGAAGACAAAATTAAAAGCTCTATCTGAATGCATGCAGCATTCATTACAAGATAGATGAGCTGACGCCACAAATAAAAGTAAAGGGGTATGATTTGATAGCCATTACAGAGACATAGTTGCAAGGTGACCAAGGCTGCGAATTGAATATTCAGAGGTATTTGGCATTTCCGAAGGATAGGCAGAAAGGAAAGGAGGTAGGGTGGCTCTGTTAATAAAGGATGAGATCATTGCAGTAGTGAGAAATTATATTGGCTCAGAAGTTCAAGATGTAGAATCAGTTTGGGTGGAGATAAAAAATAAGGGAAAGAAGTCACTGGTGGGAGTGGCCTATAGGCCTCATAACAGTAGCTACACTGTAGGAGAGTATAAATCAAGAAATAATGGAGGCTTGTAAGAAAGGTACTGCAATAATCATGGGCAATTTTAATCTTCATATAGATTGGACAAATCAAATTGGCAAAGGTAGCTTGGAGGAAGAGTCCTTAAGAGTGTATTCGGGATGGTTTCTCAGAACATTACATTGTGGAACCAACCAGGGAACAGGTTATTTTAGATCTGGAAATGTGTAATTAGTGATCTCATAGTAAAGGATAATCTAGGGAAGAGTGATCATAGCATGTTAGAATTTCAAATTCAGCTTGAGGGTGAGAAACTTGGGACTCAAACTAGTGTCCTGAACTTAAATAAAGACAAATATATAGGTATGAAAACAGAGTTGGCTAAAGTGGACTGGGAAAATAGATTTAAGGGTAAGACGGTGGCTAAGCAGTCACAGACATTTAAGGAGCTATTTCATAACTCTCAGCAAAGATATATTCCAATGAGAAAGAAAGACTCCAAGAGAAGAATGAACCATCTGTGGCTAACTAAGGAAGTTAAGGATGGTATCAAATTGAAAACAAAAGCATGCAATGTTACGAATATTATTGGTAGGCCAGAGGATTGGGAAAGTTTTAGAAACCAGCAAAGGACTGAAAAAATGAGAGAGAAGATAGATTATGAGAGTAAACTAGCAAGAAATATAAAAACAGCTAGTAAGAGCTTCTACAGGTATATAAAAAGGAAGAGTAGCTAAAAGTAATCATTGGTCCCTTAGAGGATGAGACTGGGGAATAATGGGAAACTGGAAAATAGCAGAGACTTTGAACAAATATTTTGTATCTGTCTTCATGGTAGAAGATGCTGAAAGCATCCCAATAATAATAAAGGGGTTATAGGGAGGGGGGCGGGACTTAAAACAATCACTATTACTAGAGAACAAGTATTAGGCAAACTAATGGGATTCAAAGTAGACAAGTCCCTGGACTTGATGGTTTGCATGCTAGGGTCTTAAAAGAAGTGGCTGCAGAGATAGTGGATGCATTGGTTGTAATCTACCAAAATTCCCTGGATTCTGGAGAGGTCCCAGCGGATTGAAAAAAAATCGCAAATGTAACACCCCTATGACAAGAAAGGACAGAAATCAGGAAACTATAGACCAGTTAGCCGAACATCAGTCATTGGGAAATTGCTGGAGTCCATTATTAAGGAAGTAGCAGCAGGACATACAGAAAATCATAATAGTCAAGCAGAGTCAGCATGGTTCCATGAAAGGGAAATCATGTTTGACAAATTTGCTAGTTCTTGAGAATGTAACGAGCAGGGTGGATAAAAGGGAACCATTAGATGTCATTTATTTGGATTTCGAGAAGGCATTCGACAAGCTGCCACGTAAAAGGTTACTGCCCAAGAGCTCACGGGATTGAAGGTAATATATTAGCATGGATAGAAGATTGGCTAACTAACAGGAAAGAGTGTCAGGATAAATGGCTCATTTTCAGGTTGGCAAACTGTAACTAGTGGGGCGCCACAGGGATTGGTGCTGGGGCCTCAACTATTTACAATCTATATTAATGATTTGGATGAAGAGACAGAGTGTAATGTAGCCAGATTTGCTGATAAAGATTGGTGGGAAAGCAAGTTGTAAAGAGGACACAAAGAAGTAGAAAGAAATCAAAAGGTGACATCACAGCCAAAAGGGTAAGTGATTGGTGAGTAGCTTTTCTTTTTCTTTTTTCTATCAGCAAGTAACCTGTTAACATTGTTGTCGCCAAATTAAGTGTACCTAAAGGTTAAGTCATGGCAGGAGAGCTCGGACACGTGATATGCTCCTCCTGTACCATGTGGGAACTCAGGGACACTTCCGGTGTCCCTGACAACTACGTGTGCGGGAAGTGTATCCGCCTCCAACTCCTGACGGACCGCGTTGTGGAATTGGAGCCAAAGGTGGATTCACTCTGGAGCATCCACGATGCTGAGAATGACGTGAGTAGCACGTGTAGCGAGTTGGTCTTACCGCAGGTGAAGGGTCCACAGCCAGATAGGGAATGGAAGACCAACAGGAAGAGTAGTGCAAGGAAGGTAGTGCAGGGGTCCCCTGCGGTCATCCCCCTGCAAAACAGATACACCACTTTGAGTACTGTTGGGGGGGATGACTTACCAGGGGAGGGCAGCAGCAGCCAAGTTCAAGGCACCGTGGCTGGCTCTGCTGCACAGGAGGGCAGGAGAAAGAGTGGGAGAGCGATAGTGATAGGGGATTCAATTGTAAGGGGAATAGATAGGCGTTTCTGCGGCCGCAACCGAGACTCCAGGATGGTATGTTGCCTCCCTGGTGCAAGGGTCAAGGATGTCTCGGAGCGGGTGCAGGACATTCTGAAAAAGGGAGGGTGAACAGCCAGTTGTCGTAGTGCACATTGCTACCAACGATATAGGTAAAAAATGGGATGAGTTCCTAAGAGACGAATTTAAGGAGCTAGGAGCTAAATTACAAAGTAGGACCCCAAAAGTAGTAATCTCGGGATTGCTACTAGTGCCACATGCTAGTCAGAGTAGGAATCGCAGGGTAGCTCAGATGAATACGTGGCTTGAGGAGTGGTGCAAAAGGGAGGGATTCAAATTCCTGGGGCATTGGAACCGGTTCTGGGGGAGCTGGGACCAGTACAAACCGGACGGTCTGCACCTAGGCAGGACCGGAACCAATGTCCTAGGGGGAGTGTTTGCTAGTGCTGTTGGGGAGGAGTTAAACTAATATGGCAGGGGGATGGGAACCAATGCAGGTAGACAGAGGGAAACAAAATGGAGACAGAAGCAAAAGATAGAAAGGAGATGAGTAAAAGTGGAGGGCAGAGAAACCCAAGGCAAAAAACAAAAAGGACCACTTTACAGCAACATTCTAAAGGGGCAAAGTGTAATAAAAAGGCAAGCCTGAAAGCTCTGTGCCTCAATAAGATAAGATCATGGCTGATCATTCACCTCAGTACCCCTTTCCTGCTTTCTCTCCATACCCCTTGATCCCTTTAGCCGTAAGGGCCATATCTAACTCTCTCTTGAATATATCCAATGAACTGGCATTAACAACTCTCTGCGGTAGGGAATTCCACAGGTTAACAACTCTCTGAGTGAAAAAGTTTCTCCTCATCTCAGTCCTAAATGGCTTACCCCTTATCCTAAGACTGTCCCCTGGTTCTGGACTTCCCCAACATCGGGAACATTTGTCCAGTCCCGTCAGAATTTTCTATGTTTCTATGAGATCCCCTCTCATCCTTCTAAACTCCAGTGAATATAGGCCCAGTCGATCCAGTCTCTCCTCATATGTCAGTCCAGCCATCCCGGGAATCAGTCTGGTGAACCTTCGCTGCACTCCCTCAATAGCAAAACCTCCTTCCTCAGATTAGGAGACCAAAACTGAACACAATATTCCAGGTGAGGCCTCACCAAGGCCCTGTACAACTGCAGTAAGACTTCCCTGCTCCTATACTCAAATCCCCTAGCTATGAAGGCCAACATACCATTTGCCGCCTTCACCACCTGCTGTACCTGCATGCCAACTTTCAATGACTGATGTAGCATGACACCCAGATCTCTTTGCACCTCCCCTTTTCCTAATCTGCTACCATTCAGATAATATTCTGCCTTCGTGTTTTTGCCACCAAAGTGGATAACCTCACATTTATCCACATTATACTGCATCTGCCATGCGTTTGCTCACTCACCTAACCTGTCCAAGTCACCCTGCAGCCTCTTAGCGTCCTCCTCACAGCTCACACCACCACCCAGCTTAGTGTCATCTGCAAACTTGGAGATATTACACTCAATTCCTTCATCTAAATCATTAATGTATATTGTAAATAGCTGGGGTACCAGCACTGAGCCCTGCGGCACTCCACTAGTCACTGCTTGCCATTCTGAAAAGGATCCGTTTATCCCGACTCTCTGCTTCCTGTCTGCCAACCAGTTCTCTATCCAATAAATAAAGGTTTTTAATTTGGTAAATAGTTCAGGTATGAAACAGACTAAATAAAGGTTTTTATTTGGTAGAGTACAGGTATGAAACAGAATACAGGTACCTTGTAATGTACAAAGAATAATATTTTTTCTGTGATCCACTTCCTAAGTATACTGCACAGAAATAGGTACAGGTTACAATTGACTGGAGGTTGTGCTTGAGGGAGAGTTTGGGGTAGAGGGCTCAGCTATGATGTCTGGGTTTGAAGATGGGCCAGCAATAGCATTTTCAAGTGTGGAAATTGCTGGTGTCGTTGTAGGCACTCTGCTGCGATACCCTCTTAAACATACGGGGAGCGGGCGGGTAAGTGGAGCTGAGTCCACGGCCAGATCAGCCATGATCTTATTGAATGGCGGAGCAGGCTCGAGGGGCTAGATGGCCTACTCCTGTTCCTAATTCTTATGTTCTTACGTTCAATGCGAGGAGTATTCGGAATAAGGTGGACGAATTAACTGTGCAGATAGCAGTTAACGGATACGATGTGGTTGGCATCACGGAGACATGGCTCCAGGGTGACCAAGGCTGGGAACTCAACATCCAAGGGTATTCAACATTTAGGAAAGATAGACAGAAAGGAAAAGGAGGCAGGGTGGCGTTGCTGGTTAAAGAGGAAATTAATGCAATTGTAAGGAAGGACATTAGCTTGAATGATGTGGAATCGGTATGGGTGGAGCTACGGAATACCAAAGGGCAGAAAACGCTAGTGGGAGTTGTGTACAGACCTCCAAACAGTAGTAATGATGTTGGGGAGGGCATCAAACATGAAATCAGGGGTGCATGCAATAAAGATGCAGCAGTTATCATGGGACTGACATATCAAGAAAGACTGGATCAACTGGGCTTGTATTCACTGGAGTTCAGAAGAATGAGAGGGGATCTCATAGAAACATTTAAAATTCTGACGGGTTTAGACAGGTTAGATGCAGGAACATTGTTCCCAATGTTGGGGGAAGTCCAGAACCAGGGGTCACAGTCTAAGGATAAGGGGTAAGCCATTTAAGACCGAGATGAGGAGAAACGTCTTCACCCAGAGAGTGGTGAACCAGTGGAATTCTCTACCACAGAAAGTTGTTGAGGCCAATTTACTAAATATATTCAAAAAGGAGTTAGATGTAGTCCTTACTGCTAGGGGGCTCAAGGGGTATGGGGAGAAAGCAGGAATGGGGTACTGAAGTTGCATGTTCAGCCATGAACTCATTGAATGGCGGTGCAGGCTCAAAGGGCCGAATGGCATACTCCTGCAGCTATTTTCTATGTTTCTAATCTGTAAAGGGATACAGATAGGTTAAGTAAGTGGGCAAAAATTTGGCAGATAGAATATAGGGCCCAAGTTTCCTAGAACGGCGCAGTTCCGACCTGGACGCCCGTTTTTCGCGCCACAAAGTGCGCCTAAAAAAATCCTCGGTATTCTCCACCTACTTGCAGGTCCTCTGGCCCTCGGCACAGCCAGCACGAGCTGTGGGGGGGGCGGAGCCAGGTCCCTGCGCTGAAAACAGTGCCCGGACCTCTGCACATGCGCGCTACAGTGGGCACGCAAGTGCAGTCGCTCCAGGCGCCGAACTGTGTGGGAGGGGCCCGAAGCACACAGCCCCTAGCCCTGGCTGAATGGCCTCACTGGGGCTGCGTGAATAAGGCTCCTCCCATGGCCAGCTCCTGCTCCCCCCACCCCAACCAGACCCGACACCCACTCCTCACCCCCCCCGCCTCCGGACCAGACACCAGACCCGACACCCGCTCCCCCCTGCCTCCAGACCAGACCCGACACCCGCTCCTCCCCCCGCCGCCTCCAGACCAGACCCGACACCCGCTCTCCCCCCCCCCCCCACCCCCCTGCCTCCGGACCAGACCCGACACCTGCTTCCCCACCCCCCTCCCGCCTCCGGACCTGACCCGACACCCGCGCCCCCCCGACTGACCCGCGCTCCTGTTCCCACTCCCCGCCCCCCCGACTGGACCCGACCCTACCCGCGCTCCTGTTCCCGCTCCCCGCCTGGACCCGCCCCCCGACTGGATCCGACCTGACCTCCCCCCCCTCCCTCCCTCCCCCACCTCCCACCCTCTCCTCCCCCCCCACCTCCCTCCCTCTCTCCCCCCCCCACCTCCCTCCCTCTCTCCCCCCCCCCACCTCCCTCCCTCTCCCCCCCCCCACCTCCCTCCCTCTCCCCCCCCCACCTCCCTCCCTCTCCCCCCCCACCTCCCTCCCTCTCTTCCCTCCCTCCCTCTCTCCCCTCCCCCCCCAACCCGAACCTCCCCTCCCCTCCCCGACCCAACCCAACGCCACCTACCTGTAAATCTGGTGCTGGGGACGAGCCCTGCCCGAAGTCTCGGTCCGGCCCGTTCAGCCTTCGGTCCCGAAAGGCCTGCCTGAAGCACTTTCACAGGTAGGAAGATGGTTTATTTAATCTTTTCTTTGCTTATAAATGTCTATTCAGGTTGGATTTATTTGTATAATATTTGTATAAGTATAAATAAGGATTTATTATAGAATTTAATGACTTCTCCCCCCCTCCCCCCCCCACCTCGTTCTGGACGCCTAATTTGTAACCTGCGCCTGATTTTTTTTAATGTGTAGAACAGGTTTTTTCAGTTCTACAAAAATCTTCACTTGCTCCATTCTACTTTAGTTTGGAGTACGTTTTCACTGTGGAAACTTTCAAATCAGGCGTCAGTGGCCGGACACGCCCCCTTTTGAAGAAAAAATTCTGTTCCAAAGTAGAACTGTTCTACCTGACTAGAACTGCCGAAAGAAAAATGTGGAGAATTGCGATTTCTAAGATAGTCCATTCTCCACCAGTTGCTCCTAAAAATCAGGCGCAAATCATGTGGAAACTTGGGCCCATAAAGTGGGAAAATGTGAGGTTATCCACTTTTGCAGGAAGAATAAAAAAAGCAAACTACTACTTAAATGGAGAGACTACAAAATGCTGCGGTAGAGGGATCTGGGGGGGGGGGGGGGGGTTCTTGTACACGTAACACATAAAGTTAACATACGGGTACAGCAAGTAATTAGGAAGGCAAATGGAATGTTGGCCTTTATTGCAAAGGAGATGGAGTATAAAAGTAGGTAAGGCTTGCTACAGCTGTAAAGGGTATTGGTGAGACCACACTTGAAGTACCGTGTACAGTTTTGGTCTCCTTATTTAAGGAGTGATATACTTCCATTGGAGGCAGTTCAGAGAAGGCTCACTTGGTTGATTCCAGAAATGAAGAGTGTGGGTTGAGCAGGTTGGGCCTATACTCATTGGAGAGGTGATCTTATTGAAACATACAGGGTACAGGCAGAGAGGATGTTTCCCCTCGTGGAGGAATCTAGAACTAGGGAGACAGTTTCAGAATAAGGGGTCACTCACTTCAAACAGAGAAGAGGAATTTCTTCACTCAGAGGGTCGTGCATCTTTGGAATTCTCTACCCCAGAGCGCTGTAGAGGCTGGGTCATTAAATATATTTACAGTGGATAGACAGATTTTTGAATGACATGGGTGTTAAGGGTTATGGGGAGCATACAGGAAAGTGGAGTGGAGGCCAAGACCAGATCAGCCATGATCTTACTGAATGGCACAGTAGGTTCAAGGGGCCAAATGGCCTACCCCTGCTCCTATTTATGTTCGTATGTTATGTACTCAATACACTGTACTGCAGATGCAGGTTTTACATTCTTGGCTGTGATGTAAAAGATCCATCTAATAGTAACTCCTGAAATCAAAATTACGACATCAGGTACTCTGAATCATGGTTTAACATGTTAAGACAAAATGAATGGATTTCTCCCCCTCCCCCCCCCCAGTAAGAGTATCACCGTTACCAACATGATCAATAAATACATCACAAGAGTCCACTTATGGTTTGGAACTTAGTTTTCCACTGAATTTTCCGGAACCAAGATCTCTGTTGGAAGTCATTTTATGTAATTAAGCATATAAAGTTAATCATCTCCACACCAAAATTTACATTTACAAATGTACACCAGTTTATTGGACAAGACAGTTAAGTGACGGACCACCACAATTTACAATTTAAAAGTACAGAAAATAGAAACACTTCAAGAAACACAAAAAGGTGCAATGTTTTCCTACAATGCACTAGCTTAATAAAAGAACTGCTCTAAACACAAGCAGTAAACAGTGAACAACTGTTATTTTCTCTAATTCACATAATTAAAAGTATTTTCAAAAAAGCCTATTTCTAATACAGCAATGATTGTTTATAATGCTAACTGAACTTTACAGCAAGTGTACAACACTGACTAATATAGCAGCAATTTTTCCAAGACAAGTTCATCCATGGTTTCATGCCATGGACCCCCAATGCCTACAAAGTGCTCCCAGTACAATGTATAACATGGTTCAAGTACATCCTTCAGATGTACACAATGCAACTTTTAAACCTGAAACCAGGCAGATTTATAGAATTCATGGTGCATGTGCCACTCAATAAAAATGGCCCAATATCTTCTTTAATCAATCTTTAACCTCTTTATTCAAAAGGCATACTAAAATTGAAAAATAGTGAAGACTATATTATATAGGCAGCAGGAATGCTATAGCCTAATCAAATTTTGCACACAAGAATATTCTCAGTGGGTCCTACAGTTGTGATAACTAAACTGGCAACAACTTCAAAAAAATCCCCAGTTTAAAAAAAGCAAATCAGCTCAGTCACCAAGAATTCAATATATCGTAAGGCTGACCGAACGGTTGATTTTTTTCCCAATGATCCTTGTACTTCTGTTACTTTGCACTGTAGATCTAGTTGTCATTCGGTCTGTGAACAACACTCTCTCTTCTGCTGCTGCTTTTGCCATTTGGGCCTTCTTCAGTTCTCTGAAATAATAAAAATAACATTATTTAATGCAATATCTCAATTCTAGAAGTATTATTCACAATTTCTAAAACTTCCTTTTAGGCAACAAATTGATGGAAGGACAATGTGTTCTGACGGTTGAATTAGTAAGGGAGCACAAGAGAATTTTATAATCTGACAATGATGTAGACAATTATTCCATCCTTCATTACTATGCAAATTAACTTCAATTTGTTACTATCATCTCTCAGTTGCATTCCTATATTTCATTTTCTAATATAAAGTATCAGATTAGTTTGACCAATGAATAGCCTAGGATGGTGTGAAGACAACCTGGAGGGGTAAGAGTAGGTGAGAGAAAGGAAGGTTGGGGGGGGGGGAGGGGGAAAGAGAGAGAGAGAGAGAGAGAGAGAGAGAGAGAGAGAGAGAGAGAGAGAGAGAGAAAAGGAAAAACAAAATCAAAGTGGAAGACAAAAGTTAGTAATTTGCTACTAGTTCATATTTACTTCAGCAAAACATGGATTCAATAGTGGGGGGAGGGGGTGTGGTGCTGTAAAGGTATGAGAATGATTGAGGAAAAGGAAGCCAGGCAATAGCAGAATATCAGAACAGCAGACGAAACATGCAAATAAAAACAAACAACCAAGGTTTGACAATGTCTGCAGTCCAATCTGGAAATGCATTTGTCTGCATTCCAATCTGGACATGCATTTTCAACAGGGATAGCAAATCAGGGGCAGAAACCCTGGGGCATTTGGATTGACTATAGAACTTGTACCCACCACACCAGTTGAGATAAGCCAATTCAGCACACATATAGGTTAAACTTCATATTTCTGATCTGCATGGCTCACTCACTGCCTAAACTTTCTGAATCATTGGAGAGCTGAAACTACATTTAAATTCTCATTTCGGTGATCAACATATTGATCAGTATTTCCAAAAGATTGAAATAAGGTAAACAGAAAAACAGAACACATTCCACCTTTATGATACAAAAGTATAGCTCGAATATTAATCATAAAATCTACAAATATAGATTAGTTTGATAGATCAACAGTAGGTATTGTTTAAGTTGTCACAATGTGGGGGATCATTTGGAGGATAGATAAAGTTCTCTGCAGCCAAGAGCACGAGTCCCGAAGGCTGTGTTGCCTGCTCGGTGCCAGGGTTAAGGACATCTCCTCTGGGCTGGAGAGGAACTTGGGAGTGGGAGGGAGAAGATCTAGTTGTTGTGGTCCACATGGGTACCAACGATATAGGTAGGACAAACAAAGAGGTTCTGCTGAGGGATTATGAGCAGCTAGGGGCCAAATTAAAAAGCAGAACCACAAAAGGTAATAATTTCTGGTTTACTACCCGAGCCACGAGCAAATTTGCGTAGGGTAAATAAGATCAGAGTTAAACACGTGGCTCTAGGACTGGTTTGGGAGAAATGGGTTGTGGTTCGTGGTACACTGGCACCAATACTGGGGTAAGAGGGAGCTGTTCCTTTGGGACGGGCTCCACTTAGACCATGCTGGGACCAGGGTCCTGGTGAATCGAATAACTAGGACTGTAGAGAGGGCTTTAAACTAATTAGTGGGGGGGGTGGAAGGTTCAGGTGAGCAGAAATTTTTAAAAAGTCAAAGAATAAGGAGAAGGCAATAGAGCAGGGTTGCACAGAGGGAAATGAAAACCAGAGCGTGCCAGGAAGGGACAGAATGTATAAACATAAAAGTTTTGGAAAGTGGGGCCAAAGCAGGGGAAAAAAATGGTAAAAGAATGTTTTTAAGTTCATTATCTGAATGCACGCAGCATTCGTAACAAAATAGATGAGTTGACGGCACAAATAGATACAAATGGGTATGATCTGATCGCCATTACAGAGACGTGGTTGCAAGGTGATCGAGGCTGGGAACTAAATATTATGGGGTATTTGACAATTTGGAAGGACTGACAGAAAAGGAAGTGTGGTAACTCTGCTAATAAAGGATGAGATCAGTGTGTTAGTGAGAAACGATATCAGCTCAGAAGATCAAAATGTTCAATCAGTTTGGGTAGAGATAAGGAAGGAGAAAAAGTCACTGGTGGGCATACTCTATCGAGCCCCCAACAGTAGCTACACTGTTGGACGGAGTATAAATCAAGAAATATTGGAGGCTTGTAAAAAAAATAGAAATGGCAATAATTATGGCCGATTTTAACCTTCATATTGATTGGACAAAGCAAATTGGCCAGGGTAGCCTTGAGGAAGAGTTCATAGTTTCCTTGAACAGTACGTTGCGGACCCAACTAGGGAGCAAGCTATCTTAGATCTGGTGCTGTGTAATGACACAGGATTAATAAACGATCACCTAGTCAAGGATCCTCTCGGAATGAGTGACTATAGCATGGTTGAATTTCAAATTCAGTTGGAGGGTTAGAAAGTTGGATCTCAAACCAGTGTCCTAAGCTTAAATTAAAGGTGACTACAAAGATATGAAAGCAGAGTTGGCTAAAGTGGACTGGGAAAAGAGTGGGATGGTTGATGAGCAGTGGCAAACAGGAGATATTTTATAACTCTCAACTAAAATATATTCCAATGAGGGGGAAAGACTGTAAGAGAAGGGATAACCAGCCGTGGCTAACTAAGGAAATAAACAATGGCATCAAATTGAAAACAAGGGTATACCAAGTGGCCAAGACTCGTGGGATGACTGAGGATTGGGAAACTTTTAAAAGCCAGTAAAGAACTAAAAAAAAAAAAGAGGGGGGAAGACAGATTATGAAAGTAAACTAGCACGAAATATAAAAAGAGATAGTAAGAGTTTCTACAGCTACATAAAAAGGAAAAGAGTGGCTAAAGTAAATGTTGGTCCTCTAGATGATGAGACTGGGGAATTAATAATGGGGAACAGGGAAATGGCAGAGACTTTGAACAAATATTTTGTATTTCACAGTAGAAGACACGAAAAACATCCCAATAGTGGACAATCAAGGGGCTATAGGGAGGGAGGAACTAAAAACCTCTAAAGTAGTAGTACTTGGTACAATAATGGGACTAAAGGCAGACAAATCCCCTGGACCTAATGGTTTACATCCTAGGGTCTTAAAAGAAGTGGCTGCAGAGATAGTGGATGCATTGGTCCCTGGATTCTGGGGAGGTCCCAGCGGATTAGAAAATCGCAAATGTAATGCCCCTATTTTTAAAAAAAAGGAGACAGACAGAAAGCAGGAAACTATAGACCAGTTAGCCCAGCATCTGTTGTTGGTAAAATGCTGGAGTCCATTATTAAGGAAGCAGTAGCAGGACTTTTAGAAAAGCATAATTCAGTCAAGCAGAGTCAGCATGGTTTTATGAAAGGGAAATCATGTTTGACAAATTTGCTAAAGTTCATTGAGGATTTAACGAGCAGGATGGATAAGGGGGGACCAGTGGATGCAGTGTATTGGATTTCCAGAAGGCATTCGATAAGGTGCCACATAAAAGGTTACTGCACAAAGGTTCACGAGATTGGGGGCAATATATTAGCATGGATAGAGGATTGGCTAACTAACAGAAAATATTCGGGATAAATGGGTCTTTTTCCGGTTGGCAAACAGTAACTAGTAGGGTGCTTCGGGGATTGGTGGTGGAGCCTCAACTATTGACAATCTATATTAATGACTTGCCTGAAGGGACCGTGTGTAATGTTGCAAAGTTTGCTGATGATACAAAGATGGGTAGTAAATCAAATTGTGAGGACACAAAAAATCTGCAAAGGGAAAGAGACAGGCTAAGTGAGTGGCAGATTTGGCAGCTGGGGTATAATGTGGGAAAATGTGAGGTTATCCACTTTGGCAGAAAAAAAAAATAGAAAAGCAAATTACTATTTAAAATGGAGAAAAATTGCAACGTGCTGCAGTACAAAAAGGGACCTAGGGGTACTTGTGCATGAAACACAAAAAGTTGGAATGCAGGTACAGCACGTAATCAGGAAGGCAAATGGAATGTTGGCCTTTATTGCAAGAGGGATGGAGTATAAAAGCAGGGAAGTCCTGCTACAACTATACAGGGTATTTGTGAAGCCACATCTGGAGTACTGCATTCAGTTTTGGTCTCCGTATTTAAGGATCATCATCATCATATGCAGTCCCTCAGAATCGAGGTCTTGCTTCCACTCTTAACATGAGTTCTTAGGTGGCTGAACAGTCCAATGAGAATCACAGACAGGTGGGGCAGATAGTCGTTGAGGGAAGTGGTGGGTGGGACTGGTTTGCCGCACGCTCTTTCCGCTGCCTGCGCTTGTTTTCTGCATGCTCTCGGCGAAGAGACTCGAGGCACTCAGTGCCCTCCCGGATGCACTTCCTCCACTTAGGGCGGTCTCTGGCCAGGGCCTCCCAGGTGTCAGTGGGGATGTTGCACTTTATCAGGGAGGGTTTGAGAGTGTCCTTGCAACATTTCCTCTGCCCACCTTTGAACTCCTTCGTGGCAAACAAGCCAGGGTACAGCACTTGCTTTGGGAGTCTTATGTCAGGCATGCGAACAATGTGACCTGCCCAGCGGAGCGGATTAAGTGTGGTCAGCGCTTCAATGCTGGGGATGTTGCCGCATCTGTCCTCCCAGGGGATTTGTAGACTTGCATATACTTGCATTGGAGGCTGTTCAGAGAAGATTCACAAGGTTGATTCCGGAGATGAGGGGGTTGACTTATGAAGATAGGTTGAGCCTATACTCATTGGAGTTCAGAAGGATGAGAGGTGATCTTATCGAAATATACAAGAAATGAGGGGTCTCGACAAGGTGGATGCAGGAGGGTTTGAGGGTGTCCTTGTAACGTTTCCAGGATGTATCCACTCATAGGCAAAACTAGAACAGGAGGCATAGTCTCAGAATAAGGGGCCGCCCAATTAAAACTATGAGGAGGAATTTCTTCTCTGAGGGTTGTAAATCTGTGGAATTCTCTGCCCCAGAGAGCTGTGGAGGCTGGTTCATTGAATATATTTAAGATGGAGATAGACAGATTTTTGAGCGATAAGGGGATAAAGGGAAGGGAAGTGGAGCCGAGTCCATGATCAGATCAGCCATGATCTTATTAAATGGTGGAGCAGGCTCGAGGGGCCAAATGGCCTACTGACTGCACCTATTTCTTATGTTCTTAATGCCTATGCAGTTAACTTATTAGTTTCTGCATGTATAATGCAAGTTTGAGTATAGGAGCAGGGAGGTCTTACTGCAGCTGTACAGGGCTTTGGTGAGGCCTCACCTGGAATATTGTGTTCAGTTTTGCTCTCCTAATGAGGAAGGACGTTCTTGTTATTGAGGGAGTGCAGCGAAGGTTCACCAGACTGATTCCCAGGATTGCGAGACTGACATATACGAGGAGAGACTGGATCAACTGGGCCTTTATACACTGGAGTTTAGAAGGATGAGAGGGGATCTCATAGAAACATATAAGATTCTGACAGGACTGGACAGGTTAGATGCAGGAAGAATGTTCCCGATGTTGGGGAAGTCCAGAACCAGGGGACACAGTCTTAGGATAAGGGGTAGGCCATTTAGGACTGAGATGAGGAGAAACTTCTTCACTGAGTTGTTAACTTGTGGAATTCCGTACCACAGCAAGTTGTTGATGCTAGTTCATTGGATATATTCAAGAGGGAGTTAGATTTGGCCCTTACGGCTAAAGGGATCAAGGGGTATGAAGAGAAAGCAAGAAAGGGGTACTGAGGGAATGATCAGCCATGATCTTATTGAATGGTGGTGCAGGCTCGAAGGGCCGAATGGCCTACTTCTGCACCTAGTTTCTAGGTCATGTACAAGTGAGCTTAAGTACAGTTGGCTACCTACTGTAGAAAAAAAGCTTACTTTTGCAGAAGTGCATTTTTGAACTTCTCTGCGTTTAGTTCTAGCCGAAGTTGATCTGCACTCTTCTTTGCAGTCGGAAGCAGCACCGAATGTCTGATTAAAGCACCTGCAGAGGGTCGTTTCTCCGGATCTGGATGGAGCATTAACTTAAAAAAAAGAAAATTAATATTTGAAGTATGCACCCATTTTTCACAAGAATGCAACAACTTAAATGAACCTCACATACTTGAAAATCTCCCTTCCCTACAGAAAGCAATTGAGGCACAAATTAAACTCAAACAATTTTGCTAGTCAAATATCTTACTTTCAATAAATCCAAAAATTCCTGCGAGTGTGTTTGTGGAATTGTAGGAAGTTTTCCTCGGCGAATCTCGTGCCATTTTTCTCCATTGGTTGGCAATGGTTCTGCACCAGCAGCAGATATGACAGTGAGTGCAAGAGCAAAAATATCTGCTTTTAGCAAATGTCTATAATCCTGAAATACAAATACAAATTATTTAATAAAAGTACCATCGGAGAGAACAAGACTCAATTGGGGATGGGAGAAGGGTAAAAAGGAAAGATCTGTGCAGTTAGGAAAAACACACAGTAAAGTGAGATTCAAAGAAAACTAAGTCAATCATGCAACTGGCTAAAACCCACATCCACGGTTCACTAATTTTCTGGGTCGAAGATAAAACAGCATGCGAAACATACCAAATTGATTTAAGACGGTGGGGTGGTGGGGAAACCAACCTCTCTACACGGAGCATTGCTATGGCAACCAGGGCAAGTATGAGTAGCCAATTTTGTATGAAGTATCTTCACATTGCCCTCCCTTCAAAAAAGGAAACAATTCTGCATTGCTGTTTTTCTTGGAGACCAAAATTTTCAGCAGCAAAGTAGAACTGTTAAGTTAACTTGTGCAACATATTTACAAGATGGGTTCATACTAAAACACTAGCTTAGTTACAAATATTGATATCTACATGATACGGGATAACAAATAATGAGCAGCAATAGGGTTTATCAAGCAAATTAAAATAAAAAGCTATTGTGTTATCCTTTAACTAACTTGGTCTATATTTCCCACAGTTCACCTGCACAACTAAAGTGACAAACCAATGAAACAGTTTTGGCTGTTTATTCAACATTTAATGCAAGTTCATGTGAGGGGTGGAAGGGGTAGCTTTCTCATAAATAGGCTTGACCAAATAGAGTGCAAGTTACCAGTAGTTCAGAGATTTCAAACACCAACCACATGGTACATGTACTGAATTATTATTTTTCTTCATTGAACTCTCTCTTTTCATAGATCAAAGTATACACTACAATCAATTTGCAGCAAAAGTGTTGGTACAAATGGTGGAAAATCACATTTTTAGCAAAATTACAGGATTTTTAAAAAAGTATCCTTTTTGATTGGGGAGACCCAAGTTATAATTTCAGTCCCTTTGCTTAGGTTCAGTCAAATATACACATTCTACACATCTACTTCAACAAATAAACATTACCTCTTGCAGTACTTCGTTGGCCAAGAACCGACTGTCTCCCTCCTCTACATGAGGATTGGATACACGAGTAACATGTCCAAGGTCACCTGATTATGAAAGTAAATTTGAAGAAGTTATACACAAAATTTAAGTTTATAGAATCAGAATCTTGTAGCACAGAAAGCATATTCTGGCTCTATGAAAGAGCTATCCAATTAGTCTCACTTTCCCGCTGTTTCTCCAGAGTCCTGTAAATTTTTCCTTTTCCTTTTCAAGTATATATACACACAATTCCCTTTTGAAAGTTACTATTGAATCTGGTGCCACCACCCTTTCATGCAGTGCATTCCACATGATAACCTGCCGCGTAAAAAAAATTACTCATCTCCTCTCTGCTTCTTGTGTCAATCATCGTAAATCTGTGTCCCATGGTTACTGCCCAACCGCCAGTAGAAATAGTTTCTCCTTATTTACTCAAAACGCCTCAATTTTCCAAAACAACAGATCCCTACCTATTTTGTATACAATATTTGTTGACAATATGCAGTCATCATCGTCCATCTCATCTGCCACTGAATTAGTGACTAATTTTTTTGATATAAATATGTTACCTGAAAATAAAAAGAAAAGCAGCATTAAAAAAGGACTAAAATGCAGACCATTAAGAACAGACTTCCAATCACAACATTATGGGCCCAAGTTTCCACATGATTTGCGCCTGATTTTTTAGGAGCAACTGGTGGAGAACGGATTATCTTAGAAATCGCAATTCTCCACATTTTTTTTTCTGCAGTTCTAGTCAATTAGAACAGTTTCACTTTGGAACAGAATTTTTTCTTCAAAAGGGGGCATGTTCGGCCACTGACGCCTGATTTCAAAGTTTCCACAATGAATGTCATGGTACATCAGTCATTGAAGGTTGGCATGCAGGTGCAGCAGGCGGTTAAGAAAGCAAATGGCATGTTGGCCTTCATAGCAAGGGGATTTGAGTACAGGGGCAGGGAGGTGTTGCTACAGTTGTACAGGGCATTGGTGAGGCCACACCTGGAGTATTGTGTACAGTTTTGGTCTCCTAACCTGAGGAAGGACATTCTTGCTATTGAGGGAGTGCAGCGAAGGTTCACCAGATTGATTCCCGGGATGGCGGGACTGACCTATCAAGAAAGACTGGATGAACTGGGCTTGTATTCACTGGAGTTCAGAAGAATGAGAGGGGACCTCATAGAAACATTTAAAATTCTGACGGGGTTAGACAGGTTAGATGCAGGAAGAATGTTCCCAATGTTGGGGAAGTCCAGAACCAGAGGTCACAGTCTAAGGATAAGGGGTAAGCCATTTAGGACTGAGATGCGGAGGAACTTCTTCACCCAGAGAGTGGTGAACCTGTGGAATTCTCTACCACAGAAAGTTGTTGAGGCCAATTCACTAAATATATTCAAAAAGGAGTTAGATGAGGTCCTTACTACTAGGGGGATCAAGGGGTATGGCGAGAAAGCAGGAATGGGGTACTGAAGTTGAATGTTCAGCCATGAACTCATTGAATGGCGGTGCAGGCTAGAAGGGCCGAATGGCCTACTCCTGCACCTATTTTCTATGTTTCTAAAACGTACTCCAAACTAACTTAGAATGGAGCAAGTGAAGATTTTTGTAGAACTGTAAAAACCTTGTCTACACATTAAAAAAATCAGGCGCAGGTTACAAATTAGGTGTCCAGAATGAGGTGGGGGGGGGGGGGGGGGGGGGGGAGGAGGGAAGTCATTAAATTCTACAATAAATCCTTATTCATACTTATACATATTATACAAATAAATCCAAACTGAATAAAAATTTATAAGCAAAGAAAAGATTAAATAAACTATCTTCCTACCTGTGTGAAAGTGCTTCAGCCAGGGAGAATGCTGCAGGAAGCCTCACTAGTTGAGGCAGCCGTTCGTTCCCGACGGCAGGGGGGGGGGGGGGGGGGAGGAAGGAAGTGCGGCCGGCCCGACCGCAGCGGGGGGGGGGGGGGGGGAGCCGTTCCAGACGGCGGGCGGGGGGGAGGGAGTGCGGGCCCGACCGACCGAACGCAGGTGGTGGTGGGGGGGCGCAGCCGTTCCCGACGGCGGGGGAAGGAGACAGTGAGAAGGCTGCAGGAAGCCTCACAAGTTGAGCAGCCATTCCCTACGGCCGGGGGGGGGGGGGGGTGGGGGCCGTCGGGAAACAGCTGCCTCAACTTTGAGGCTTCCTGCAGCCTTCTCACTGCTGCAAGAAGCCTCAGTGCTGATCATGGAAGGGCAATGTGCTTTTATTAAAAATGTTAAAAAATTAAACAGCTACAAAGAACTACAAAAATGGCCGAGTGCCAATGTTTCCTTCACACTGCGCGTGTGCGAACGCTCCAACGCGCACACGCAGGGTTGCCGGCAGGAAAAAAAACTAATTTAAATGGTACCCGCCCCCTCCCACTTACAAAATCGGTGGGAGTGGTAGGCTCCGCCCCCTGGGCGCCACGCCAAGCTGCCATGGAGCTGCAGGGCGCTCCAGAATCGTGCGTTTTTTTTCCGGCGCCGTTTTCGGCGCGAAAAACAGGCGCCCAGCTCAGAGGGGCGCCCGTTTTGTAGCGTATGGAAACTTGGGGCCAATATTTCAGAAGTTGAACAAAATTTTACGTGGTATTTAGAACTGTATTCCCAATTCGGTTTCCCAAAATTCTATGTCTTTAGAAACCCCTTTGTAAAAAAAGCGTAGAGCAGAAGCCCCCAAATTCGATCCCTGGTCTATGGTTAGTTATCAGAGCTCAGCTGGGGTGCTACAACTGGCATTGGCACCCTAGGGTGGGTTGGGGATAATTAGGATAATCACCCTTTTCCATCAAGTGACCTCTGCAAATACACATGAACATCATTTGATAACACAATAGCAAAATACTGTGGATGCTGGAATCCGAACCAAAAACAGAAAATGCTGGAAACACTCAGTAGGCCAGGCAGCATCTGTGGTGAAACAGTTAACATTTCAGGTCCGAGACCCTTCGTCAGAACTGCAAAAGTTAGAGATGTAACAGATTTTAGCAGGTGCAGAGGTAGGAAAAGGGGGCTAGGAGAGGAAAAAACAAAAAAGGGACAGTCTGAGAGTGGAAGGCAGGAGTATTAAATGTTGCAAATGGGGATGGCAGAATCATAAACAGCTGCCGCCTGAAAAAATAGGCGCAGACGTTATGGTCTGAAATTGTTGGAACTCGATATTGAGTCCAGAAGGCTATAAAGTTGTCAGGCTCAGTTGGGATACCCTTTCACGATTAAAATAGCCAGCCAGCCAACATTCATTGCTTGGCCTCACATGAAGAATGACCATTTGAGTCATGCATCCAGTGCCTAGGAACTATACTCAAGCAGGGGTTGAGACTTTGTGATGGGAAGAACCATTGGCACCAAAACATATAAAAAAAAACATTTTTAAAAGTCTGGAATCAACCTCCAGAGCAATTTAGGGCTCAAAAGTATGCTGCATAAATCTATTGCTTAGAGCAAAATGTAGTGTCAGAATCAAATAATGTAATTACCAATTAACACAGCCCCACAATTTCATCCCCCCTTCTTCAGAGGGCAGAAGGTGTGTTGTTTCAAAGATATGTGGCATTTCTTCATCTGTGGGCTGAGACAGTGTTGATATACTATTCAATTATAGGGGTATCATAACCCAACCGTATTCTGTCCCCACAAGAGGTCCATACACGTAGCTTACAGCAGGGGTACAACAATGAGTAGGAACCCCCCCACTCCCGAGGCCAACTGTAATTTCCCCTCTGCTCCCATTGCCCAAGCTAACTCTATATAGATTAGCACCAACCGGACACCATCTGATCTGCAGTACAACACCACACAGTGCAATGCACAACCACATAGTTGGTCTTGGCATCGACAGGTAGAGCAAATAATCATCTTGATTTACTGCATCATAAAATCTGAAATCTACTTAAATGCTATTCTCTTGTAAAATATTGAAATCGGATATCAGTCGAGAGCAACAGTCTTCACCACAGTGCTTGCTGATCATTCAAAACATGGTACAGCTGATCAATCGCTTAGCCTCAATTGTTCACCAACTTCGGTGAAACCAATGTTGTAATAGAATTATTTTTCCAGAGTAAAATATTTCAGGTCAATTTATCACATAGACTTAAAAAGGTAAACAGTTATGCCAAAACAGAGGGTAGTGAAAATATTCCAAGATAGTTGGAATCAGCACAGCTATCAGGATACTGGGTAGCTGTGCTTTTTAGCTAATTACACTGCAACAATACCCTTATCACACTTAAAGACTTGCATTTATATAGCGCCTTTCATGACCATCGGACGTCTTAAAGTGCTTTAGCCAATGAAGTACTTGTTTGCAGTGCAGTCATTGTTGTAATGTAGGAAATGCGGCAGCCAACTTTCGCACAGCAAGCTCCCACAAACAGCAATGTGATAATGACCAGATTATGGTTTTTTTTGTTGATTAAGGGATACATATTAGCCAGGACACCCAGGATAACTCTCTACGAAATAGTGCGATGGGATCTTTTACATCCGTCTGAGTGCAGACAGGGTCTCGGTCTAACGTCTCATCTGAAAACGGCAATTCCGACAGTGCAGCACTCTCTCACTTGAGAGAACATGAGCCTTTACTCTATCAATCTGTGCCTAAGCTCTCTGGACTTAAGTGGAACATATCACTATGACGAGAGCGTGGAGCCCACAACAGGCAAAGAGAAATTCTACAGGTGTAGATTTCTAAGTGGCTTGGTTTCAAGCGCAATGATAGGTTTCCACACTAACAACTTGCATTTATAATCGCACCTTTAATGTAGTAAAAGGTCCCAAATTGCTTCACAGCCACATACGGAGATATTAGGACAGGTGACCCAAAAGCTTGGTCAAAGAAGCATGAGTCAAAGAGGCAAGTTTTAAGAAGCATGTTAATGGACAGGTGTAGAGGTTTAGGGATGGAATTCAAGAACTTAAGGCCCAAGCAGCTGAAAGCACAGCAGCCAAAGGTGGAGTGATGAAAATCGAGGATGTGCAAGAGGACAGAATTGAAAGAGTGCAGAGATTTTGGATGGTTTTAGTGCTGGAGGAGGTTACAGAGATAGGGAGGCAAAGGCCATGGAGAGATCTGATAACAAGGATGAGAATTTTATACTAGAGTTGTTGTCGGACCAGGAGCCAATGTAGGTCAGCAAGCACATGTGATGTGTGAATGGGACTTGGACCGAGTTAGAATACAGGCAAGAGTTTTGGATGAGCTCAAGTTTATGGATACCTAGCTCACAAAAAAAGGGCACCTGAAAAATTCTGTAAAATTGTACTTTGCCATTTTCCCCTTTAATTTATGAAATGTGGATAAATTGTAATAAAGCATGCATTTATTAAAAATATTAAAGGATCTAGATACTTACTTGGCTTTATATCCATATGTACGAGAGACATAGTGTGAATATATTTTAGACCCCGAGCAACCTGCAATAGCAGATCCCTTAGCTCTGGCTCATTAAAATACCGCCTGTTCCTGTAATTTTCTGCTACTGCGTCCGATAGGCTTCCACCTTTCAAAACAGAAACAGTACATAAAACATTACTGTTTGGGATGTCCCAATTTAATAGACTAATTATAGGTTAAGTTTATGAAAGTTTGCTTTCACTTAAACAGGCACATTTTCTTCAGAACACCACAGTACTAACAGTATAACTTAATCTAAATTAATTTTATAACAGCTATTCTATGGCATTGCAATTTAAAAACTTACCATTACAGTACTCATTTTGTATGAGCATATGGTCATCTTCCGCCCAGGCTGAATAATATCGAACTACATGCGTGTGCTGTCCTAGCACTGCATGTGCATAGACTTCCCTTAGAGCATTCTGTCTATAGAAAAAAAATTAATGAAACCAGAACAGAATTCCTGGAAATACAGAGTACTGCAGTAGCATCAGTAAGGAAAACAAAAATAGATAGATTATGATGCTTCAGGTGTTTACACTTTATCAACCTGAAGACCAAGATAAACCATTTTAGTAAGGTTGGGAAAAGGAGACACATTTATGGGGCTTTAGTTTTGTTAATTGCAGCAAGAATTCATCAAAAATCACCAAAGAAAACCAATACCAGAAGACTTTAAATTAAATAATCTACCAAGATTAGATGTACCATCTACGAGATGCACTGCAGCAACTCGCCAAAGCTTCTTTGGCAGCACCTCCCAAACCCACGACCTTTACCACCTAGAAGGACGTGGGCAGCAGGCGCATGAGAACACCACCACCTCCATGTCCCCGTCCAAGTCACACACCATCGTGACTTGGAAGTATATTGCAGTTCCTTCATCGTCACTGATCAAAATCCTAGAACTCCTTCCCCAAAGCACTATAGGAGTACCTTCACCACACGGACTGCAGCGGTTCAAGAAGGTAGCTCACCACCATCTTCTCAAGGGCAATTAGGGATGGGCAATAAATGCTGGCCTTACCAGCGACACCCACATCCCAGGAACAAATTTTTTAAAACTCTTCATCAAAATACTGATGAAAACAGTTCAGTAGCACCTCAAAGGGGGAAATACCTAGAGGCTAGATTATTTTTCATGTTTGAGAAGCTAGGTGTCAGAACAAATCTGGGTAAATTTAATTTTTCAGAGATATGGGCACAGAGCCGCCACAAATTTCAAACTACGTAAACATTTAGAAGCTACTTACTCATCAACTGAACCCGCTAATGGTTTCTTTGAGCGTTTTATTGCATAAATACAACCATCGAGTCTCTTCACACATTTAAAAACTGAACCAAACTCTCCAGATCCAATCTTCTCCAATTCATGGAATTCTGTTGTGTATCGTGACTTCATATTACTTTCAGTGATTGGAATTCTCTATTTTAGTACGGAATAAAACAAAAGATCAAGTAATTTAAAAAATAATGTATTATTCTAGGCAGCAAATACGAGCAACAGTTAGGCTAAACTCTCAACTGAATTTGTTGTTTACTGTGTAAATGAAGTCAGGTAAAAATTGCCAAAGTGCCTTTCTTTCTTTGTAGAGTTGATTCATTTCAAATCTTGACCTAAGTTTAGAGGCAGCACGTTAAAAAAATTCTAATTTATACACGGCATTCTTTTCTGATACCAACTTAGAAACTTAAATTGGTTCATAATTGTGATTAAGACGCATTTCCAAGGAACAATTTCAGCATTAAGATTTAGAGTTTTAATTTGTCAAATATAAATTCTTATTATTTATTCAACTCAAATGCAAGAAGTATGTATATTTTGAGCGTCACTTGAAATTCTATAATCGAAGTTTATCACAATATAAAGTGTTAGGCATAGCATTGGAACTTGGCTCAAACAGGCATGACAAAATGACACTGAAATCTTCCAACACTAAATCTAATTTTTCCTCCTAAAACTGAAACGCCATCCTTAAAGGCACGTAGACCCACTTCACTTATTTACACTTCTTAAAAGGAACAGTCATAAACAAACCTTTTTCATTACAAATTGCATCACACATGGCAAGTAAAATATAGCTCTTCACTTCGCCCAAAAAAGGTCAGACATGCTTTTATGAAATTAGTGTCCTTTTAAAAATCAACCCAAGACTGTCTATTGGTTGTGTTGCTCTGTTCACAGTATATACTTTCCATGAAGATCTTGTGTGCAGTTCTTGCAAACATTTGCACTGAAGGTATCAATACAATTTGTCTTACTCCGAGAATAAAAGGAGCTGATCAGATTTGCAATTTGTTTCCAGTCTCCTTTTTTGAAGTATTTTATGTCACTTGTTCAATTCAGATAACAGGTAAGTGATATCCATGTAAAAATTGGGTCTAATCATAAGATCTAGCCACAGGCTGGCGCATGGACTGCACTCTTCCCTGATCTAAACTAAATAATGCAACAGTGCTTCTTCTGTTCTATTTTTCTAACTGCCCAGCATCAACACACCACTACTACATTCTGGCTCAAGTAAAGTGATTGAACTAATACACCAATTTTCTTCTAGTGTTGCATCATTTACACAAAGATATATTTAACAAACATTTTGCTGTTACCTTTGCTGGCCGAATGCTTTCATCATCAAGCTCCCCATCACTTCCGTCCATCATCTCTCTGCAAGGAAACCTAAAACAATTAGATTACAACACCAAGAAGCATACAGAAATGTATATTATATAAACATGATTACCATAGGCAATGAATTATAGGCAAGGGGGCATTGCATAAATTTAGAAAAAGGAAATAATTTTGTTAAAAAAAGTTAAAATAAAATGGCTGAGAATGGAATTTTTCTTTTTACCAATGCTGTAGAGTTTGCATGGTGTGCATGAAATCAGTTGTCATGGTTGAAGCCATTTTCTTGGCCCTGTGCAAAAATGAAATTGGATTTCCCCTCCCTCTATCAATAATTTACAGGCATGCAACTCTGGCCAGGTTATACTCACATTCTATCCACATCAAGACAGCTTACTTCCACTTGGACATCATCACCCACCTCTATCCCTACCTTATCTCATCCATGCTTTTGTCACCTCTGGTCTCAATTTCTCCAATGTCCCCCTCCACCCAAAAACTCAGACTTAAAACTCCATAACCTGTCCTGCAGAACCATTCCCCCCCCCCACCCCCCCACCCCTGTTCTCACTGGCTCCCAGGCCCCAAAGTATTCATTTCAAATCCTCATTTTCAGATACTTCATCTTTGCAACCTCTGCCAGTCTTGTGTCCCCTCCCACACTCTTCAGTTCTCTTGACTCCCTGCCTTCATTTTACCACTAGTGCCACCATCCTTAACCAGTTTAGTCCCAGTGTCTGGGGCCCTCTTCCTAACCACCTTTAAAGCAAGCTGAAAGCCCATTTTTCCCTCCCAATCTTCAAGCTGTGGTCAACTCTCCCACCATGGTTTGGCATCCATTAGTTTTTATTCTAAAGTACTGTGTGATGTTTTTCTATGCTAAAGACCCTATATAAATGTTGTTGCTTCATTGGAATAAATGTTGTATTCCATGTACAAAAGGCAATGTTTTTTTGGTGTTATTTATCACTCAAATTTATAATACCATCTTTGTGGCCTAAAACATTCCCCATTCAAATTTTCTTCATTATTTTTGCACCGATAGTGATTAATCATGCAGGGGTATGGTGAACAAGGGAAAAGCATTTATCACCTCACCCAAGTAACCATTCTTCATGTAAGGCCAGTGAATGTGATTTGGGGGCGGGGGGGGGGGGGGGTGGCAGAAGGGGAGAAAACAGAGCAATGCTGTATTCACCAGCAAAACACACTTCCAAACAGAACTGATGCCACTCATTCAACGGCACACCACAAGCCATTACCTTCTAAGAGGAGAAAAAAAAAATCAGAAAATCTCCAAAAGGATTTGAATTAATACAACCAAAACTGGCAGATATTTTCACAAAGGCAATGAATAGAATGGTTAATGCTGTCAAAAGCAGTGACACAATAAGCTACAGTTTCATAGCACATTGTGATTTTACAAGTGCAGTCTTGTGCTGCAGGTGGATAGGAAATTGGACTGGGGGTTTCAAACAAATAGTAGTGGAAGCATGGCTGCAAGACACCAGTGTGTGTTCCAGGACCTGAGGAAATAGGGCTGGACAGTACAAAGAAAATAGACATGTTTATACTACTGAACGGACTCCTGACCTAGCCTCCCTGGTCCACCATCTTCATAATAAGGGACACAGATTTAGGCCTCTCGCCACATCACAGCTACTCAATCTCCCACTATCTGTCTGACCTCCCCATTTTCCCCAGATGCAGCACCAGTCCTCTGCTCCGTGCTCCAAGAGCCTGACACCAAACACTGATTGCAAGTTCGAAGAACACAATGCTGGCAATTAATCTAATTTGTTACTATGTAAAATAAACTTCCCAACTTGACTGTAGAGAAAACATGCATCAGTGAGACTGGGTAAAGTAACATATGCGTGTATGACACTGAAAATACTTTTATCACAGGTGGTAGGACAAATTGATAAAGCTGTTAAAAAAGCATACGGGATCTTAGGTTTTATAATTAGAAGCACAGGGTACAAAAGCAAGGAAGTGGTGGTAAACCTTTATAAATCACTGTTATACTGCAACAGTCCTCGCCGATAAGACTGGGCATTGAAAGAACACAAGAACATAAGAATTAGGAACAGGAGTAGGCCATCTAGCCCCTCGAGCCTGCTCCGCCATTCAATAAGATCATGGCTGATCTGGTCGTGGACTCAGCTCCACTTACCCGCCCTCTCCCCGTAACCCTTAATTCCCTTATTGGTTAAAAATCTATCTATCTTTGACTTGAAAACATTCAATGAGCTAGCCTCAACTGCTTCCTTGGGCAGAGAATTCCACAGATTCACAACCCTCTGGGAGAAGAAATTCTTTCTCAACTCGGTTTTAAATTGGCTCCTCCGTATTTTGAGGCTGTGCCCCCTAGTTCTAGTCTCCCCTACCAATGGAAACAACCTCTCTGCCTCTATCTTATCTATCCCTTTCATGATTTTAAATGTTTCTATAAGATCACCCCTCATCCTTCTGAACTCCAAGGAGTAAAGACCCAGTCTACTCAATCTATCATCATAAGGTAACCCCCTCGTTTCTGGAATCAGCCAAGTGAAACGTCTCTGTACCCCTTCCAAAGCTAGTATATCCTTCCTTAAGCAAGGTGACCAAAACTGCACGCAGTACTCCAGGTGCGGCCTTACCAATACCTTATACAGTTGCAGCAAGACCTCCCTGCTTTTGTACTCCATCCCTCTCGCAATGAAGGCCAACATTCCATTTGCCTTCCTGATCACCTGCTAACTAACCTTTTGGGATTGCAACCGAGGACCAGCAGCAGAGTGGCGCAGCGGAAGCGTGCTGGGCCCATAACCCAGAGGTCGATGGATCGAAACCATCCTCTGCTAAAGACAACTTTTTCTAAAAGAGTTTCATGTACAAGGACCCCCAGGTCCCTCTGCACCACAGCATGTTGTAATTTCTCCCCATTCAAATAATATTCCCTTTTACTGTTTCTCTCCCCCCCCCCCCCCCCCAAGGTGGATGACCTCACACTTTCCATCTGCCAAACCTTAGCCCATTCGCTTAACCTATCCAAATCTCCTTGCAGCCTCTCCGAGTCCTCTACACAACCCGCTTTCCCACTAATCTTAGTGTCATCTGCAAATTTTGTTGCACTACACTCTGTCCCCTCTTCTAGGTCATCTATGTATATTGTAAACAGTTGTGGTCCCAGCACTGATCCCTGTGGCACACCATTAACCACTGATTTCCAATCCGAAAAGGACCCGTTTATCCCACTCTCTGCTTTCTGTTCGCCAGCCAATTCTCTATCCATGCTAATACATTTCCTCTGACTCCGCGTACCTTTATCTTCTGCAGTAACCTTTTGTGTGGCACCTTATCGAATGCCTTTTGGAAATCTAAATACACATCCATCGGTACACCTCTATCCACCATGCTCGTTATATCCTCAAAGAATTCCAGTAAGTTAGTTAAACATGATTTCCCTTTCATGAATCCATGCTGCGTCTGCTTGATTGCACTATTCCTATCTAGATGTCACGCTATTTCTTCCTTAATGATAGTTTCAAGCATTTTCCCCACTACAGATGTTAAACTAACCGGCCTATAGTTACCTGCCTTTTTCCTGCCCCCTTTTTTAAACAGAGGCGTTACATTAGCTGCTTTCCAATCCGCTGGTACCTCCCCAGAGTCCAGAGAATTTTGGTAGATTATAACGAATGCATCTGCTATAACTTCCGCCATCTCTTTTAATACCTTGGGATGCATTTCATCAGGACCAGGGGACTTGTCTACCTTCAGTCCCATTAGCCTGTCCAGCACTACCCCTCTAGTGATAGTGATTGTCTCAAGGTCCTCCCTTCCCACACTCCTGTGGCCTGCAAATTTTGGCATGGTTTTTGTGTCTTCCACTGTGAAGACGGAAGCAAAATAATTGTTTAAGGTCTCAGCCATTTCCACATTTCCCATTATTAAATCCCCCTTTTCATCTTCTAAAGACCAACATTTACTTTAGTCACTCTTTTCCGTTTTATATATCTGTAAAAGCTTTTACTATCTGTTTTTATGTTTTGCGCAAGTTTACCTTCGTAATCTATCTTCCCTTTCTTTATTGCTTTTTTAGTCATTCTTTGCTGTTGCTTAAAATTTTTCCCAATCCTCTAGTTTCCCACTAATCTTGGCCACCTTATACACATTGGTCTTTGATTTGATACTTTCCTTAATTACTTGGTTATCCACGGCTGGTTATCCCTTCTCTTGCCGCCCTTCTTTTTCACTGGAATATATTTTTGTTGCGCACTATGAAAGAGCTCCTTAAAAGTCCTCCACTGTTCCTCAATTGTGTCACCGTTTAGTCCTTGTTTCCAGTCTACTTTAGCATGAAAGGCATGAAATGCGAGATCTTGGGGTACTTGCCCAATAGGTCCCCCATAAAAAATTAGGCTGGTACATTCAGGAGTAAGTGAATTTTTAACAACATGATAAATGATAATTACTGCCAAACAATCTTTCTTGCCCCAAAATTGTAATTTTACAAGTGTAGAGTGTCATTTCTTCAGCTGTTAGTTAGAGTTGGAGATTTTTTTTAAAAATTAAAACATTTGTTTGGTCTGTCTGTCTCTTATCAATCTCTAACCCATTTTTCTTTCACAATCTTTATTCTGCTTTCTGTACATGATTGAAATCTAATTTATAATTCCTGCTTTCTACATTTGATTTAGACTATTCTTGTTGCAGTGAAGATTCTTCAATCCGATTGGTTGAAAAACCCAGTTTCTTTACTTGCCCTCACACAGCACAGTTGCCCTGTAGAGGGCGCCGTGTTGGCTCAGACACCAGATTAGAGCAGGTTTCCACTCTAAATCCCAAGAAAACTTTGTGGGCAGCTGTCAGCGAGATGAATGGCGAGTGTCGCTCCTTCGACACGAACCGCAAAAACCGCACCATTAGAGGAGTTCAAAATTGAAGGGTTTAGATAGAACAGATATGGAGAAACTGTTTCCATTAGGAGGAGGTTTGGTAACCAGAGGACACAGATTGAAGATAATTGGCAAAAATAGCCAGGGGGAAAGAGGAGAATTTTTTTTTAAACTCAATGAGTTAAGATCTGGAATGCATTGCCTGAAAGGGTAATGGGAGTAGATTCAGAATAACTTTCAAAATGGAAATGGATACATATTCAAAAAGAAAAAAAAATGTAAGGCTACGGGGAAAGGGAGAAAAGTATTAGATATCGCTTTCAAAGAACTGGCACAAGCACGATGGGCCTCCTTCTATGCTGTATCATTTTATGACTTGACCAACACCACAGAAACTCAATACATTTAGTTAAAAGGGAAAGCCTAACTATTTTCTTTCTAAAAGGAGATGCATAAAGCATGAAAAAAATCAACAAGAGAAATGAAGTTAACTATGAGAAAGTGAGAATCCAAAGGGAAAAATCAGAGCAAGAAAGAGAAAATGGAAGAAAATTGAAGTAGGGTACAAGCAGAATTAGATGCAGAGCAAGACTTTAAAATCTATGTACATGAGCAACATCACGAGATATAACTATTTTGAGTGCACTAAATACAAAATGCCACTTAAGATGTCCAAGAGCTGTCAAAACACAAAGCACAACAGACATTGTTGAACTGGCCATGTCATCTTGTCTTATATTTTTACATCCGAAACATCTAAAACAACTGTTAACCGTTCATTAAGGGATAACATTAGGCAGTATTGTTTGAATTCATTCCCAACAGAAGGTCATGGCAGGCAAAATGATTGTTTCCAAATCTTGAGAATTTCAATTGCGCAAAATTTGGAAATGTAAATTTGCCAGAATTGTATTGAATCAGTAACTGGAAAATGGTTCAATATGTACCCATCCCAATATGTCCTTTTCCTCCTTCGACACTGCATAGATGAAGAAGAGTGGATGTACATGGAGTCTGGGGTGAAAGGGTTAATGTTGACATGTGGGGGTTTATTCCTGTTGTAGTCGCACGGCATTCTCTCTGTCTGCTCAACATTCCTGAAGAGAGCCCCTCCGCGGCGTCTTACTGAACTGGAGCTCAGGCAACTCGTAACTCTTGCCTTGGACAGCAAACTCTGAAAACACAAACATGGAAAGTAGCATCCTCATTTTAATTGGTCAGCAATTGGTTATATAAACCATGTTCAAAATGTTAAAACTATTAAAATGTTAACTTGTTAGCTTGGCTCAGTTGATTGTCTTGAAGTGAGACTGAGAGCTATGGGTTCAAGCCCCGCTAAAGACGTGAAATAATGTTAAATAGACGCTCAGGTAAATGTAAACAATCCCACGGGCCTATTCGAAAAACGGAGTTCTGGTATTCTGGCTAATATTTTCCCCTAAACCAATACAGATTATCTGGTCGTTTAATTACTGTATATGGGAACTTGCTACCACTTGTGCTTACTGGAGTGATAGCAGTTCAAACGAATTCCACTGGCTTTGGGACATCCTGAGGCGATATAAACGCAGATTTGTAATAGCACCGTCATTTCTTTCAATTAAAAAAATTATTTCCATTCCAGTATTAATAGAATTTGTACACACTATGTAATGAAATGCAACGTACAGTAAAATGCTAAATCCCACATTCTAAAAGAGTCATTAGCACCATCTGATGCGGCAACAGTGCGCGCAAACATTAGCACGTGATGTGCAAAAGTTCAACAAGCATCTACAAAATTGGTCAATTAGTCAAGCAAACGTAACTTGACACTGTCTAGCCGTTTTCCATAATGCTATTCTGTCCCGCCCTTACCACAAACAATCCCAAGTAAAACGGTCAAAATATAAGAGGAACCGATTACCGACGTATGACGTAGTGTTGCGAGACGTCAAAAAGGCAGCATCGAGTAAAATCACTAAAGAGTCTAACAAATTGTATAAAATACTTTCAAAGATTTTCTGTACCGTAATCTCAAGCGTATTGACAGGTTGGTTAGAATTGTGTAAGCGCAGGACGGGATACAGTACTGCTAATTACATTGGCGAAGCAGCAAATCAACATCTCGGTCCACGTGGAACAGAGCGATGTTTGCAGCCGAAAAAATTACCAGGGACAAGTCTACACATGTGCATCGTCTGATCCACGATAGCGTGTGCAATGTGGCGGCTTGGGAGAAATGAGCAAAGTTGGTTTCAGTGGTGGAATATGTAAAACCACTACTTGCAGCTACTTTCAACAATTAAAACTTTCCATGTCTTTTGCGGTTTCTATTACAGTTCAGGGTGAGAAAAGTAGTTTTCTCTTTCAGCGATTTCACAGGAATCCCAATTGGAACGGCTATGCGATGTAGATTTAGCAACTACCCAGCCCGAAATACAGTGAATTGCAGAATAGAACGAGCCTGTTAAAATTCCATGTTTTCAGTCACTTCAAAGATGGAATGTCACAACAGATCAGAGCTAAACTGATTTCAGAATTGACAGAAGCATAGGGAATAGGGTTAAGAATATTAGATAATACGTTTGTCTATTTAAAATCAAGTCAAACACTTTTCCAGTATCTCTTGGGGTCTGGGAAACTTTCCTCTTCAATATGGCCCGTCTACAACATTCTGATTTATAAGCCATTGATCTCTGCCAAAGCATACAGAAAACTCCTTCAAAATCAAATATCCTTTGGGATATTGAGGGATTGCTGGCAGGTATATAATAACAAGATATTAAAGACCTATTATGGACTGGCTATGTTTGATTTTTAATATACACAACCATAACAGGTCAATTCCAATGTTCCAGTGCGGCCATAGTAAGTCAATTATTAACACTAAAATTGACAATAATCATAATGAATGAAAACATAGCATAGCTTAAATCTGGATGCATAACGTCAATAATGTACAACTTCCACACACCAAAAAGCAATTTCTCCAAAACCAAACAGTGCATTTTACAATGCAATAAAGCTCTTGCAATATTTCCCCCATATTAAAATATGCCCAACATATAAACTATTTAAAACACAAAACCAGAAGGCAGACCTTAATATAAAGTGACTAGCGTCTAGAACTATGCTCTGGAATTCTCTCCGTAAACCTCGCTCCTCCTTTAAGATGCTTCTTAAAAATCTACCTCTTTCACCAAGCTTGTGTTTATCTATCCTAATAACTCCCTCATCCATGCCTTTGTTACCTCTAGACTTGACTCCTCCAACGTACTCCTGGCTGGCCTCCCACATTCCACCCTAATTAAACTTGAGATCATCCAAAACTCTGTGGCCCATTTCCTAACTCGCACCAAGTCCCGCTCACCCATCACCCCTATGCTCACTGACCTACACTGGCTCCCAGTTAAGCAAGTGCCTCGATTTCAAAATTCTCATCCTTGTTTACAAATCCCTCCATGGCCCCTCCCCTCCCTCTCTCTCTAATCTCCTTCAGCCTCACAACCCCCCACCCCCAAAATGTCTACACTCCTGAGCATCCCTGATTATAACTGCTCAACTACTGGTGGCCGTGCCTTCAGCTGCCTGGGCCCTATTCTCTGGAATTCCTCTCTAAACCTCTCCGCCTCCCTTTCCTCCTTTCATCATCAAAGGCAGTCCCTCTTCCACTCTTAAAATGAGTCCTTAAGTGGCTGAACAGTCCAATATGAGAGCCACAGTCCCCGTCACAGGTGGGACAGATAGTCGTTGAGGGAAAGGGTGGGTGGGACTGGTTTGCCGCACGCTCTTTCCGCTGCCTGCGCTTGATTTCTAACTGCTCTGTGATGAGACTCGAGGTGCACAGCGCCCTCCTGGATGCACTTCCTCCACTTGGAGCGGTCTTTGGCCAGGGACTCCCAGGTGTCAGTGGGGATGTTGCACTTTTTCAGGGAGGCTTTCAGGGTGTCCTTGTAACTCCCTAAAACCTCTTTGACCAAGCTTTTGGTATTAACGATTTAGATGAAGGAATTGAGTGTAATATCTCCAAGTTTGCAGATGAAACTAAACTCGATGGCGGTGTGGACACCAAGAGGCTGCAGGGTGACTTGGTCAGGTTAGGTGAGTGGGCAAATGCATGGCAGATGCAGTATAATGCGGATAAATGTGAGGTTATCCACTTTGGGGGCAAAAACACGAAGGCAGAATATTATCTGAATGGCAGCAGATTAGGAAAAGGGGAGGTGCAACGAGATCTGGGTGTCATGGTTCATCAGTCATTGAAAGTTGGCATGCAGGTACAGCAGACAATGAAGAAGGCAAATGGTATGTTGGCGTTCATAGCTAGGGGATTTGAGTATAGGAGCAGGGAGATCTTACTGCAGTTGTACAGGGCCTTAGTGAGGCCTCACCTGGAATATTGTGTTCAGTTTTGGTCTCCTAATCTGAGGAAGGACGTTCTTGCTATTGAGGGAGTGCAACGAAGGTTCACCAGACTGATTCCAGGGATGTCTGGACTGTCATATGAGGAGAGACTGGATCAACTGGGCCTTTATTCACTGGAGTTTAGAAGGATGAGAGGGGATCTCATAGAAATGTATAAGATTCTGACACGACTGGACAAGTTAGATGAGGGAAGAATGTTCCCGATGTTGAGCAGGTCCAGAACCAGGGAACATAGTCTTAAGATAAAGGGTAGGCCATTTAGGACTGAGATGAGGAGAAGCTTCTTCACTCAGAGTTGTTAACCTGTGGAATTCCCTGCCCACAGAGAGTTGTTGATGCCAGTTCATTGGATATATTCAAGAAGGAGTTAGATATGGCCCTTACAGCTAAGGGCATCAAGGGGTATGGAGAGAAAGCAGGAAAGGGGTACTGAGGCAATGATCAGCCATGATCTTATTGAATGGCGGTGCAGGCTCGAAGAGCCGAATGGCCTACTCCTGCACCTATTTTCGAAATCATCTGCCGTAATTTCTTATGATGTGGCTCGGTGTCAAATTTATTTGTATTGTCTTATTACACTCCTGTGAAAGCCTTGGGACGTCTTACTACGTGAAAGACGCTTATATAAATACAACTTATTATGTGGCTCGGTGTCAAATTTTGTTTGATAACACTCCTGTGAAGCGTCTTGGGATGTTTTACTATGTTAAAGGAGCGATATAAATGCAAGTTGTAGTTTTAGAAGTAGAACAAGCTTTTTTCATTTGTATTCACCACCACATCCTATCATTTTCTCATCTAACCCCATCTCGTAAGTGATTACGGAGCCATATAGTGATGCTAGTTCAAGTTATGGTATGACTTCTTCACATGCAATTTTAGATAGTGACTACTGGCACATTATTTGACGACAAAGAAACTCGCAATCAAACCCAATCCAATCCACACCTGGAATCTAAATACACAACTCCACTTGGATATTCATCAGGAGCATAAACCCTTGGTTATTTTTCTCCTGTCTACCCCCAGAATGCTGATGCTATCTATTGTAGCAATCAATTATTGCTACGATTAAGATTAGCTAACTCAGTACTGAATTGACATTAAACTTGGGACATTCCTGGGCTACATTCCTCAACACTTGATTAAATCATCAACTGAAAATTTATGATACACCATAATTTTATAGAAATTTAAATAATTCAATTATTCCAATTTTGAGATGGGAGCAAATCAGTAGCTTTAGCGTCCTAATTTACTCTTCTGTAAAAATGTGTTTTACCTTATGATCTGACAACAAATGTGTAAAGAAAGCTTTCAGAAATGGTGCACAAATACCAAACAATGGGAAGTCACCCAACAGGTGGAAAACATACATTAAAAAAGTCTTTCTACTGCCTTCTGCGTTACTGAATGTTCAACAGTAGTACAGTACAGCAGAACCCTCCAAAAACACTCCTAAAGTATCATATCTTCCTCATAATCAATAATTTGCTGTTTAAAGCATTTCAGCAACCCAATCCTAACTAACACAAAACCACCAGCATATAACAATCACTCCAGAAACATAAATGCATTTTCAACATTAAAGAATCTTATAGACATTGATTTTCCATCTTCTTTAGAACATAAATATTCGCATCTAAACCAGTAGACAACAGCTGAAGCGACTATACTTATATCGCGCATTTAACGTAACAAAACATTTCAAGACGCTTAACAAGAGTGCTATCAATAAAATATTTGACACTGAACCACACGAGGAGATATCAGGACAAATGACCAAAGCCTCGGTCATTGGTCAAAGAGGTAGGTTTTAAGACCCTGCTTTCATAGTAGCTGGCACATGAAGGTGGCCTTCAGTGACCTTATGGGGACAAGTATTTGCTTAACACCAAGTCCTCATCAACTAAAGGAACTTTTTATGTTGCTGTTAGGACACAATTACTAATGCTGCCCGTTGATGGTGCAACATAAATAGATGCCATATCTCATATTGGCTTTGGCTCTTTAAGCCTAAACAACTTGGTCCCATTTACACTTATGTTTTACTATCTGGTTTGCCTGGAGATATATGCAAGTTAATGGCAAAATGGATTAAAACTTTACAAATAGATCCTGATGCACCATGAAAACAAAAGTTTGGAAATTTAGGACCAAGATAAGGAGAAATGTTTTCACTTAGAGGGTGGTGAACCTGTGTAATTCTCTACCACAGAAGGCTGTGGAGGCCAAGTCATTGAATATATTTAAGAGGGAGATAGATAGATTTCTAGAAACAAAAGACATCAAGGGGTATGGGGAAAAAAGCAGGAATACGGTGTTGAGATAGAGGATCAGCCATGATCATATTGAATGGCGGTGCAGACTCGAAGGGCCGAATGGCCTATTACTGCTCCTATTTTCTATGTTTCTATGACTGTAGTGAGTAATCAATCCACTGTTGTAACCTTAGGTTGCAGCTGACAACAAACTGGCAGTCAGAAAAGCTAGAAAGAGACCCCAGACTCTTCCCCATTCCAACACTGTCACAGCACATTGGGAGTAGTGCCAGCTCTGCACTTAGATCAAGCAATTTCTGTTAAAACAAAAATAAAATCTATGCACAAATATCAAACTTTCTTCAAGAAAGGCGTAGTAGATCTGTTTAAGGATGGGCTGGAGGGCATTTTAAAACTGTGATCTTGGACTAGAGGAATAGACCGCACCCCCTTCTTGGCTGCTTGAAACACAAACTTTATGGCATTTTGCATCAAGGTGATGGAGCATTGATAAAAGAGAGCTATTCAATCCCTGGCAACACGGTAAGGTGTTTACCCACACAGCAGAAACCCTGGCGGCTGGCTCTCACCTTGGGGGTGTGTGGCGTGTCGAAGAGCCGCAGCTTCCTGAGCGTCTTGTGCGGCGGGGTGTCGGGACAGTCCGGGATGGGGGAGCTGCACACCTCCTGCTCGCCGCCCTCTCGGATCGGGGAGCTGCACTCTTCGCGCTCGCCGCCCTCCCGGATCGGGGAGCTGGACGATTCCTCCAGGTCCGGGCGCTCCCGGTAATCCCGGCGGGGTTTGAGCGGCGACGGGCTGCTCACGAAGCCGTCCTCCCAGCTCAGGTTGCCCAGCTCCAACTCCTCGTCGTCGGCAACGCCGCGCCCGCCCGCGCCCTCGCCCTCGCCGTACTTGCGCTCGGGGTCTGGCGACTCCTGGAAGGCCGAGTCCTCCGTGATGTTGCCGCCGTCCTCTTCCTCCTCCTCTTCTTCCTCGTCGTCGCTGCCTGCGAAGGTCAGCTTCTGCATCGGGGAGGCCGAGGCCCGGGTGGGACCGGGGCTGGTGCCGGGCTTCAGGCACACTCGGCGGAAACTCATGACAAGAAAATAAGAGCGACTCAAAAGCCGTCGACTCGAGCGATCGGGAGTTGAAACGAGTGAGTGAAAAGCCAAGGCACCGACCCAAACCGGCCGAGAACCCCGGACCAGGCCCGGGTTAACAAGTTGGAGAGATATAGAGAAGCAGTTTCCAATACAATTCCGCTGTAGGCGGCTGCCCGAAGTTCGCTCGGTCCGTTGTGTGTTTGTTATCCCGCTACCCCTCCCCTGGCTTTCGGTTATTCCCCTCACGCCAATCAATCGCTCGCTCCGCGCGCGCGCCCGCACTCGCCGACACAGCTATTTTCCCGCGACCGTTAGTCACGCGACCATTTTCGACCAATCGCCACCGCGGTCCCACTTTTCAAAAACACCCGTCACATGATCGGCGGCCGCCCGGCTGCGCGCGCCCCCTCGCCGCTCGCGTCATTTTCGCGCCAAACTCTCCTGACCTCATTCAACCTTTCCCCGATTCCACCCGCGGCCCTACCTTGGCTTAAACCGCTTGTTCTCGGCTTGGACTTCTCCCACAGTGAATTCTGAAACGTTTTTCCCTCAAAAAACATTAGCAATCCATATAGTTTTTTGTTTTAATCGCAGCAAATTGGTTTATGTACTATTCGGTTTCATTTTAAAACAGCTCCACGGAATAGAACATTTAATTAGATTAAAGATGTTAAACCTAATCAACAGCTTTTTGACAAGGCTTACATGCTGCATATTGTTTCAAAGTTAATCAAATATCGGTTCGTCAGTGATTTCATTTCCCCATTTCTAACCTGTCCGAATACCCATCAACACACTGTCATTACTACACTGCAGTTTTGCAAAGACACTGTCTTTATTTGCAAACAATGTCTCAGTGATGGTGAATTCTGTGTGTGATTGGGTAATCTCTCGCCAAACATGAAATCTAAACAAATGTGTAACTGGACCCCAGGGGCATAAAATAAACGTTTGACGATTTCTCAACGTAAAAAAAACCTACCTGAAAGATACCTTATTTACATAGAATCTACAGTATAGAAGCAGGCCATTGGTCTATTCCAGTGTTTATATATACTTTTTTTTATTTTTCAAAAAATATATATACTCCACATCAGCCTCCTCCCACTTAATTTTTTTTTAAATTTATTTGTTGCCAATCTTTCCAATTCTTTGTCAAATCACAAACGCCAGAGGTCACCTTGCACACATCAAGGATCACTCTGCGCCAATGCTCTTAGCCAAAAGGCCTAGAGCCACTGCACCGTTCCTGGAAGTACTGCAATACCAGGTTCGTGCCATGGAGGTGGATGGGTCAGGCCCCCCACACACCTCCGTGGAGGTGGATGGGTCAAGCCACCCCACCCACCTCCTATTTCCCCTTAATTGCCTCTTCACATCCTGCCCCTATCCCTGGATTCCCTTCTCTCCAATCAAGCCTGCCCTTAAATTAGGGTTGCCAACCCTTCAGGGTTGTCCTGGAGCCTCTAGGATTTGAATATTAATCTCCAGGACACTGCTGCAAGCAGCCAAGGAGATGAACCATAGGGGCATCAAATAAAATTGTGTTTGTTTTCCTTTTCTTTTAACACTTTCATTTATTAGTTATAAAAATACTGGCGATGAGGAAAAAGGGCTGTTTCACTAAATCAATATTGATATCAAAGGCAGTCCCTCAAAATCGAGGAAGACTTGCTTCCACTTTAAAAGTGAGTTCTCAGGTGACTGCACAGTCCAATGCGGGAATTACAGTCTCTGTCGCAGGTGGGACAGACAGTGGTTGAAGGAAAGGGTGGGTGGGGAATCTGGTTTGCCGCACGCTCCTTCCGCTGTGTTTGGTTTCTGCATGCTCTCGGCAACGAGACTCGAGGTGCTCAGCGCCCTCCTGGATGCCCTTCCTCCACTTAGGGCGGTCTTGGACCAAGGACCGGCTCACATGCTATGTAGGAGTTCAGAGTAGAGCACTTGCTTTGGGAGTCTCGTGTCGGGCATACGGATGATGTGGCCCGCCCAACGGAGCTGGTCGAGTGTGGTCAGTGCTTCAATGCTGGGGATGTTGGCTTGATCGAGAACACTGATGTTGGTGCATCTATCCTCCCAATGGATTTGCAGGATATTGCGGAGGCAGCGTGGTGGTACCTCTCCAGCGCTTTGAGGTGTCTACGGTAAACGGTCCATGTCTCTGAGCCATATAGGGTGGGTATCATGATATAATTGGGAAACAATGGCCGGAATTGTAATCTGGAGGCGGGGCTAGAAAGCAGTCAGGAAACCAGAACGGAATTCCCACAGGCTTTGCCGAATTTAACGGCAGGGCCTGAATAATGTTTCAAAGCTCTGTTTTCCACCCGCAGCCAGCCAGCCTCTGCTGCACCCTACCTACAATTTCTGAGTCCAAATCATTTTTATCTATATGGTGAACAACAGTGATCCCAGTACAAATCCCTGCAGAATATCAATTCCCACTTTCTGCCAATCCGCAAAACATCTTAGTATCTTTCATACTGCTGACGTTAAGCTAAGTGGGCTATAGTTCCCTGAATTAGTTCCATCCCACTCTGTCCATCAGTCTTCTGCCACTATTCATTTTTGTATTGAATTTTTATATATAGGTAACAGTGCCTCTGCTATCGCCTCCCTAGTTTCTGTGAGTATCTGTGGGTGCAATCCATCTGGAGTTGGGCTCTTATCTTCCTTAAGTTTGGTTCGTTTGGCTAGAATCTCCTTTTTGTCGCTCTTAACTGTTATAATATCCCTCCTGATTTCTTCTACTGTTGTCATTTCCCCTTTGTTAGCCACTTCAGTGAAAACTGAGGCAACGTTTCTATTCAGTATGGCTGGCATTTGAGTATTACCTTCTGTGAGTTTATCTTGCTTATCCTTTAACGGCCCTATCCTAATAATTCTCCTTTTGTTACGTATGTATCTATAGAATACTATTTTTTAATGTTGTGATATTTTCATTCCATTTCATATTCCTAATTGTCATTTTGATCTCTTTCCCAAGATCATCATATTCCCTTTACTCATCATCCTTTTTATTCTTTATGCACTTTCCCATGTATTTCTCTTTAGATTCAATTTTATCCTATTTATCCATGGCATTTTATTATTAGCTAATTTGCTCATTTTTTAGTGGAATATATTGCTCCGGAGCTCTATTGATCTTTCCTTTAAATATTGCCCATTGTACTTCGACCTCTGTCAGTATTTTTTTCCAGTTTACCTTTCTATTCTCATTCCCTTATAGTTGGCTTTTTTCCAATCTATTACTTTGATCTTTCTACTATTTATATATCTCACAATCATATCTTAAACCTTGATCACTACTCCCTAGATGTTATCCAACACTTACCTCTTTTATCTGCTCCAATTTCTTGGTCTAGCATTTTGCACAGTGCCACAAACTTTAAGGTAAGCTGAAAACATTATACAAATTATCACAAAATAATTTCATAATTATAAATATAATTTCATTCAAGTTACTGACTTGGGTGTTTGCCTTTCAATATAATAACAGCATGAAATAAATCCGAGCAAATATTGTTTCGCCAATTGGTCATTACCACAACTTGTTAATTTTAGAAACCGCCTATAAAAATCGATTAAGTATTTTATAGCTGCCAGATTTGAAAAAAAAAATCATTCATGGGATGTAGGAGTTGTTCACAAGGCCAGCATTTATTGCCCGTCCCTCATTGGTGGTGGCCCTTGAGAAGGTGGTGGTGAGCTGCCCTCTTGAACCGCTGCAGTCTGTATGGTGAAGGTACTCCCACAGTACTGTTGAGTAGGGAGTTCCAGGATTTTGACCCAGCAATGAAGGAACGGCAATATATTTTTAAGTCAGGATGGTGTGTGACTTGAAGAGGAACTTTCAGATGGTGGTGTTCCCATGCACCTGCTGCCCTTGTCCTTCTAGGCGGTAGAGGAGGTGCCATCGAAGAAGCCTTGGCAAGTTGCTGCAGTGTTTCTTGTAGATGGTACACACTGCAACCACATTGTGCCGGTGGTGGAGGGAGTGAATGTTAAAGGTCCTGGATGATGTTGAGCTTCTTGAGTGTCGTTGGAGCTACACTCATCCAGGCAAGTGAAGAGTATTCCATCACACTCCTGACTTATGCCTTGTCAATGGTGGAAAGGCTTTGGGGAGTCATGAAGGGAGACACTTGATGCAGAATATCCAGCCTTTGATCTGCTCTTGTAGCCACAGTATCTATGTGGCTGGTGCAGTTAAGTTTCTGGTCAATGGTGACCCCCAGAATGTTGATGGTGGGGGATTCGATGATGGTAATGCCATTAAATGCCAAGGGAAGGTGGTTAGACTCTCGCTTGTTGGAGATGATCATTGCTTAGCACTTGTGTAACCCGAATGTTACTTGCCATTTATCAGCCCAAGTCTGAATATCGTCCAGGTCTTGCTGCATGCGGGCACGGACTGCTTCATTATCTGGAGAGTTGTGAATGGAACTGAACACTGCAATCATCAGTGAACATCTCCATTTCTGATCTTATGATGGAGGGAAGGTCATTAAGGAAGCAGCTGAAGATGGTTGGGCCTCAGAGGCTGCCCTGAGGAATTCCTGCAGCCATGTCCTAGGGCTGAGATAATTGACCTCCAACCACCACAACCATTTTCCTTTGTGCTAGGTATGACTCCAGCCAGTGGAGTGTTTTCCCCCCCGATTCCCATCGACTTCAATTTTACTAGAGCTTCTTGATATCACACTCGGTCAAATGCTGCCTTGACGTCAAGGGCAGTCCCTCTCACCTCACCTTTGGAATTCAGTTCTTTTGGCCATGTTTGGACCAAGGTTGTAATAAGACCTGGAACCAAGTGGTCCTGGTGGAACCCAAACTGAGCATCGGTGAGGAAGTTGTTGGCAAGTACTGCTTGATGCACTGTTGAGGACTCCTTCCATCACTTTGCTGATGATTGAGAGTGGACAGATGGAGCTGGATTGGATTTGTCCTGCTTTTTGTGAATAGGACATACCTGGGCAATTTTCCACTTTGTCGGGTAGATGCCAGTTTTGTAGCTGTACTGGAACAGCTTGGCTAACGGTGCAGCTAGTTTTGGAGCACATCTTTAGCACTACAGCTGGGATATTGTAGCTGGGATATTGTCGGGGTTGGTAGCCTTTGCTTATGCTCAGCCGTTTCTTGATAATATGGAGTGAATCGAAATGGCTGAAGACTGGCTTCTGTGATGGTAAGGACCTCAGAAAGAGGCTAAAATGGATCATCCACTTGGCACTTCTGACTGAAGATGGTTGCAAACGCTTCAGCCCGGTCTTTTGCACTCACATGCTGGGCTCTGCCATCATTGAGGATTTGGATGTCCATTGAGCCTCCTCCTCTCATTAGTTGTTTAATTTTCCACCACCATTCACGACTGGACGTGGCAGGACTGCAAAACTTTGATTTGATCTGATGGCTATGGACCTCTCAGCTCTATCTGTAGCATGCCGCTTCTGCTGTTTAGCATGCATGTAGGCCTGTGTTGTAACTTCAATAGGTTGGCACCTCATTCTAAGGTATGCCTGGTGTTGCTCCTGGCATGCTCTTCTTCTTCTTAGGCAGTCCCTCGGAGTAGAGGATGACTTGCTACCACACTAAAAATGTGTTCTCAGGTGACTGATGAGTCCGATGTAGGACCTACAGTCTGTTACAGGTGGGGTAGACGATAGTTGAAGGGACGTTGGTTGAATGGCTGGTTGGTTAACGTGCTTGGTTGTCATGCGCTCCTTCCGCTGTTTGCGCTTGGTCTCCGCTTTCTCCTTGCTAAGAGACTTGGTGTTCGGCGCCGCCTTCTCTTCTACTTTGAGCGGTTTTGGGCCAGGGATTCCCGGTGTCGATAGGGATGTTGCACATTTTCAAGGAGGCCTTAAGGGTGTCCTTGAAACGTTTCCTCTGCCCACCTGCAGCTCATTTGCCATGTCACAGCTCTGAGTAGAGCACCTCTTTTGGGAGTCTCGTATCGGGCATGTGGATGTTGTGGCTCGTCCATTGGAGCTGATCGAGCGTTGGCAATGCTTCGATGCTGGGGATGTTGGCCTGAGCGAGAGCACAGATGTTGGTGTGTCTATCCTACCATGGATTTGCACGATCTTGCGGAGGTACTTCTCCATGCACAGCCACTAGCAAATTTAAAGGTGCCACGCACAAAAAAAAATTTGGAGGGAATATTGCCTAAGGCTAAAAATTATCAGGTAGTATGCTCATATTGTCCACAGTAATTTCTAGCCTTACGTTCTATTTATTAAAATAAACTAATATTGCACACAGTAACATCAAGGCTCTAAAATGGATACGTAAACATCTAATGAATTAAGGTATGTGTACTTGTATAGGTCAGCATTTGAAAGTTTGGTGGCAACTGTGAATTGACAACACTCCCAAGGAAAACTGTTGCTTGTGTTTTAACAACATACTGACCAGAACGTCTGGAGCAAGATCTTATCACTTCACAATATCTGGCAGTGTTCACCAAAGAACACAATGAAGTTTCATTAATCTTCTGACATCAGCAGATTACGCATAAAAATCATTCCCTTTGAAGAAAATGCTTTGTCAATTACCACATAACATTTTCGTCATGATTATAGTATGTAGAAATTAGGTGATGTTTTAATCGAATTTGCAAACAAATGAGAAAAGATTTGTCCAAAACCTTTTTCTGATGAGGGCAATATCCATTTAAATTGTTTCAAATTATATGATCTACAGAATACAATCGCATTTATAGAAGACTGCAGCATTAGGATGGATACTTAACTGACCATTTCTTCTATGTGCCAAAGATTGACAACAGATATGCAAGTTTTTTTGCTGTGGAAATAAATCTTAACTGGCCTGAATGTATTTCATTTTTGCATATAATCATTGATTAATCATGGGTGCTATTTGATAGTTATAAACCAATAAGAATTGGCAAATTTGGCAAAACAGGTTCAAGGGGCTAAATGGCCTACTCCTTTTCCTATGTTCCAAATATAACACAAGATGACACTCAATCAAAAGCATAAATTCATCACAATTTTACTTTAGAAAATAAATAAAATCACTTGAGATTTATAGAATACCTCATCAAATCTATCAAAACCATCTGAGAGTAATTCACAATTATTCAGAATTGCAGTAGCTGCTATGCAGGCAAAATGCACCAGACACTTTGAACACAGAGTACGCAGAAGAATGAGCCGTTAATAACATTTTGGTGGCGTTGGTTGAAGAAAGAATTTTGGCCAGTAGAGCAGGTCTACTCCCTTCTATTCATTGAAGACGGCCACGGAATCCCTAATTTCCAGCTGAACCAATGAAACAATCGGAGGTAGCCTCAGTTTATAATACCTCATTCATAGAATGGCATCTCCAACAATGCAGCACTCCCTCAATACTGTGCTGGAGTGTCAACCTAAATTATGTGCTCAAGTTCTGCAGTGGAGCTTGAACTCGCAATCTGCTGACTCTCGAGCGTTTCCAAGTAAGCCAGGCTGCCAAGTTCAGCAAATAAAAGTAATGAAAAAGGTGATAGAGGTTTTTAAACATTAAAAACTCAAATAAAAACCCTCACGAGAATTAATTTCAAAATATTTTCTTTTAATATACTCAAAAAATATTCCCTGGCAATACCTGCTAACAAATTAAGCTACTACCTGTACTTCAAAATAAAAAAGTAAACATTTAAATTTTTCCCCAATTTAAAAAAAAATATAGCATAATAGCAAGAACTTGTTTGAAGTCTCCTTAACAAAAGTGGCTTCTATGTTTTAATAAATCAGCTATTGCCTTTCTACTGATGGGAGTTATTGCTCAAGTCTAAGCATATTTGATTAAAAACCCTATGCACAGGATGCACCTATCATCATAAATTCAGCAAGACATTCAAGCAATGTATCGAGTTTTTTTTTCTTTTTGCTTCAGGAAATTAAAATGCCTTCAGAATAACATCCAACACAAAAAAGAATAAAGTGTATTATTTTTGAATAAATCAACATAATTTTAGATTGTATGTCTTTAATATTGCACAACCAAAGCTCCTCTTTTTAAACTTTTACATGATCATACGTAAAAAGTAAAATGTAGGTTACATCTGTGGCATTAGTATGTATTTACAGGTAATTGGTCATGAGCAAAAGATCAAACACCTTTTAATAGTATGAAATAAATTTTCATAAAAGTGTAAAACTGTAGTCCCAAATATGTTCAACTCCTTAAATGCTTGTACTAGAATATAATATTCTATCATTTAAATTTCCCAGTTGTTGAAATACATGCAGATATAAGTTTTTAAATGCATGCTCAGGCACTCCACATTTTCAGGCCTACAGTTTAAAGTACCTTAATATCAAGAACCTGATTTGTCTAGTCCAAAGTGTACACAGTCTACAGGCAGTGATAATTCACACTCTAAAGCTGCAACATATCATAGAAAGTTAAAAAACAATCATGTTTATACAAGCTTTCGCAAAAATCATTCAAGAGGAAACTGTACATATGTGTCTAATAAAGTTAATAAACTTTGGAATAAAGAGTCCACATCTTTAAACTGGAAATCAGCACTACAGTAAATATTCTTCCCACTCACACATCCATCTCTAACACTGTGGTTTGCAGAGATATGTTTATTTATTTTTTAATTGTGGTGTATCTAACGCACCTGAGAAGTGACAAAAATAAATTAGAATAGTATACAACATGTCATCAGGGAAGAATGGTGATAAATTAATACCCAAATTCTCAGAATCAGTTTGTAGTGTCACACATTTTGTTTCATTAACTTATCTTCAACTAGTACTCTGAATGAAGGCTGAAGACATTCATGATGTTCAATACAATATATTGCAGCTTTAAAAATGTAGTTTAAAAGCTACACATGGCCTGTGAGTGATGCAGTCTGTATACTATACACAGTACAACTATTGTTAGAAATAGGCAGAACAGCAGCCCTTGTATTGTTTTCAATTACTCTTTTATTGATGTTCATCAATTCCTGGGGTTTCACCATGTTGTATTCTAGATGCTATTCTGATTGCTTCTTCCAATGATTGCTGCTCACCAAGCTAGGAAAAAACATTAGGAATATAATGATTTGTAAAATGTAATATGTCTTATGAACAAAACTGCACATCTCAGTGCTCAACATTGTGTCAATAATTATTAGATGTTCGGTCAGTCAAACTATACTCACAATATTGGATGGTTAGTAAAGTTTGTTAAATCACATTGATAGCAACAGCCTACATTTATGCAGTGCCTTTAGCATAGAAAAATGTCCCAAAGCATTTCACAGAGGCATCAGCAAACAAAAATGGACATTGAGCCAAAGAAGTAGATGTTAGATAAGGGAGGTGGAGAGGCAGAAAGGTTTAGGTAGGGAATGGAAATAATTCAACCATTGACCAGAAACCCAACTAGACCAGCCACATAAATACTGTGGTTACAAGAATAGGTCAGAGGCTGGGTATTCTGTGGCGAGTGACTCGCCTCCTGACCAATGTTCACTTTACATTTTTTTGGCCCATTCAAAATACTGCGCATGTGGTTTTTCCCATTTTCCCGGTGAGCCGGTTGCGCAGGAGCACCAGATCGCTGTGCTCCCGACTCCCCAAAGCCTTTCCACAATCTACAAGTCAGAAGTGTGATAGAATTCTCTCCACTTGCCTGGATGAGTATAGCTGCAACTACACTCAAGAAGCTCAACACCATCCAGGACAAAGCAGCCTATTTGATTGGCACCCCATCCACCACCGTAAACATTCAATGCCTCCACCACCAGTGCAATGTGGCTTCGATGTGTACCAGCTACAAGATGCAGTGCAGCAATTCGCCAAGGTTTTGTTCGACAGCGCCTCCCAAACCTGTGACCCCTACTATCTAGAAGGACAAGGGCAACAGGCGCATGGGAACATCACCAGTTCCAAGTCACACAACATCCTGACTTGGAAATATATCGCCATTCCTTCATTGTTGCTGAGTCAAAATCCTGTAATTTCCTATCTAACAGCACTGTGGGAGTACCTTCATCACATGGACTGCAGCGCTTCAAGAAGGCAGCTCACTACCACCTTATCAAGGGCAACTGGTGTTGGGCAATAAATGCTGGCCTTGCCAGCAACACCCACATCCCGTGAATGAATTTTTAGAAAATGTTGGTGATCAGCTGTTGCCATCTTTCAAAAATTCAGTAACTATCAAAGCAATTGAAAGCTTTATTTCAGGGACAATGGAGATTGCTAATCTAAAACATGCAATGGAATGATCGGATCATCACCTGGCTACAGCTACCTTGTTACAGATTACAGTTCAGGAACTGCAAAATTAAAATGTTGTTGTATGATCCATCCTCAGAAACCCTTCTCACCTTTGCTCTATTGTCACCTACCCGCCTTCAGCCAGAAAGCAAGGACAAGGGGAAAGAAAAGAGGGCTGCCTTTGTCAAAGGAATCACCATGGCTTTATGCCTACATGGAGCAGCTGGCCGTTTCAAATCACTAACCATACCCACCAATATTTGGAGGCTACTGGGAAGAAGTCAAACATTAGAATATAACTCCAAGGGACAGTAGGACATAAAATTCCATGACATTGATATTGCATAACACAGAACAGTTATAACAACCACCATTTTCCGTCTTCTATCCTAGATTCTAAACTATGTTGTTTTATCAACAGCAAAGAGAAATGCTACGGTTTTAGAAATCATAGATGGAATGAATATTCTGTACTATTTGGAGATGAGGCTTAGCGATTAATAGGCATTTTTACATTGATACTCGAGTAAGTACTGTGGCCTCACGGCACCACTTTTTAAAAACTTAGCAGAATGCTGCTGAAAATTTGTAGCTCATAGGACGGATAATAGGAAGAATGTAATTTTCTGCTGCCACAAAGGCCTCTCCCAGAACCAAGTAAAAACTGGGTACATAAGTGATCAGGGGTTGAGTATGCCTCCTTGTTGGATGCAATCAGCTATCAATGGTGCATTGCCAGTATAAAAGTACCAAAAGGTGAGCTCTAATTTTACCCTTGTTCTACATGTTATTTTACTGTCAGTAGTAAAAATAATAGCTGTAAGAATGAATTTATATCCCTTTACTCCAGAAACAGGGTTAACGCTACAAGTTTCCATCCCATTCCATGTTGATTGTTTGCAATAAGAGATTAATTGTACAAAGGCAACAGAAGCACAATTTTGAACAGCAATTTGCTATGAGTTTTTTTTTAAAAGAACACTGGACAAAATGGAGATCAGAAGCAACTTTCTTTTTGCAATTCCTTTTGGGATTTACAAGATTTACACCTTCTGACGGGCAACTAGGGATGGGCAATAAATACTAGTCATGCCAGTGATGCCCACATCCTGAGAATGAATGAATAAAGGTATGCAGAAAATACAGTGTGATTAAACCATAAATATTTGAAAAATACAGAGGAAGTTGGAAATTTTGAAATTTATTTATTATGGAATGAGGAACCAATGAAAGTTGGGAAGGATATCGGTAATAGGGAAGTAGGACATATGAGATTGGATGCAGGCAACAGAGTTTCAGAGGAGTTGCAATGTGCTGGAACTCGGGAGGGTGGTGAAGAGAGCTTTGGAGCAATCAAGTCTGGAGGTGACAAATGCATGGATAAAGATTTCAGCATCAGTTGGGCCAAGAAAGGGCAGAAGTGAGTAATGATATGGAGATAGGAATAAACCATCTTGAAGGTAGGATTGAAGCTCAGGGTCAAACTGGACATTTGAAAAACTTTTATAAGTTCTGATGAAAAGGTATTGACCTGAAACGTTAACTTTGCTTCTCTCTCCACAGGTGCTGTCTGAGCTGCTGAATATTTGCAGCATTTTCTGTTATATTTCTAATACGTGGTGTTTTAAATAGCTATATAAATGACTAAGACCGGGAATTTCCCTGGAGCTGCTTCCACTCTGGCAGCGTAACTTTGGTGGAAGCCCCATTTGGGGATGTGAACAGAGTGAAATGGGAGAACATAAGAACCTAAGAAATAGGAGCAGGAGTGGGCCGTACGGCCCCTTGAGCCTGCTCCGCCATTCAATAAGGTTATGGCTGATCTTTGACCTCAACTCCACTTTCCCGTCTGATCCCCATATCCCTTGATTCCCTTAATATCCAAAGATCTATCAATCTCTGTCTTGAATATACTCACGACTAAGCCTCCACAACTCTGTGAGGTAGAGAATTCCAAAGATTCACCACTCTCTGCATGAAGAAATTTAACCTCATCTCAGTTCTAAATGGCTGACCCCTTATTCTGAGACTGTGACCCCCTAGTTCTATACTCCCGAGCCAGAGGAAACATCCTCCCTGCATCTAGCCTGTCAAGACCTGTAAGAATTTTGTATGTTTCAATGAGATTACCTTATTCTTCTAAACTCTAGAGAATATAGGCTTAGTCTACTCAATCTCTCCTCATAGGACAATCCCCCCCATCCCAGGAATCAGTCTGGTAAACCTTCGTGCACTCTCTCTATGGCAAGCATATGCTTCCTTAGGTAAGGAGACCAAAACTGTACACAATACTCCAGGTGTGGTCTCACCAGGGCCCTATATAAAATTGCAGTAAGACATCTTTACTCGTATACTCAAATCCTCTTGTAATAAAGGCCAACATACCATTTGCCTTCTTAATTGCTTGCTGTACCTGCATGTTCGTTTACAAGGATACCCAGATCCCTCTGAACACCAACATTTCCCAATCTCTCACTGTTTAAAAATTACTCTGCTTTTCTTTTCTTTCCTACCAAAGTGAATAACTTCACTTTCTCCACATTATATTCCATCTGCCATGTTCTTGCCCACTCACTTAGCCTGTCTATATCCCCTTGCAGCCTCTTTGCATTCTCCTCACAACTTATATTCCCACCTAGCTTTGTATCATCAGCAAACCTAGTCCCCTTATCCAAATCATTGATATAGAAACATAGAAACATAGAAAATAGGTGCAGGAGCAGGCCATTCAGCCCTTCTAGCCTGCACCGCCATTCAATGAGTTCATGGCTGAACATGAAACTTCAGTACCCCCTTCCTGCTTTCTCGCCATAACCCTTGATCCCCCGAGTAGTAAGGACTTCATCTAACTCCCTTTTGAATATATTTTTTGAATATCTGAGGCCCAAGCATTGATCCTTGCGATACCCCACTAGTTACAGTCTGCCAGCCAGAAAATTACCCATTTATTCCTACTCTCTGTTTTCTGTCCGTTAACCAATCCACGCTAGTATATTACCCCCAATCCCATGAGCCCTAATTTGTTTAATAACCTCTTGTCTGGCATCCTATTGGATGCCTTCTGAAAATCCAAATACACCATATCCACTGGTTCCCCTTATCTATTTTGCTCATTACAACCTCAAAAAAACCTAACAAATTTGTCAAACATAGCTTCCCTTTCATAAATCTGTGTTGACTCTGCCCAATCCTATTATTATTTTCTAAGTGCCCTGTTACCACATCCTTAATAATATATTCTAGCATTTTCCCTTCTACTGATGTCAGGCTAACTGGTCTGTAATTCCCTGTGCTCTCAAAAAAGCCCCGAGGAAATTCACCAACCGTCACCCCAACAATTTAGTTTCAACACTTTCCTTTGCTAAGCACAACTTGGTTTCAGTTTCATTAAAGAACTGTACATCACAAAAGCAGATAATTTCATTTGCTGATTTTGCATTTAAAAAGCATCAAATTAAAACTGCGTCACTGAGTTTTGCATATTTTTTCCTACTACTATTCATAACTACAAGTCACTAAACACTAGCAATTCGAGTGGAAATAAACTGCTGTGCAGTATCAGTCAGATTACAATAGTCCTTTGATTTGGAAGAAACGCAAGCAATAAACATACAGCTTATCAAACTTTATTGGTGCATAACATACAATATAGGTAGTCACTTTTCTCCTCCCCATGGTCAAAATACTGGCAAGTGTTCAATACCAACATAGCAACAAGGTTTTAAAGATAAAAGAACAAAGTTAAAGGGTGATGAGAAGAGACAAAACTCTCAATATACACAAGAGTGTTGGACTTCATCATCAGTCATTAAGGCTCAGTGCACTAGGATCTTCAGTACAACACAAAAGAATCAGTTCTTCTATTTTTTGGATAATTTTATTTAATCTTACTTTGAACAAAACCTAGGTTAAATCATTACAAATGTTGGTTGCGTACATCACATACATTTGTTTTTTTACGGAAAGATAGAACCCACCTGCACAGCAATTTGAGTGCCGTTTGCTGTAGCCAGTAACGTAACTGGCCGGGCTCCTCCGGTCACTAAATGATGCTCATGGTGCTGATGGGCAACCAGTTTTTCCACTTCAACAGATGCGGCCTGTAGTGCAGCTATGGTTGTCTCACCTCTCATCACACAATCTGGTGTCACTATAGCCACCTTTAGGAAAACAGATGCTTTTAATTAAATACCAGAATTTACAAACCATGTTCATTCCATTTAGTATATGGACATTTAATTATGATTTTTCGTAGATTATTTTGAACAGTGCTCTCAATGACTCAATTGTAACTGATGATATTTCAACAGAAATGTTACTAGAGTATAATTGTCCTGCCAAAGACAGCTGCTAGTCAATGGTGACTTATTCCACGAGTGCAACATCCCCACTGACACCTGGGAGTCCTTGGCCATAGACCGCCCTAAGTGGAGGAAGTGCATTCGGGAGGGCGCTGAGCTCCTCGAGTATCGTCGCGGAGAATGCAGAAATCAAGCGCAGGCAGCGGAAGGAGCGTGCGGCAAACCAGGCTCCCTGCCCACCCTTTCCCTCAACGACTATCTGTCCCACCTGTGACAGAAACTGTGGTTCTCGTATTGGACTGTACAGCCACCTAAGAACTCATGCTTAGAGTGGAAGCAAGTCTTCCTCGATCCCAAGGGACTGCCTATGATGATTCCACATGCATGTGGTCTAGTGGGTTAGAACCTATTCTGCAGATGATTGCCAATATTGCTAGGAGAAAACAAAGCAGTTATATATATTATTGGCTTAAATATTGCTGGTTAAGCCATTGACATGTAGTAAAGAAATCTCTTTCACAAGGTAGAGAACAAGCAAAATGTGTCTTCACAGGTTTGTCCTACTCTCACTTAGAACTTCAAATCTCAGTTAAGCCCTCAAGACTAGGAAATGAACAGAGGCCTGACAGTTTGCAAAAGGAAGAGGAAGAGTGATCCTGGTATGTTCCCACAGACTTGGTTGGGGGCTGGTTTGAAAAAGAAAAAATATGAAAAAAATTCTATAGTTTATATAGCTTAAGTCCAGTGGCGGCGCTATGCATGACTGACGGAGAGTCAAACTTGAGATTTGGCCAACTTCGCAGGAAGGGGACCGAACTGTGAACTGTGAAATGCTGACATACCTAGTCCAAATGCTGAGCCAGGAACCACATTGACTTGCAGACTGAACCTGGAGGCCGAAAACAAGTGACGGAGGTTCATGGGACCAAAATGGAGGTGCTCTTATGTTGGCCAACCTCAGAATGCTTGGGGCTTGTCATAATTTCCTCTGAACCCATCACTGCTTAAGTCTATATTCTATATTTAGATGTGTGGTGAAGATTTAGATGCGATCTCCAATTGTATTTATTTTCAAAGTTTATTTTGGTCACAACAGTCCAATACAGCAGGTAGAAGGGAAATCTGACTAAGAGGATCTTTTTCCATACTGCTCAAGCATGCAGTGTGAAAAGTCTCGAATACAGGCACACAAATAGATATATGTGGGTACAGAAGGTTTATTTTGTTTTGGGAAAAAGACAAGAAAAAAACCTACAGAGAGATTTTAGAAAAAAATTGAAAACTTGCACAATTTCATAACAATTAAAAAAACTTCCAATTGGTCTGTGCACAAAGTCTGGCCCTTGGATTCCCAACAGTTAGAATAAAATGTTATCCTGAATGTCACTGATGGTAAAAATAATAAATATACGAAACAAAACTCCTTTACCTGTTGACCATCTGAACCATCTGTTGTCACCATTGTAACCGAATGAGTATCTTGTGTGGAAATAACTGCATCATGCGTAGGGACCGTGATGGTAGTGCCATCCTGTGTTACCATAGTTATAGTAGCGCCGAGCCCTTGTAGATCTGTCTGAGATATGCTGACCTGAAAGAAACAAACAAAGCTGGTTGCAACTTTTAACATGCAGTGCCGAGAAAATTTCTTTACACGTTCATCTCTGAGGACATTGCATATGGGGAGTGAAGACCAAGTGTAGTCTTCAGGTGAAGTATGGGTAGAGGGCAGAGAATAATTTAACCAGGGTGCCCACATGCAATTTAGTCACAATTACAATCTCATATATGCTGTCCTTATTTACATGTAATACTTTTTTCTGTCCTTATTTTTACATAATACTTTGATTGTACGTGATCACTTATAATTAAATACCAAAACTTAGAGCAACTTGGAGAGCAGAGAAGTAAAAAATGGTCGGAGCAGAGGAGTCTGAAAAGCTGGGTTACCAATGTGGGCATGAATCAGCTCGAATATGCTTAAGAATTTTTATTAAACATAATAATTCAAGTGCTTAATAAAAAGTGGGAACTCACAAGAGGACAAAAAATAATCAATAGACAAAAATTGAATGGGCTTCAGGTGAGGTGATAGAAATAGTATGATAGGGAAAGAAACAGTGTTACTTCCTGCAAGTACGGGAATTGCACACTCTACTTAAGACTTAGTATATTATCTAGCTCTGGTGCAAGTGAAGATTGGTAAAAGTAAAATTCAATTCTACAGAAAGAAGTTTCAACTCTGTCACTTTTAAGAAGAAACCTGAAGTAATTCCATTCTTCTTTTCCAAGAACTCATCCAGAGAACCATATACACTGAACTAATTATTCCCTCTGCTACGCTACAAAATTGTGTGAAGAATCTCTTTATCCTCCCCCAACCCCACAACATAGACTACAGAAGCAAGGGGGAAGAGAGAGCTATGATTGTCTATTTAAAACATTGTTTTCTGAACAAAGTTTAAAATTATTAGAGTAAAGCTACCTCCGTGGAAATGCCTGCAATACAAACTATTTTGAAGATTATGCACTGTACATACTGTACTCTCAGGATGAATCAGCTACCCAAATGAAGAAGAGAAGGGGATTTATCCCTGGTGTTATGGCCAATATTTATCCCTCAATCAACATAACAAAAAACAAATATCTGGTCATTATCGCATTGCTGTTTGTGGGAGTTTGCTGTGCGCAAATTGGCTGCCGCGTTTACCACATTACAACAGTCCAAAAGTATTTCATTGGCTGTAAAGCGCTTTGAGACGTTTGGTGGTCGTGATCAGAGCTATATAAATGCAAGTCTTTTCTTTCTTTCAAATGTTAATCCTTTCTGCCTCAGCAGAGATAAATTTCAAGTACAAAGGTTAACATAATTCCCAACTAATACATTTTGGACCAACTACAAAGAGAATTGTAAACCAAATTTATCTAGTGAAGTTTTAATTACTAGTAAATAAACATTGGTTTTTACATGTTTCAATTACACTGCATTTCTGGAACCAGAAAAGCTCTGAAATTCAGGCCCAGTGTAAAAGCTTCCTAAGTGAACAGTATGGGTATTTTATAAAGTTATGCGCTCAGTTCTGAACATCATACTTATAATCGTACAACAACTCAGTTACAATCGAGGTCAGTATTTTGACACATCGAGGTCGGTATTTTGACACATCGAGGTCGGTATTTTGAATATGCAAGGGCAGATTGAGTGGAGCTGCCGAGTCACACTCATCATCATCATAGGCAGTCCCTCGGAGTCGAGGATGACTTGCTTACACTCTAAAAGTGAGTTCTCAGGTGACTGAAGAGTCCAATGTGGGTTCTACAGTTTCTGTCACAGGTGGGGCACACAGTGGTTGAAGGAAAGGGTGGGTGGGGAGCCTGGGTTGACACATACTCCTTCCGCTGTCTATGGTTGGTTTCTGCTTGCTCCCGACGATGAGACTCGAGGTGCTCTTCCTCCACTTTGGGCGGTCTTGGGCCAGGGATTCCCAGGTGTCGTGGGAATGTTGCACTTTATCAAGGAGGCTCTGAGGGTGTCCTTGAAACGTTTCCTCTGCCCACCTGGGGCTCGCTTGCTGTGTTGAAGCTCTGAGTAGAGCGCTTGCTTTGGGAGTCTCGTGTTGGGCATGCAGACGATGTGGCCCACCCAATGGACTGATCGAGCATGGTTAATGCTTTGATGCTGGGGATGTTGGCCTGAGCGAGAACACTGACGTTAGTGCATCTATCCTGCCAATGAATTTGCAGGATCTTGCGGAGGCATCGCTGATGGTACTTCTTCAGCTTTTTGAGGTGCCTGCTGTAAATAGTCCACATCTCTGAGCCATATAAGGCGGGTATCACTACTGCCGTGTAGACCATGTGCTTGGTGCCAGATTTGAGGTCCTGGTCTTCAAACATCCCCTTCATCAGGTGACCGAAGGCTGTGCTGACACACTGAAGGCAGTGTTGGACCTCGTCATGGATTTTAATAACCAGGGGGGCAGTGCTGTGTGGCGGGGTCAGGTTGGTAGAGGACCTTTGTCTTACGGATGTTTAGTGTAAGGCCCATGCTCTCGTACGCCTCGGTGAAGGTGTTGACGATGGCTTGGAGTTTGGCCTCGGAGTGTGCGCCAACGCAAGCGTCGTCTGCGTACTGTAGTTCGATGACAGAGGATGGGACAACCTTGGATCTGGCCTGGAGGCGGCGGATGTTGAACAGATTCCCATTTGTTGTATAATTTAGCTCCACTCCAGCAGGGAGCTTGCTGAGGGTGAGATGAAGCATTGCAGCAAGGAAGATTGAGAAGTGCAATGACGCAGCCTTGCTTGACCGCGTTCTGGATGTGGATTGGGTCTGTGGTGGATCCATTGATCAGGATCACGGCTTGCATGTCATCGTGGAGCAGATGGAGCTTGATGACAAACTTTTGAGGGCAGCCGAAACGGAGAAGGGCGCTCCATAATCCCTCGCGGTTGACAGTGTCAAAGGCCTTTGTGAGGTTAAAGAAGGCATTTCTTTTGTAGTTGTTGCGCGGTGAAGATCATATCCGTTGTACCCCTTAGAGGACGGAATCCACATTGCAACTCTGGGAGGAGCTCTTCAGCCAGAGGGAGAAGACAATTGAGGAGGATTCTTGAAATGACTTTCCCTGTGGCCGACAGCAGGGAGATTCCTCTGTAGTTACCGCAGTCGGACTTGTCCCCTTTCTTGAAGATGGTCACGATCACGACATCTCTGATATCTCCTGGCATGCTCTCCTTCTTCCAGATAAGAGAAATGAGGTAACGTATTCATACCAATAATGCTTCCCCACCATGCTTTAGTACTTCAGCGGGAATTCCATCTGCTCATGTTGTCTTGTTATTCTTCAGCTGACGGATGGCCTTTTCTACCTCGTGCCGAGCTGGGGTTGTGCTGAGATGGTGGCCGGTAGCATGCTGCGGGATGGAGTCGAGGATACTCGCGTCGAAGTCAGAGTCTCGGTTAAGGAGATTTTAAAAATGCTCCTTCCAGCATGCACTGACAGCCTCTCTGTCATTGATGACCTCACCGTTCTTGGCCAGCAATGGGGTAGGGCCTTGGGTGCTTGGTCGTAGGTGGTCTTGACTGCGCTGAAGAATTCACGCCCGCCGTTGTTGTCAGCTAACTGCTGGATCTCCTATGCTTTCTCCACCCATCGTCTGTTCTTTACAAAAATATTTTATGTATTAAAACGTGTGCAGTTTTCAACATCTGCCAGACTGCTGGGCTTTCCTCATTGGAAGGATAAAAGTATCAGTGGGAAAATCACTCTGTCACACTGCAACCGGGATGGCTCCATTCTCAGCACTAAACCTCCACACACAAAAAATGTTGGCACAATTAAAATAACATACTTGTAGCAAATGGAACAAGCTTGGTTGTTGCTCTAAAGATATCTTTCCTCCATTCTTTTAGGTCCCCCTGAAGCATGCACTACACTTTGGTCAAGTGAGAAAATTGTCAAAATGCAGCTAAGGCTTTGCCAATGCTGCTTTATTGCATGTAAACTTGACAGTACGACACAGTGATTTTCCCGCTGATATTTATATCCTTCCAATGAGAAAATATGTTGAAAATTGCACACATTTTAATACATAAAATATTTTTGTAATTTTACTTGTATAGTCTCGTTGCAAGAATACATACTGCAGTTGAAATTTAAAAAAATAGATAAGGAAACACACAGAAAGAACACAGGCTGGAAAAGAACAGGCAAAAGAAAAACTAAAGTTAGACTTGACAAGGACTCCCGAGATGGAAACTGGAATTGTCTTTTTCTTACCTGTTGTTGCGTACCATCTTGCGCAATAAGAGCCATGTGTTGACCTACATTTGCTTGTGTGACTGCAGTAACTTGTCCAGACAGCACACTGTCTTCTTCAACTCCTGTTACATAGGTAATTGGCTGCCCCTTAATAATTTCATCCCCAGAAGTAACTTTTGAAACAAAATAGAACATAAACAAAATTTTACCACATGTTTCTACTTTTGGAATGTTTCACTGAACTTAAAAAACACTCACTGGTTAATTTAAAACTAATGACATATCTACAGAGTCATTGATGACATTTAATCCTTGCATAAATAGCAAACATAACATTGCAGTTGACTTTAATAATTTTATTCTATGGATTTAAAAAAAATTTTCATAGGCACAAATAAAATTGCATTGTCCATATGTGAAAACAAGATTTGCCACAGTGCTTCAGTAACTTCACAGGAATATGTGAATAATTGCTGAAATGGTTTAGTGGCTAAATGCATTGCATTTTGTGGTACTAAGCCATATAGACCGAAAGTTCCCAGATTCAATCAGTTTGCTGATGTCAGTGGGAGAAGCAGCTGAGGTATCACTCTTAAATACCAATTATGATGACCGCGAGAGAAAAAGGAGGAAATAAATAATGCTGTCTTAAAAATAAATGCTTATTTTTGTTCTTACAAAAATTAATATAAATTTGAGGTGCACAGATTAGAATTTTTATTGGTAGTGATAAGTTTTACCAGGTTTATATTCTAATTTACTCATGTCTTCAATTGTACTTGAGAGTTATGGGGCTAGAATTTCCACTCCATTCCCACAGGTTTTCTCGGCGGTACTGCTCGTTTTCGGCGGAAGACCACACGGCGAAAGTTTTCACTCCATTTCACAAAGAGTTCCGCCGGCGGTCTTGAAATATCGCTAGGGAGCGACCACTGGCATGTACTGCCAGAAAAACTGCTACCCGTCCAAGTTTAGGTTCAGCGATGACCCATAGGTAAAACTGAAAAAAATGCCCACGAAAAGCAGCCGGAGCTGGGCGGTAGGTAAGTAGCCCTGCAAAGAAAGGTAAGTTAAAGTGTTTTTTTATAATTCTTTCAAAATTCTTTTCAGCGATTAAGTTATAAAGAGTCTTGAGAATGTTTTTTTATTTTTTATTTTTGGAAAAAATAGTGTGTGTGCTTTCCCCCTCCCTAGGCCCAACCGCAGCCTCGGTCTAAATTTGAGTAAGTACCACCCATTTTGATTAAGAAATGCCCAATTTGCCCAGGATCATGTTTAACCCCTGAGAATCTGCGTGTAAGATCCATTTTCTCGTCGGGTGGTATTTTTTCCTTTTTTTGTGCAATTTTTTGCTGGCGTTAGTTAATTTAAGAACCTTAGCGATCTTTTGGGCGGCAATCCGGCAGTGGCAGGTTTTATGGAAATTTTAGCCCATGGTCTTTTGTAATCATAAACTCAGTTATATTGCTATTAGTACAGCCTTTTCATTTTTTTTCACTCTTACTAATATCCACTCCTGAAAGCTTTAAGTCTTTGTTGGTGCCTGATTCCACAGACACTGGTCATCCTTTGTTATGTCAACTAAGTGCCCATTACTTATGTGCGAGATTTGGCAGTAAGAGTCAAAATGCTATCTAAACTTTTTTTTTGGGGGGGGTGGGTGGGGTGGAGTGGAAGTGGAGGTTACCACAGCCAAGCCCAATCCTGTCCTCACCAGACATCCACACACAAACAGTTCTTCCAAGAGACTCTGGCCAGCAATGCTAAACAGAACTCTAGCTGATTTTCCCCTCCCTAACCCATGGACGGCAATTACAGTGGCCCTATTACCTATCAACCGAGATTAGTTAACTAAGCGCAGATTGGGGATTCAACCTGGAATCTTCCTGGTCTGTATGTCTTAGCTATGCACCAATCTTTCTGTCACATAGTACAACGTGTACAATTCTGGGCACCACACTTTAAAAAGGGCATGAAATCTTTGGAGAGGGTACAGAAGAGATTTACTAGACCAGTTCCAGGGATGAGGAATTACAGTAACGTGGATAGACTGGAGGAGCTGGGGTTGTTCTCCTTAGAGCAGAGAAGGCTAAGAGGAGATTTGTTAGAGTTGTTTGAAATCATAAAGGGTTTAGATAAATAAAGAGATACTGTTTCCAATGGCTGAAGAGTCGATACCCAGAGGCACAGATTTAAGGTGATTGGCAAAAGAACCAGAGGCGACAGGAGGAAAAATACTTTTTACGCAATGAGTGGTTAGGATTTGGAATGCACTGCCTGATAGGTTGTGGATACAAATTCAATAGTAGGCTTCAAAAGTGAATTGGATAAATAACTGAAGGAGAAAATATTGCAGGGATATGAATTGTTCTTTGAAAGAGCCAGCGCAGACTTGATGGGCCGAATGGCCTCCTTCTGTGCTGTACTATATGATTCTATAATAAATGCAGAGTAATGTTATATGGGCCTCCTGTACAATAACGTTATACATTTTTGTATGTTATTTAACTGAGAGTTCACAAAATAATTTATTTAACCATTTGACATGCAAGTTGTTATTTTTGTAAGAGAAAGCAAATAACACCAGAATTATGCAAATCAATAGTTTATAGGGTCTCCAAAAATTTCCCCATCTCATTTTGGTTGGTGAAATCACCCCACAATTATAAGAACCAGGTGGTTTCAGCAATGTTAGTGCCTTCGCTGCAGGAACTAACATAAATTAAGTATTAATAAGTAAAAGCTGAGGTTTGCGACTATTATGTTTGATCCCTCATGTGCAAAGAGAAGAAAAAAAATACAAAGTCACATTCTCTCACGCTGAGTGGATATGCTGACCAGTTTAACGGTATAACTGCCAAAGCACAAAGTTCTAAAATAAAACTGAAACTTATTCATATAGGACGATTCACTAGCCTCATACACAAACAATTCCTTGATTGTGCAAACAGTATGGGAATTCTTGCAAGTAAGCATTCAAAAGGTCAGCATCATGGTGTAGTTAAACAGCTTGGAGTAGCAAGGAGATTTGGTACCAGTTTACATTGTGTTGATACTAGTATGAAATTCTTGACCACATCAGCAGCCCAGAGACAGGGAGGCAGAAATCATCACCTGATGTGAATGATTCGAGAAGTGGAGGGAAATTATTGCCAATTTGATCACATTTGTTTAGTCAGTACAACTTCTCAGCTTATGATGACTTTTATTGAGCACTTTTTCAGAGTTCTGCGTAAAATACGTGTTTTTTGGATTACACGAGTAGTATAAAATATAAAATTGACCTGTGACACTACTCATGGAGAAAAATCTTAAAAAATAATAAATTTGTACTCACCATCCTGCGGTTCAAAGAAAGTCTCTTCTTCTTCAGTTGGCTCAGTGTCTCCATGTGCAGTTCGCTTATGCATTGCCAGTGTAGAGGTCTGTTTATATGTTTTGCCACAGTGGTTACAGTTGTATGGTTTGGAATGTGTATGAACTACATGGTGTTTATATAAACTGGAGTATTCAGTGAAACGCTTGTCACAGCCAGGTACAGTACATACATAAGGCTTCTCTCCTGCACATTATAAATAAATGAAAAGTCACAATTACATAACAAAGATAGACAGCAATAAAAAGGAAAACCTAATGTCCAATGCCATATGTAATTTGCTATATTAAACCACATACTTATAAAATCCTGTTTGTCATTTGTAATGTCTGTAAGCTTGTAATGTTTGTAGCTCCACACTGTGGATGTGGACGTATTGCGTACTGCAAGTGCAGGGTGAATAATAAACAGCCCAGGCAGATTTCCGGAGACTTCCGAGAAAGCTGCCTGCCATGTTAGGAAGCTGTGCGTGCTGTGTTCTGTGAATATATCACATTTGGCTACGGAAGATGGGATTTTTCGGATGATTTAAATCTTAAATTTTGTTGGTGAAGGATTCAGCCAGCCGACAGAAGACTTTGGAAGTTTCTGTCTTGGAAAAAAGCTACAAAAGTCCGAGGTAAAATACAGCACACGGTGTGAACAACTAGAGATTAAAATGGCAGGTGTATTGGGATATTTGAGTGAATATAGACACGACCGGGAACGTTTTAAATCATATGTGGATCGGCTAGAAATGTATTTCACTGCAAATAACATAATCGAAGTTCCAGACAATGCAGTCCAGAACTGGGCTGTGATGGAATGTAAGAAAGCGATCTTCTTATCGGAGGCGGGTCCGGCATTATACGAAACCCTTGTAAATCTGCTTGTGCCTGACGAGCCAAAGGACACAATGCTTAAAGAGATTTTAACGAAGCTGAAGCAGCGCTACAACCCCAAACCGTTAGAAATTGCTGAAAACTATCGTTTCGGGATTCAGAATCAAAAGGCTGATGAAAGTAACATCGTTGCATTAAAGAAGCTATCGATGCACTGTAATTTTGGAAACTTTCAAAACCGAGCATTACGGGATCGTTTTGTTTGTGGGGTGAAAAATAATGTGATCAGAAGGAAGTTATTGACGACGGATGACTTGACTTTTGAGATTGCTTGTCAGACAGCGAGGTGGATGAGCATGGCCGAACAATATTCCCTAGAATTAAATAATGATTACGGTCGTCAGTCAACCGAGGTAAATCACCTGCAGGTTCAAAGTAAAAGACGGGCATGGCCGAAAGTCTCAGAAACTGGAAATTTTACCAGAGCGTCGAAGTCGTGCTATAGGTGCCTGGGACAACACATTGCTCAAAGTTGTCCATACGTGAAGGCAGAGTGTTTCTTCTGCAGGAAGACTGGGCATCTTGCGAAGGCATGCCGACTGAAGGGTAAACCAACTTCCAAAGCTATGAGTCCAGCGTTCAAAGCTATGAGTAGAAATCCCAAGAGACTAGATAGCATGGAAGAACCATCATCATAAATAATTAAAGTAGTTACCAGGAAGAGTGGTGACGATATGTGGTCCTTGCACATATTTGGTGAAGATGTTTGATAATGGACAGGTTAGGTTTGTTCATATTGATTATATTTTACCTACAGACATGGAAGGAGTTGAAGGTAGGAATGATTCAATTATTTCTGACTCATCAGATAGTTTCGATATACCAGTAGCAAATCCTAAATCCAATGTACTGGAAACAAATCCAGAAGAGAATCAGAATGAAAGTCTGAGTCCGAGTCAGGAAAACATAGAACCTGAAGTTAGACTGAGTTCAAATGAAAATCAAGGAAATTCCGTGGCGGAAAATATTCCTCAGGATGAGCCTCGAATGAGTTTAGATTCGACACCATGTTTGGAAGGTTCTGTCCGAGAGCGAAGGTATCCTCTTCGAAACAGAAAACAAGTGGTAAAGTTAAATTTGTAAATATGGAAAAAAAAATAAGTTTATATCCTGTGTTATGTATAAACATGAAAGTTATGTATGATGTTTGTTATAATAACTTCTTCATTAAGGAGGGAGAAGTGTAATGTCTGTAAGCTTGTAATGTTTGTAGCTCCACACTGTGGATGTGGACGTATTGTGTACTGCAAGTGCAGGGTTAATAATAAACAGTCCAGGCAGATTTCCGGAGACTTCCGAGAGAGCTGCCTGCCATGTTAGGAAGCTGTGTGTGCTGGATATATCACATTTGGCGACGACATCATTTAACAGCTTGAAAGGATTGAAGAGCCATAAGTGCAGCAAAATTCGTATTTTGTTATAGCAGGTCCCCTTTTTCTCTTCCACTTTATTACAAAATTAAAAGCAGTTTACTGAACGTGAGAAACATAAGAAATAGGAGCAGGAGTAGGCCATTCGGCCCCTCAAGCCTGCTCCGCCATTCAATAAGATCATGGCTGATCTGAAGCAATGTGCCAATTGCACAACAAAGTTGGCAGATTCTATGCCTTACATCAGAGGTGTCCAACATGCGGCCCCGAGGCCAAATCAAGGCTGCAAACTCTTGTTATGCGGCCCCTGAAGCCCTTGCCGAGAGCTTCTAATCTTTGCTCGATTACAGAGGGACATCTCCCCCACTATAAACACAAGTAAACTGCACCGGGTAATTACACGTGTAAATAGGACATCCTTTCCAATCTTGTTATGGTAATTTCTCCCTTTCCAGTACTGTTTTCAAAAACACAAACCTAACCTGACCTTCTGCCTGTGTGCAGGATAGCTCTATAATTGAGTTATGAGACTCAGCTCCCCTCCCGTTAAATTCCAAATTTCAAATTCTGGCAAATTCTTGAGTGAGCACTACAGACTATATACTATGGTTACAGATTACAAATTAAAAGTGCACCCTTGCATTGTGCATTCCAATTGATTATAATTTCTATTAAAAAAATCTCTTCTAGACTTTAAAAAAAAGTTAAACTGAATGGGAGGGGGGAGCTCAAATAAAAGCTCATTTTTCCTTGGGCTGCTATTGTGTGCCTCTTAGTAAATGACTCATTGGCTTAAATTGGTTGAGGCTTGAAAATAGGCTATGCACCTTCTCACCCATAGATGATGACATGTGACCTGGGGAGACTGTAGAGAAACAAATTATGCACTCAATACTCTTACAAAAATGATGGAGCCACCTCATCCCTAAGAAGCATTCAAGAAAAATTACTTTTTTCACATAAATAACAAAATAGTTTAAACGGATAGTTGAATAGATCATTTGCTGTTAGACAATACATTAAATCAATAATCATGCTTTAGGAAATGACTAGCAGTTTACTCTGATTGATACCTGTGTGTATCCTCATGTGGTTCTTGTAATTGGTTGCACTAGCAAAGGCTCGTCCACAGCCTGCCTCTGGGCAGAAATATGGCCTTTCACCTGTGTGAGTCCGAATATGCACTTTGCGAATATTTGATGTGGTGAACGATCTGCCACAGCCTTCAAAAGGACATTTAAATGGCCTTTCACCTGTTTGTCAGATACAATGTAATTTGAGTGAAACAAAAACAGAGCACAGCACATGCAGTAAAGCATTTGCAATAGTTGGTCAACATATTATAGTAACTAACATATTTAGCTTATTTATAGTTATGCATGTGTATAATTGAACGCCATCTTAGAATGAGAAGAAAATGCAGCACAAAAATTCTGCCACACGTTTGATGTGAGACAGTTTTGATTTACTCATATTTCAACCTCCTCAAAAGACAATTTAAGGTCAAAGCAGTAAAACAAAAATATAAAAAGGTAGCATACATTTTATTTTGAATGAACTAAATGTTAAGTTGGCCTAGACAACTAAATGCATAGAAAATTGCTGCCATTTACTTTTTAATTTAGCAAAGATTATACTAAGAAATTCTGAAATATTTGTAATGCTGTAAAACACAAGACATTTGAAAAATTGGGAATGTTCTCATTAGAACAGAAGGGATTAAGGGATGATTTGATAAAGGTGTTTAAAGTGATGGGACAGAGTAAATAGATTATTTCCAGGGATTAAGAGGTCGAGAATAAGAGACACTGATAGATAATAGGATTAAATGCAAAAAAAATTAGAACAAAGAGCAGAAGAAACTTTTTACAGAGGCTTGAGAGGCTGTCGAATGCTATACCAGAGTTAGTGATTGAAGCAGAGAACATGTCAACATTTAATAGATTAGATAGTTGGTTAAAGAAAAGTTGAATAAAAAGGATATGGTTATATGGGGAGCATAGCAAATTAGAATGAATGCTCGTGTGCAGGATATACTGATAGACTGGTCTATTTTTGTGTTGTCATTTCTATGTAATGTAATGTTCATTTATCTTTGTGACAGCAACAGTCCATCAGCGCTGGTCTGAAACCCAATTGGAGTGGCTCAGTGATGACTCTTCCTCCAATTCCTGGTACCGACTCAATCTGTGCTTGCAGAGCACAGTGCAGTTCAGAAACTGTGCAAGGAATATGGGGAACAAAGTCACCTTCTATCAGTCTGTGGCCCACTAGGTAGAACACCAAATGGCACTAAGCCATTTTCAAAGAGATCTTACAGACAATTATCCTCACTGCTCAGTTGGTAGCACTCTCACTTCTGAATCAGAAAATTGTGGCTTCAAGTCCCACTGCAGAGACTTGAGCACAAAAGTCCAGGCTGACATTTCAGTGCAGTACTGAGGGAGTGCTGCATTGTCACAGGTGCCGTCTTTCGATGCGACATTAAACCGAGACCCCGTTTGCTCTCTCAGGCGGATGTAAAAGATCCCAAGGCACTATTTTGAAGAAGAGCAGGAGAGTTATCGCCGATGTCCTGGCCAATATTTATCCCTCATCACAAAAACAGATTATCTGGTCATAATCACACTGCTGTTTGTGAGGGCTTGCTGTGCGTAAATTGGCTGCCGCGTTTCCGACATTAAAATGGTGTCTACACTTCTAAAAAAGTAATTCATTGGTTGTAAAATGCTTTGGGACGCCCTGAGGTTGTGAAAGGCGCTATGTAAATGCAAGTCCTTTTTTAATAAAGCAACCACACATCAACAGGATCTTAGTTATTGGATCAGTTTCTATTTCAAAGTGGATCACAGGGTTCCTTGTGCTAAATGCTTAGCTGCTGTGCCAATGCAGTCGAGTCATACTAGCATTTAACTTGGCTCTTCAGTGTTATCTTGGCTCAGTTGGTGAGCACTCACTCTTCAGGCTGGAGATTGTTGGTTCAAAGCACACTTCGAACAATCAGGACTTAATCACGTTATATAAGTTGACATTCCAGTGCGGCACTGACGAGTGAAACATTGTCCAAGGCACTGCTTTCAGGTGGGACATTAAACCGAGGCCCTGTCTCCTCTGAAGGTGGACACTTTCATGGTCCCAACAGCAATGGTCAGATCTGCAGGACACTGCAGGGAAACGCTTTCCATTAACCCAAATTGAGATTGACAAAGCAATAAAAAAGAGAGACAAAAGCAGAGCTCTGATGTCGTATCTCCATTTAACTGTCATTCTTTCAGAGTCAAGCACTAACAGGAAAGTGCATTAACAATGGCCTGGTTTGCTCATTTTACTTCTGTTTTATGCCCTACTGAATACATTTTTCTTTTTGTCATCCATTTTTCTCTTAGCTCTATTGTGCCCCCCACACCCTCACATTTTCATTTTATTTATTTATTATGGCTTTATTCCACTTTTTCCTTTCATCCCAATTTTCATATTTGCCTCTTTTTTTAAAAAAGCTTGCTTAGATATTTTTGCTCTCAGTTTTCTTATTTGGCTTGGTTTCCAGATGTAATCTCTGATGTATTTGATAACATTGGTTATGTTACTTTATTTCCTCTTTTGCTCTGTCCCCAGTATTCTCCATTTACTATCTGCCTTTGCTGTACGAGGAAGACAGCAGCTATTTTTAAAAATTTGCTTCCTTGTGAACTTGCTCAATTCAGAATTTCAAATTGTGCTCTATTAAATGACAACCCACTCCAAAAATGGCCAAGGACAATAGAATCATTCAAAAAGCAATCCTGCAGCTCCCCAAAGGCTCCGCAAGTTTATCCTGTGAGAGCAGGAATATTGCAGGTTCAATGACTGGAGTGTGCTCTGAATGATCTATTCTTAAATGGGGTTGCAGCAGTTCTGTAGTTGGTCTTGGTTAGGCAGGGGAAAATTGGTCAAATATCTAATGACTTCTGTTTGAAGTGTTCAACTCCACAATGTTGCACACCTCCTCACCAAGCTCACCCCATTATCGCTGAAATCCTCAACAATTACTTTATCAGCTCCAAGATTGACTACACCAACGGTCTCCTTGCCAGCATTCCAAAGAAAGATAAAAGACTTACATTTATATTGCGCCTTTCATGACCACCGGACGTCCCACAGTGCTTTACAGCCAATGAAGTACTTTTTAAAGTATAGACACTGTTGTAATATAGGAAACGCAACAGCGAATTTGTGCACAGCAAGCTCCCACAAACAGCAACGAGATAATGACCGGATCATCTGTTTTTGTTAAGTTGCTTGAGGGATAACTCCCCTGCTCGTCTTTGAAAATAGTGCCATGGGATCTTCTACATCCACCTGAGAGCAGACAGGGCCTCGGTTTAACGTCTCATCCAAAAGACGGCACCTCTGACAGTGCAGCACTCCCTCAGTACTCCACTGGAGTGTCAGTCTAGATTTTTTGTGCTCACGTTCCTGGAGTGGGACTTGAACCCAGAACCTTCTGTCTCAGAGGCGAGGGTGCTAACCACTGAGCCACTGGATGACACTCCTACATAAACTACAATGTGTCCTAAACTCCATTGCCCACATCATGTGACTCACCAAGTTTGGCTCCCCATCTCCTCACCAACCTTTACTGGCTCCCCTTCCTTCAACACAACAAATTCAACATCCTTGTTCTCATCTGCTCTATCTCTGCAGCCTCCTTCATCCCTATGTGCCAATCCATTCTCCACAGTTGATTCTGCACGTGCCACCCACCTCTTCACTCCACTTTTAATTTCACGCCTTCAAGCAGTAGTTATACATATTTGAGGTCACTGGGTGAAGACAACATAAGGTGTCACAGTCCAACAAGCAGCTGTCCAGTTTCACATATGGAATGGCTATTTGGATGAGACACTGGAGGGGCATCTAATGTCCCAGCAAGGATTAATGTCTTGGGCAAAGAAAACTGTTGGAAAAAGTGTGGTGGGCCAAATAAGCAACCCTATTCAAGATAGCCACAAACTGTTACTATAAACTACAAAACTGATGAATGTGTGGTGGTGTTGTTATTTTTAATTATATATAAAAAAATATGTACTAACTCAGCCAAATCCAAACCCTGCAGGTAATTCTGCTAATGTTGGTATAAAGCCATGTAACTAAGCTGCTCATGTTATCTGGTCAGGTTTGGTTGCTATAGTAATAAAGTTTTGTTGAAATTCTTGCAGGTGAAAAGTCTGTGAAAGACAGTTAGGCTCTCCCCATGATTATTTTTTTGTTGCTATTGATAAAGTTATCACAATTAGATTACAGCTAAATAAAGACGATGTGTAAATTTGACGCCTTACAAAAATGGCATGACCATGAACGACAACAGAAAGGAAATAGAGGAACATATTTACAGGCAAATTACAGAAAGATGCAAGAACTATAGAGGGATGATAATAGAGTACTTCAATAATTCTAATATGGACAGTAACAATGTAAAGGCTGGAGTAAGTAAAGCACTACCCTTGCCTGCCAAAACTGCTCACTATTCCAGGATCATTCCAGAATGCAAAGATAATCGCCTGCATTTTTTCTCTACTGCAGTTTTCTAAAACCCCTCTCCCCTGTCTCCTCCACCAACAAGGAGCTCATGGACTTCTTTGCATTAAGACTGAGACGATCCGATCAGTTGCCTCTGCAACTACCCTTCCTTCCCCTAGCCCACCGGGCCAAACTTTCTCTAATGTTCCCACTTGCCCTAACCCTAAACTTACATAATTCTTCAGTTTCTCTCCGATCTCCTCTCATGCCCTCTCCAAATTCATCGTGTCCATGAGACCCACTTCCTGCTCCCTCGAGCTTTTTCCCACTAAACTGCTGATCACTCAACTTTAGATTCTGGTTGCCATGTTAGCAGGTATTGTTAACGGTTCTCTCTCCTCGGGTGTTGTACTGCTCTCCTTTAAATCTGCCGTCAACACCCCTCTCCTCAAAAAAACAACCCTTGACCCCTCCGTCCTTGCAAACTACCGCCCCTTCTCCAACCTCCCTTTCCTCCCCAAAGTCCTTGAACGTGTGGTTGCCTCCCAAGTCTGTGCCCATCTCTCCCAGAACTCCATGTTTGAATCCCTCCAATCAGGTTTCCACCCTGCCACAGTACCAAAACAGCTCTTAACAAAGTCACAAATTACATCCTTTGTGACTGTGACAAAGCTAAACTATCCCTCCTCATCTTTCTCGACCTGTCTGCAGCCTTTGGCAGCATTGACCACTCCATCCTGCTCCAACGCCTCTCCACCATCGTCCAGCTGGGTGGGACTGCACTCGCCTGGTTCCATTCTTATCTATCTAATCATAGCCAGAGAATCACCTGCAATGGGAGAAAGGAATAGACCGAGCAATTACAGGCCAGTCAGCCTGACCTCGGTGGTGGGAAAATTATTGGAAAAAATTCTTCATTTAGAAAGCCACGGATTAGTCAAGGACAGTCAGAATGGATTTGTTAAGGGAAGGTCGTGTCTGACTAACTTGATTGAATTTTTTGAGGAGATAACGAGGAGGGTCGATGAGGGTAGTGCATTTGATGTAGTGTATATGGATTTTAGCAAGGCTTTTGATAAGGTCCCACATGGCAGACTGATCACGAAAATAAAAGTCCAAGGGACCCAGGGCAAAGTGGCAAGTTGGACCAAAATTTGCTCAGAGGCAGGAAGCAAAGGGTAATGGCTGATGGGTATTTTTGTGACTGGAAGGCTGTTTCAAGTGGGGTTCTGCAGGGCTCAGTACTAGGTCCCTTGCTTTTTGTGGTATATATCAATGATTTAGACTTGAATGTGGGGAGTATGATTCAGAAGTTTGCAGATGATACTAAAATTGGCTGTGTAGTTGATAAAGAAAAAGAAAGCCTTAGACTGCAGGAAGATAGCAATCAACTGGTCAGGTGAGCAGAACAGTGGCAAATGGAATTCAATCCGGAGAAGTGTAAGGTAATGCATTTGGGAAGGGCTAACAAGGCAAGGGATACACATTAAATAGTAGGACACCGAGAAGTGTAGAGGAACAAAGGGACCTTGGAGTGCAGGTCCACAGATCCCTGAAGGTAGCAGGCCAGGTAGATAAGGTGGTTAAGAAGGCATACGGAGTATTTGCCTTTATTAGCTGAGGCACAGAATACAAGAGCAGTGAAGTTATGCTTGAACTGTATAAAACACTAGTTAGACCACAGTTAGAGTACTGCGTGCAGTTCTGATCACATTACAGGAAAGATGTGATTGCACTAGAGAGGGTACAGAGGAGATTTATGAGGATGTTGCCTGGGCTGGAGAATTTTAGCTATGAGGAAAGATTGGATAGGCTGGGTTTGTTTTCTTTAGAACAGAGGAGACTGAGGGGAGACCTTACTGAGGTGTATAAAATTATGAGGGGCTTAGATAGAGTGGATAGGAAAGACCTATTTCCCTTCGCAGAGAGGTCAACAACCAGGGGGCAAAAATTTAAAGTATTTGGTAGGAGGTTTAGAGGGGATTTGAAGGGAAATTTCTTCACCCAGAGGGTGTTGGGAGTCTGGAACTCAATGCCTGAAAGGGTGGTAGAGGCAGAAACCCTCACCACATTTAAAAATTGCTTGGATGTGCACTTGAAGTGCCGTAACCTACAGGGCTATGGTAAAGTGGGATTAGGCTGGATAGCTCTTTGTCGGCCGGTGCAGACACGATGGGCCGAAATGGCCTCCTTCCGTGCTGTAAATTTCTATGGTTCTATGAATGGCTTCTCTTCCTGCTCCCGCATCATTACCTCTGGTGAGCCCAAGGGTCTATCCTTGGCCCTCTGCTATTTCTCATCTCAATGTTGCCTTTCGACAACATCATCTGAAAACACAGCACTTTCCACATGTACGCTGACGACACCAGGCTCTACCTGACCATCACTTCTCTTGATCCCTCCATTGTCTCTAAATTGTCAGAGTAGTCGTCCGAGCAGAAATTTCCTCCAATTAAATATTGGGAAGACCGAAGCCACTTTCTTCAGTCGCCGCCACAAACTCTGTTCCCTAGCCACTGACTCCATCCCTCTCTCGATCATCTGTTTGAGGCTGAACCAAACTGATCGCAAGCTTGGTATTGTATTTGACCCCGATGTGAGCTTCCAATCATAGATCCGTGCCATCACCAAGACCACCTACTTCCTCCTCCGCAGCATTGCCCGACTCTGCCCCGCTTCAGGTCATCTGCTGCTCAAACCCTCATTTGTTACCTCTAAACTTGATTATTTCAGCTCACTCCTGGCTGGTCTCCCACATTCTACCCTCCGTAAACTCAAGGTAATCAGAAATTCTGCTGCCCCGATCCTAACTCGCGCCAAACCCTGTTCACCCAACACCCCTACATGCTCTCTGACCTACATTGGCTCCCAGTTAAGCAACCGCTCAATTTAAATATTCTCATCCTCGTGTTCAAATCCCTCCTTGGCCTCGCCCCTCCCCACCTCAGTAATCTTTCCAGCCCTAAAACCCTCCGTGATATCGGCACTCCTCAAATTCTGGCCTGTTGAGCATCCCTGATTATAATCACTCAACCATTGGTGTCTATGCCTTCAGCTACCAAGGCCTAATGCTCTGGATATACCTCCCTAAACCTTCCGCCTCTGTACCTCCCTTTACTCCTTTAAGACGCTCCTTAAAACCTACCTTTTTGGCCAAGCTTTTGGTCACATGCCCTAATATCTCCTTGAGTGGCTCGGTATCAAATTTTGCTTTATAATGCTCCTGTGAAGCGCCTTAGACATTTTACTATGTTAAAGACGCTATGAAATACAAGTTGTTGTTATTGGGGAGGAATTCCTGAATTGTGTATAAGAGAACTTTCTTGATCAATGTGTTTCCAGCTTAGTGAGGAAGGCTCACTGCTAGATCTAGTTCTGGGAATGAAGTGGGGCAAGTGGAACATGTTTTGTGGGGGAGCATTTGGGGAACAGTGATCATAATATCATCAGATTTAGAATAGTTACGGAAAAGGACAAAGAACAATCAAACATAAAAATACTTAACTGGAGGAGGGCTCATTTCAGTGAGTTGAAAAAGGATCTGGCCCAGGTGGATTGGAATCAAAAGTTGGAAGGCAAAACAGTAATTGAACAATGGGATGCTTTCAAAGAGCAGATGGTTCGAGTAGAGTGGACGCATTCACTGTGTCCATTCACATGCGTATTTTGGCTTCCGCTCCAGACTCGAGCCCATCACTTCTATTTCCACTTTTCTCTCCCCCCCCCCCCCTTTTTTTCTCTTTACCTCTCTTAGACCCATCTCTCCTGTAGTCATACCTCTGTTCATTTTTCTCCTCTCGGGTACTCTGCCCTCTCAAATCCCTGCACCAACCTGTTGTGTATCTGTAAAGCATTCACTCCCATGTTCCGCCACCAGAGAGCGCATCTCCTGAAGTCCCAAGGGATCCCAGCATCCCTTGAGAGCACTGTATATAAGCCGGCCCCTAAGGCCTGTTACTCACTCACCTCCACCTTAGATGCCCTAGTCCCCATTAAAAACATTACTCTCACCCATGTCATTCCCCCTGGTACTCTCCTCATCTTGGTTCCCTCAAGTCCAAGGGATGCAGATTTGAACATATTTGGCGGTCAATTGGTTTAGCCATTCAGCGGCAGATCTGGTTGGGCCACATAGAGCACTACCTGGTCCTGCTCTCCTCTGCCAAAACTGCTCACTATTCCAGGATCATCCTGGAATGCAAAAATAACACCGGCCTCTTTTCTCTATTACAAACCATCTTTTTAAACCCATCTCCCATCTTCTACACCCTCACCTCCAAAAACAAGTGCGAGGAGCTCATGGACTTCTTTGTCACTAAGGTTGAGACCATCCGTTTGCTCCCTCTGCCACTTCCCTCTCTTCCCCTGGCCCATCCTTTAAGGTACCCCCAAACCTCAGCTCTAAATTCGCATCTTTCTCTAGTTTCTCTTCGATCTTCCCTCATGCCCTCTCCGAGCTCACCTTGTCCATGAGACCTACCTCCTGCTCCCTCGAAAGCTATTCCCACTAAACCGCTGACCATCCAACTTCCCTTCCTGGCTTCCATGTTTGGTGATACGGTTAACGATGCACTCTCCTCAAGTACTGTCCCCCACAATTTTCCCCCTAAGGTGCATGGCCGCGCTTCAATCGGGAGGTCACGTGCAGGCCACTCACAAGTTGTTGGCCCTGGAAGGTACCGCGCAGCACAGCAAATTTAAAGGGACCAAGCAAAAAATGCTAGGGAACATTGGTCCCCCATCCGTTCAAATCTGCCTTCTCTATTCAGGGGAAGTCATAACGGGGAACAAAGAAATGGCGGACCAATTGAACGAGTACTTTGGTTCGGTATTCACGAAGGAGGACACGAACAACCTTCCGGTTATAAAAGGGGTCGGGGGGTCTAGTAAGGAGGAGGAACTGAGGGAAATCTTTATTAGCCGGGAAATTGTGTTGGGGAAATTGATGGGATTGAAGGCCGATAAATCCCCAGAGCCTGATGGACTGCATCCCAGAGTACTTAAGGAGGTGGCCTTGGAAATAGTGGATGCGTTGACAGTCATTTTCCAACATTCCATTGACTCTGGATCAGTTCCTATAGAGTGGAGGGTAGCCAATGTAACCCCACTTTTTAAAAAAGGAGGGAGAGAGAAAACAGGGAATTATAGTCCGGTCAGCCTGACATCGGTAGTGGGTAAAATGATGGAATCAATTATTAAGGATGTCATAGCAGCGCATTTGGAAAGAGGTGACATGATAGGTCCAAGTCAGCATGGATTTGTGAAAGGGAAATCATGCTTGACAAATCTTCTGGAATTTTTTGAGGATGTTTCCAGTAGAGTGGACAAGGGAGAACCAGTTGATGTGGTATATTTGGACTATCAGAAGGCGTTCGACAAGGTCCCACACAAGAGATTGATGTGCAAAGTTAGAGCACATGGGATTGGGGGTAGTGTACTGACATGGATTGAGAACTGGTTGTCAGACAGGAAGCAAAGAGTAGGAGTAAATGGGTACTTTTCAGAATGGCAGACAGTGACTAATGGGGTACCGCAAGGTTCTGTGCTGGGGCCCCAGCTGTTTACACTGTACATTAATGATTTAGATGAGGGGATTAAATGTAGTATCTCCAAATTTGCGGATGACACTAAGTTGGGTGGCAGTGTGAGCTGCGAGGAGGATGCTGTGAGGCTGCAGAGCGACTTGGATAGGTTAGGTGAGTGGGCAAATGCATGGCAGATGAAGTATAATGTGGATAAATGTGAGGTTATCCACTTTGGTGGTAAAAACAGAGAGACAGACTATTATCTGAATGGTGACAGATTAGGAAAAGGGGAGGTGCAAAGAGACCTGGGTGTCATGGTACATCAGTCATTGAAGGTTGGCATGCAGGTGCAGCAGGCGGTTAAGAAAGCAAATGGCATGTTGGCCTTCATAGCAAGGGGATTTGAGTACAGGGGCAGGGAGGTGTTGCTACAGTTGTACAGGGCATTGGTGAGGCCACACCTGGAGTATTGTGTACAGTTTTGGTCTCCTAACCTGAGGAAGGACATTCTTGCTATTGAGGGAGTGCAGCGAAGGTTCACCAGACTGATTCCCGGGATGTCGGGACTGACCTATCAAGAAAGACTGGATCAACTGGGCTTGTATTCACTGGAGTTCAGAAGAATGAGAGGGGACCTCATAGAAACGTTTAAAATTCTGACGGGGTTAGACAGGTTAGATGCAGGAAGAATGTTCCCAATGTTGGGGAAGTCCAGAACCAGAGGTCACAGTCTAAGGATAAGGGGTAAGCCATTTAGGACCGAGATGCGGAGGAACTTCTTCACCCAGAGAGTGGTGAACCTGTGGAATTCTCTACCACAGAAAGTTGTTGAGGCCAATTCACTAAATATATTCAAAAAAGAGTTAGATGAGGTCCTTACTACTCGGGGGATCAAGGGGTATGGCGAGAAAGCAGGAATGGGGTACTGAAGTTGCATGTTCAGCCATGAACTCATTGAATGGCGGTGCAGGCTAGAAGGGCCGAATGGTCTACTCCTGCACCTATTTTCTATGTTTCTATGTTTCATCACCCCCTCCTCAAAAAAACAATCCTTGACCCCTCAGTTCTTGCAATCTACCGCCCCATCTCCATGCTCCCTTTCCTCTGCAAAGTCCTTAAATGTACTGTTGCCTCACAAATCCAAGCCCATCTTTCCCGAAACTCCATTTTTGAATCCCTCCAATCAGGTTTCCGCCCCTGCCACAGTACCAAAACGGCTCTTCTCAAAGTCATAAATGACATCCTATGTGATTGTAACCATGGTAAACTATCCCTCCTCATCCTTCTTGACCTGTCTGCAGCCTTTGGCATTGTTGACCACACCATCCTCCTCCAACGTCTTTCCTCTGTCGTCCAGATGGTGAGACTGCACTCACCTGGTTCCATTCTTATCTATCTAATCGTAGCCAGAGAATCACCAGCAATGGCTTCTCTTCCCGCTCCTGCACCGTTACCTTTGGAGTCCCCAAGGATCTAACCTTGGCCTCCTCCTATTTCTCATCTACACCCTGCCCCTCGGCGACATCATCTCAAAACACAATGTCAGGTCCACATGTATGCTGAGGACACCAGCTCTACCTCATCACCATGTCTCTTGAGCGCCCCCTCACCCACTGTCTCTGATTTGTCACACTGTTTGTCCGACATCCAATTCTGAATGAACAGAAATTTTCTCCAATTAAATATTGGAAAGCCCAAATCCATTGTCTTCGGTCCCTGCCACAAACTCCATTCCCTAGCCACCGACTCCATCCCTCTCCCTGGCAACTATCTGAGGCTTAACCAGACTATTTGCAACCTTGGTGTCGTATTTAACCACAAGATGAGCTTCGGATCACATATCCATGCCATCACTAAGACCATCTACTTCCACTTCTGTAACATCGCCTGACTCCGCGCCTGCCTCAGCTCATCTGCTGCTGAAACCCTCATCAATGCCTTTGTTTACTCGAGACTTGACTGTTCCAATGCACTGCTGGTCGGCTCCATTCTTCCACCCTCCATAAACTTGCTGCCCATATCCTAACTCGCACCAAGTCCCGTTCACCCATCACTCCTGTGCTCCCAGTTGAGCAAAGCCTCAATTGTAAAATTTTCCTTCTTGTTTTCGAAACCCTCCATCGCCTCGGCCCATTCTATCTCTGTAACCTCCTCGAGCCCGACAACCAATGTTCCCTGTAAGCTGTGCTTTGTTCTGCGCAGCCTGTTTCTTTCAATGTGCGGTCCCATTAAATTTCTGCGCATGCGCGGTATTTCCAATGTAAAAGCTTGTGAGTGGTCTGCGCGGGACCTTGCAGATTACTGCATGGCCGTGCAAGTGCACAGCTTAGAGGGAATATTGCCTACAATCCTCCAAGATCTCTCTGCTTCTCCAGTTCTGGTCTCTTGCGCATCCCCGATTTTAATCAGTCTACCACTGGTGTCCATGACTTCACCTCCCTAAACCTCTCCGTCTCTCTAACTCACTCTCCTCCTATAAGACACTCCTTAAAACCTAGCTCTTTGATTGTCCTAATATCTCATTATGTGGCTCGGATGTTAAATTTTGTTCGATAATGCTCCTGTGAAGCTCCTTGGGATGTTTTACTACATTAAAGGCGCTATATAAATGCAAGTTGTTGTTGTGTCACTGTGGTGTCTTATGTAAATAGGTATATGGAAACTACATTGATGTTGTTATGTTTTCTAGGAATCAGGTGAGTCACACAGGAAAGAACACAAGACAGTTGGTTCTGAGCTGGGCCAAACAGTAATGGTATGTATTGATACCTCTGTAAAATATAGAGAAAATAGTAAAAAAAATGCAATCTATTGTATCATAGAATTATAGCTTTGTGGCTAGAGTTGCCCTGACTGCAATCCAATATAAGCCAACAAGGATTGATATCGTTACAGAAGACCTAAGTATTCCTCTGAAAGATCCACTTAAAAAAAAAAAGAGGGCCTAGAAATTGCAGAAATCCTGCCGGTAACAGCGCAGTCAAGGCTAACGGCCGCCCGCAGAGAGAGCACAGGCAGCATTGGTATTTTGATGCTGCCTACTAATTAACATCGGCCATGCGGAGAATTTGTGGTGTAACGCGCTCTTTCTGGCGTTAAGCTCAGTAGAGGGCTGAAGGTCACATCTGTGGCCCACTTGCCATTAAGGAGAATGAGGAAGAAACAAGTGAATCTGTAGGCCATGTACGAAACAGTTGCCACATTTGTTCCAACAATTTACCTGCCACCCACTCACCAATCAATGTTATAGTTACAGCATTGCATTCAGCTTTTGTAGAGAAAGCTGCCACTTATTGAAAGTACATCAAAGTGACACAAGCAAAGCTCTGGAACCTATCTATGGAAGTCATCTTTTAAATCAACTCAGGCTCTGTCTTGCAAAATTTCTACAGATGGAAAACGGGTTCGGCAAATTGTTTGTACATCGGCAGGGACTCTGTCCACTGCGCCAGGGAAGTTTGTGGTTTGATTGGACATGGGGCTTTATGGGATCGGAGAAGAGGGGGTGCAAATTAATTATCGGAAGTCTGTATCTCTCATTGCACTGAAGAAGGCATGCAGCATTCAGTGTTGTTGAAAGGGACCACAGTTCATTTTTTTTTACATTGAGCCAAGTTGGCTCATTTAATGCTTTCAAGGACTCTCCCCCTTCACTTTGCCCACACGTCACATTCTAAAGGAATAGAGACTAAGCCAAGCTCTTTATTTTAAATGCTTGTTTAAATTTTCATGTAGCAGGAAGAAAAAGATATGTGGCAGGAACGATCAAATCCAGCGCTTTGCAGTTTATGACACTGTTGTAATAATTCCATTGATATGCTGAGGTCATTTTAGCCACTGGCTTGGAAGGGTCTAACAACAGAGGGCTTTTTACTATTCCATGGTGAGGACAGAGTACTAATATCTCACACCTTAAATTATTTGAATTCAGACTTTGGATTTCAGAGACTGAAACAGTGAACAGCCGTAGGTGATTCCTAATTCGAACCTCAAGCTTATTGTTCTAGTCATTCAGACGTAATCATTTGCAATATTCTGCATCCTCCCATTTGTTACATTCAGTATTACAATCCCAGGCAAGACAGTTTCAAATAAGCAAACCACTGGAAAAAAAATTAAACTTTACCGACAAATCGCAAGGGTTAGCTCTCCAGACCTAGGCTTGAGATTAATATAAACGCTACTACATGGAGATAATAGTCCTGGCTGTCTTACATTTAAGAATGTAAGAACATAAGAATTAGGAGCAGGAGTAGGCCATATGGCCCCTCGAGTCATTCAATAAGATCATGGCTGATCTTCGACCTCCACTCCACTTTCCAGCCCGATCTCCATATCCCTTGATTCCCCTAGAGTCCAAAAATACTCAATGATTCAGCATCCCCAAACCTTTGAGGTAGAGAATTCCAAAGAGTCACAACCCTCTGAGTGAAGAAATTGTTCCTCATCTCAGTCTCAAATGGCTGTCCCCTTATCCTGAGACAATGCTCCCCAGTTCTAGATTCTCCAGCCAGGGGAAACAACCTCTCAGCATCTACCCTGTCAATCCCCCTCAGAATCTCATATGACTCAATTAGATCTTAGAAGTTTAGATGTTTACGGCACAGAAAGAGGCTATTCGGCCTATCGTGTCAGAGAGATCACCTCTCATTCTTCTAAACTCCAGAGAGTATAGGCTCAGTCTACTCAATCTCTCTTCACAGGACAATCCTCTCATCCCAGGAATCAATCTAGTGAACTTTCATAGAAACATAGAAACATAGAAAATAGGTGCAGGAGCAGGCCATTCAGCCCTTCGAGCCGACACCGCCATTCAATGAGTTCATGGCTGAACATGAAACTTCAGTACCCCCTTCCTGCTTTCTCGCCATAACCCTTGATCCCCCGAGTAGTAAGGACTTCATCTAACTCCCTTTTGAATATATTTAGTGAATTGGCCTCAACTACTTTCTGTGGTAGAGAATTCCACAGGTTCACCACTCTCTGGGTGAAGAAGTTTCTCCTCATCTCGGTCCTAAATGGCTTACCACTTATCCTCAGACTGTGACCCCTGGTTCTGGACTTCCCCAACATTGGGAACATTCTTCCTGCATCTAACCTGTCCAAACCCGTCAGAATTTTAAACGTTTCCATGAGGTCCCCTCTCATTCTTCTGAACTCCAGTGAATACAAGCCCAGTTGATCCAGTCTTTCTTGATAGGTCAGTCCCACCATCCCGGGAATCAGTCTGGTGAATCTTCGCTGCACTCCCTCAATAGCAAGAATGTCCTTCCTCAAGTTAGGAGACCAAAACTGTACACAATACTCCAGGTGTGGCCTCACCAAGGCCCTGTACAACTGTAGCAACACCTCCCTGCCCCTGTACTCAAATCCCCTCGCTATGAAGGCCAACATGCCATTTGCTTTCTTAACCGCCTGCTGTACCTGCATGCCAACCTTCAATGACTGATGTACCATGACACCCAGGTCTCGTTGCACCTTCCCTTTTCCTAATCTGTCACCATTCAGATAATAGTCTGTCTCTCTGTTTTTACCACCAAAGTGGATAACCTCACATTTATCCACATTATACTTCATCTGCCATGCATTTGCCCACTCACCTAACCTATCCAAGTCACTCTGCAGCCTAATAGCATCCTCCTCGCAGCTCACACTGCCACCCAACTTAGTGTCATCCGCAAATTTGGAGATACTGCATTTAATCCCCTCGTCTAAATCATTAATGTACAATGTAAACAGCTGGGGCCCCAGCACAGAACCTTGCGGCACCCCACTAGTCACTGCCTGCCATTCTGAAAAGTACCCGTTTACTCCTACTCTTTGCTTCCTGTCTGACAACCAGTTCTCAATCCATGTCAGCACACTACCCCCAATCCCATGTGCTTTAACTTTGCACATTAATCTCTTGTGTGGGACCTTGTCGAAAGCCTTCTGAAAGTCCAAATATACCACATCAACTGGTTCTCCTTTGTCCACTTTACTGGAAACATCCTCAAAAAATTCCAGAAGATTTGTCAAGCATGATTTCCCTTTCACAAATCCATGCTGACTTGGACCTATCATGTCACCATTTTCCAAATGCGCTGCTATGACATCCTTAATAATTGATTCCATCATTTTACCCACTACTGAGGTCAGGCTGACCGGTCTATAATTCCCTGTTTTCTCTCTCCCTCCTTTTTTAAAAAGTGGGGTTACATTGGCTACCCTCCACTCGATAGGAACTGATCCAGAGTCAATGGAATGTTGGAAAATGACTGTCAATGCATCCGCTAATTCCAAGGCCACCTCCTTAAGTACTCTGGGATGCAGTCCATCAGGCCCTGGGGATTTATCGGCCTTCAATCCCATCAATTTCCCCAACACAATTTCCCGACTAATAAAGATTTCCCTCAGTTCCCCCTCCTTACTAGACTCTCTGACCCCTTTTATATCCGGAAGGTTGTTTGTGTCCTCCTTAGTGAATACCGAACCAAAGTACTTGTTCAATTGGTCTGCCATTTCTTTGTTCCCCGTTATGACTTCCCCTGATTCTGACTGCAGGGGACCTACGTTTGCCTTTACTAACCTTTTTCTCTTTACATACCTATGGAAACTTTTGCAATCCGCCTTAATGTTCCCTGCAAGCTTCTTCTCGTACTCCATTTTCCCTGCCCTAATCAAACCCTTTGTCCTCCTCTGCTGAGTTCTAAATTTCTCCCAGTCCCCTCGAAGGCAAGTATATCCTTCCTTAGATGAAGAGACCAAAAATGTGCACAGTACTCCAGGTGTGGTCTCACCAAAGTCCTGTACAATTCCAGCAAGACTTCCTTACTCTTATACTCCAACCCCTTTGCAATAAAGGCCAACATGCTATTTGCCTTCCTAATTGCTTGCTGTACCTGCATGCTAATTCTTTGTGTTTCCTGTACAAGAACACCTAAATCTCTCTGAACACCAACATTTAATAGTTTCCCACCATTTAAAAAATATTCTGTTTTTCTGTTATTCCTACCAAAGTGAATAACCACACATTTCCCCACATTATACTCCATCTGCCACCATTTTGCTTACTCACTTAATCTGTCTATATCCCTTTGTAGGCTCTTTGTGTCCTCCTCACAGCTTACTTTACCACCTAGCTTTGTATCATCAGCAAACTTGGATACATTACACTCGGTCCCTTCATCTAAGTCATTAACATAAATTTTAAATAGCTGAGACCCAAGCACTGATTCTTGCAGCACTCCACTAGTTACCGCCCGGCAACCTGAAAATGACCCATTTATCTCTACTCTCTATTTTCTGCTCGTTAACTAATCCCCTATCCAGGCTATTATATTACTCCCAAACCCATAACTCCTTTTCTTGAAAACAACCTTTTATGTGGCACCTTATCAAATGCCTTTTAGAAATCCAAATATACTACATCCACTGGTTCCCCCTTTTCTACCCTGCTAGTTATATCCTCAAAAAACTCTAATAAATTTGCTAAGCATGATTTCCCTTTCATAAAACCATGTTGACTCTGCCTTATATTATGATTTTCAAAATGGCCTGTTCCCATTTCCTTAATAATGGATTCCAACATTTTCCCGACAACTGACATCAGGCTAGTAGTTCCCTGTTTTCTCTCTCCCTCCTTTCTTGAATAACAGGGTCCCAATCCACTGGGACCATTCTAGAATCGAGGGTATATTGGAAGATCACAACCAATGCATCCACTATCTCTGCAGCCACCTTTTTTTTAAACCCTAGGATGTAGGCCATCAGGGCCAGGGGATTTTTCAGCTTTAGTTTCTCAAGTACTTTTTCTCTACTGATCTTAATTACTTTAGGTACCTCACTCTCAATAACCCCTTGGTTCCCCACTATTTTTGTTAGGATTTTTGTATCTTCCAATGTGAAGACAGATACAAAATATTTGTTTAAAGTCCTTATTCTCTTATTCCCCATGATAGTTTCTCCTGTCTCAGCCTCTAAGGGGTCAACACTTACTTTTGCTACTCTCTTTCTTTTTACATACATGTAGAAACTCTTACACTGTGTTTTTATATTTCTTGCAAGTTTACTCTCAATCTATTTTCTCCCTTTTTTTTGGTAATCCTTTGCTAGTTTCTAAAGCTCTCCTAATCCTCAGAATTACTAGTATTCTTTGCAACATTATAAGCCTCTACTTTTCATAGAATCATAGAAACTTACAGTACAGAAGGAGGCCATTTTGGCCCATCGTGTCCACTTCGGGCAACCAAGAGCTATCCAGCCTAATCTCACTTTCCAACTCTTGGTCCATAGCCCTGTAGGTTACGGCCACTTTAAGTGCCCATCCAAGTACTTTTAAAATGTGATGAAGGTTCCTACCTCTACCACCCTTTCAGACAGTGAGTTCCAGACCCCCACCACCTTCTGGGTGAAGACATTTTCCCTCATATCTCCTCCAAACCTCCCCCCAATTATTTGAAATCTATGCCCCCTGGTTATTGACTCCTCTGCTAAGGGAAACAGGTCCTTCCTATCCACTCTATCCGGGCTCCTCATAATTTTATACACCTCAATCAGGTCTCCCCTTAGCCTCCTCTGTTCCAAAAAAAACAGACCCAGCATCTCCAATCTTTCCTCATAGCTAAAATTCTCCAGTCCAGGCAACATTCTTATAAATCTCCTCTGCATCCTTTCCAGTACAATCACATATTTCCTGTAATGTGATGACCAGAACTGCACACAGTACTCCAGCTGTGGCCTAACCAGTGATTTATACAGTTCAAGCATCACCTCCTTGCTCTTGTATTCCATGCCTTGACTAATAAAGGCAAGTATTCCATATGCCTTCTTAACCACCTTATCTACCTGGCCTGCTACCTTTACGGGTCTGTGGACCTGCACTCCACGGTCCCTTTGTTCCTCTACACTTTTCATTGTCGTACCATTTAATGTCTATTCCCTTGCCTTGTTAGACCTCCCCAAATGCACTGCCACACACTTCTCCGGATTGAATTCCATTTGCCACTGTTCTGCCCACCTGACCAGTACCTAGATATCTTCCTGCAGTCCGCAGCTTTCTTCATTATCAACCACGCAGCCTATTTTAGTGTCATCTGCAAACTTCTTAATAATATCCCTAACATTTAAGTCCAAGTCATTGATATATACCACAAAAAGCAAGGGTCCCAGCACTGGGCCCTGTGGAACCCCAATGGATACAGCCTAGTATTTTAATCTAATACTATCCTTAACTTCTTTAGTTAGCCACTTTTCCAGTGGAGTTTTTATTTCTCAACGGAATATATATTCGTTGAGAATTTTGGAATACTTCTTTAAATGTTTGCCACTGCATATCTACCGTCATACCTTTTAATCTAATTTTCCAATCTATCTTAGCCAAACTTACCTATGTAATTGGCTTTATTTAAGTTTAAGACTCTAGTTTTGGATTTAAGTATTTCACTCTCAAATCCAATGTGAAATTCTATTGTATTATGATCACTGTTCCCCAGAGGATCCTTTACTATGAGATTACTAATTAACCCTGTCTCATTACAAGATGTAAAATAGCCTGTTCTCTGGTTGGTTCCACACGTATTGTTCTAGGAAACTGTTTCGAATGCATTCCATGAACTTTTGCCAATTTGATTTGCCCAGTCTATATGAAGATTAAAGTCCCTCACAATTATTGCATTACCTTTGTAAAAGCTCCTATTATTTGTTGATTAATACTCTGTCCAACAGTAAAGCTACTGTTTGGGGGCCTATAAGCTACTCCTACCAATGTTTTCAGCCCCATGTTATTTCTTATTTCCACCCATACTGATTCTACTTTCATTATTCCGAGCCAAGATCCTTTCTCACTACTGTCCTTAAGTCAGGGCTACCCACCTTCACCCCCACCAACCCCCCAACTTTTCCATTCTAAATATCTTTTTGAAACGTTACTTGAAACATGGCTGTTTGCGCTGCTGAAACGCTTTTAGCAGCTGCATGCACAGGCATAATTTGGAGGGCGTCAAGAGGAGCGGCGATATTTAAAATGGATAAGCATGTGTCAACTCGGCTGACACAACGATTGAAGTCACGCTTTTACTAATTGCAATACTTTCGGCGAGAGCCAATAACGGCAGTGCTGCCAACCTGCCAAAAATGGCAGACGCCTAGGGACACACCAACAGCGGGTGGAAGTGTGGCGGCTGCCATTTCCCACCCTAAATGGGCCTTAACAGCCAGCCGTAAGAATGTGAATTTCTTGGCCGAGGTATCCAAGTAGACTATCTCAATTTGTACTTTTGATCAAGAATGTGAGGATGCTAATGAGAGATGGTGCTGTGGGAAGATTAAACAAAATTAAAAATGCATTTCCTCGACCATATGAAACATATATCCTGTTTTACCTGTGTGAGTTCGGATGTGTTTTTGTAAGTCCCCTGAGGTTTTAAACGCTTTGTCACAACTTTCTTCTGGGCATCTGTATGGCTTTTCTCCTGTATGGGTTCTTGTATGGCTTTTTAATCCATATCCTGAAGACATAAATAAAGAGGAAAATAGAACTTTGAACATATGCAAACAGATTTTTAATTGTATTACAGATGTGCCGCTAACAAGAATGTTAGCTAAGCGAACAGTTTCTTTGTGCCTATTGACATAGGATGCCACAGTGTCAGTGGAGGACTGTTACAGAACAAATGTGTGCATGGAAAGGGATGAGACTGTAATATTTGTAGGCATTTTTGAATGAGCGTCTCAATTGATACGGTTTTCTGTAGCTTGTATACAGTGGTCTACCTGCATTTTGAATGCAATATGGATTCTTGTTAGTCTACTCTAATCATTAGTTAAACTCAAAACTGGGAATTCATGGTAAACCCTGTGAATGGATAAGAAACTACTGGAAGAGTAGAAACTAATGATTACTCATAAGAGGAGTTATGTCAGTGTGTGTGTGTGTGTGTGTGTGTGTTTGTGTGTGTGTGTGAGAATGTGTGGGGAATGGGTACTATGTGGGGTACTCCGTGACTCGGTGTTAGGACCACTACTGTTTCCAATTTACATAAATGGCCTGGCAACTGAATGCAAAGTTGTCAAATTTGCAGATGATACCAAACTAAGAGGGACATTAGAATCAGAGGAGGCAGCTCAGAAATGACAGAATGAATTGAACAAAGTATATCTGTAGGCTGAACAATGACAATTAAATTTAATAGAGAGAAGTGCAAATCCTTGTTGAAATAGTTAAGGATGGGTGGATTAGGCTGGAAACCTCTTTTCAGCTGGCACAGACATGATGGGTTGAATGGCCTCCTTCTGTGCCGTAAATTTCTATGATTCTATGAAGCTGAAAGAGATCTTGGAGTCTTATTATCAACACTAAACATGTCTGACAATGCAGAGCAGCAATCAATGTTGAATTACATAGCCAAAACAGTAAAATAAAAGTCAGAGAAAATGATGATCAATGCAGTACTCCAATTCTGGTCTTTGAGAACAAGGGAGACATTCTGGCACTGGAGACAGTGCAGAGAAGAGTTGTGAGATGGATCCCTAGTGTCAATGATCTGAGTTATGAGGAAATTAGTGAAAAACTTGGGCTTTGCAGCCTGAAAAGGAGGCATTGAAGTGCTGATTGTTTTGTGGGGTTGAGAAGGGATAGGAATGTGAAAACACCACCTATCCTTTTAAGAGATGCTTTAGGTTGGTACCATTAGTTATCTTGCAGTACATAATCTCTTCATTATAATAACCTGACCATATAGGACTGGATGCAAAGAAGCCAGATCATCTAAGATAACTTGCTCACAGACATTATATTTACTTACCAGCATAAAGTCTACCCAATTAATGCTCAGAAATTAATTGTGCCATAACCTACATAAAACAAGACCACATCTACTGACTCAAAAGCAGAATACTGCTGGAAATCTGAAATAAAAGCAGAAAAAGCTGGAAACATCCAGCTGATTAGGCAACATCTGTGGAAAGAGAAACAGAGCTCATCTGACCTTCGACCTGAGACGTTAGCTGTTTCTCTCGCCACAGATTCTGCCTGACCTGTTAAGTGTTTCCAGCTTTTTCTGTTTACATCTACTGTCTAATGTACCAGCTAATAACACCTAGAGTTCAGGCTGTCATTGGTTGGTGGCTCCAGTCTTGTTTCGTTGTATCATAGCACACTGAATTGTGGGGCATTGTGCTGGGTCAGATGCTGCACTCCAGTCAATGTAAGGAAGCTCCATAATACAGTACAACTTTCATGATAAATTTACAACAGTCCACAGCTATGTTTTTCAGGATTTATGATGTTTCAAATTTAAATCAGAGATTTAACATTTTTACCATATTAAAACTATTCTCAATTTAAAGTGATCCTTAATTTCAATTAATTTAAAGCATGAAATTCTCACGTTGCTATGTCACTGAACTTATTAAATTCAAATGATAGGTTTTTCAATTATTTTAGCACATAAAAATCTTTGAATTATTAGTAGACTGTATATGCAGAGACAGTATATTAAAACAGAGTGTAAATCTCACCCCAGCATCCAGTTATTTTATCATTCAAAACTGGTTAGATGGCTGGGAGAATCATTAACATCAGAAAAGATCATTTCAGCCATCTAACCATCTCCGGTTATTCTTTTAAGTAGATAATAGGTAATTCCACGTGTTTTTGTTTTCTGTTCTACCTCCTTCCCTCTTTGTTCTGATTTCATTTAAATGCTTGTTCATTTTTCAGTTCTGATCAAGGGTTACTTGTCTTTTTGCTGCACAGATGTTGACTAACCCATTGTATGTTTCCACCATTTTCTGATTTTGCTAATGATTTTTAAATGTTTGACTCAATAATCTAATGGTTGAGGGAAACACTGTTGATGACTGACCATCCAGCCTGACTCAGTTGTTAGTTTTGTATTACATAAAACCCACAATAGTGCCGACAGCTTTGAGAAGTGCAGGTCTCGAACACCTGGCTGCAAACCAAATATAAAACTGCTGAGACTTGTTGAAAATGGCAGCTGGTTAGATCTACTAAAACAACAGTTGTTAAATGGAGTGTTTCCCTCCAAAGCGATAGTATGCAAGACATATATGCACTCCTCAGTAACTTGGCTTGGAGACTCTTAAGCATGGTGGTGCTCGTTTGTGTCAGGCACCTAGCTGAGTAAAAAAATTTTAGACTTTGGAGTGAACAATGGAGCGATTTGGCAAGTATATGGAGTCTCTTAACCATGAGTCACTACTGACTCACAGGACATGAACACATCGTGCCCATGGAGAGTACAGATTTAAAGCAAAATGCAGCTGACAAATTAAAATTTAAACAGAACCCTTTTCTCCCAGATCAAACATTGATCGGATTTATCTGCTGCCTCTATTGCATTACATTTCCTACATTACAACAAAGACTACATTGTAATGGATAAGTTTTCCCAATTCTCAGCCAGTCACTGGATGGAGAACTTTTGGATGGTAAGACAGAATAAAAGCTGGCAAGATCAGTTCTGCATCATCAAGTAGTCATGCAGCACGATTGGTATTGACAGCTCTGTGTCCCCGACTACCCCATCCTCATAACAGTCAATGCACTTCAAAAGTAATTCATTGGGTGAAGCAACACCTCAATTTTAAAATTATCATCCTTGTTTTCAAATCGCTCCGTGGCCTCACCCCTCCCTATTTCTTTGACCTTCCCCAGCCCTACAATCCTCCGAGATATCTGTGCTCCTCAAATTCTGGTCCCTGATTTTAATCGTTCAACCATTAAGCGATCTGCCAAGGCTTTAAGTTCTGGAATTCCCTCCCTAAACCTCTCTTTCTTCCTTTAAGACATCCCTTAAAACCTATCTCTTTGACGGAGTTTTTGGTCATCTGTCCCAACATCCTTGAGTGGTTCGATGTCAAATTTTGTTGAATAACGCTTCTGTGAAGCGTCTTTGAATGTTTTATTATGTTAAAGGAGCTATATAAATTTATGTTGTTGTTGTTGAAACTCTTGGAGGAATTTCAAGATAATTTATCTCTCAACCACCACCAACAAAACAGATTAACTGGTCATTCATCTCATTGCTGTTTGTGGAGCCTTGCTGCATGCAAATTGGCTGCCATGTTTGCCTGCATAGCAGTGACTACTCTTCAAAAAGTAATTAATTGGCTGTGAAGCATTTTGGAACATCCTGAGGAAGTGAACGATGTTTTATAAATGTCTTTCTTTTTTTATGATAAGGCACTATATAAATGTTAGTATTTATTTAACTAAAGGATAAATGCAGTGGGAAGCAGCAATAGTAAGGAAGTCATTATTTTTTAAGAAACTTACGAAAGGAAAAGCTGAGTAGCCCTAATCAGTATTGAGTTATTTGATCTCACCTGGGGCAGTTGGAAAGGCTGAATGTCCCCCAGTGCTAACTTTTCCTAACTCGACGGTCACTGGATTAATATCTGCGTCAGCCCAAAGCACTGAGTTCTGAATATGACAGTGGAGCAGATGTTTTCCTAACCGTTAACTGATGACATCAGAACAGTTCTGCATACAAGAAGAAATGGTGGATCTTCATAAGGGAAAAATTGATTCAACTGAAGCTATTCTCTTATAGGCAATGAGTCAGGGATTTTATTTTGTTATTAGGTATGGGGAAAAGCAAAGAGGGGAATGGAGGCTGAAGGTACTGCCAGCCTCTGCCTTCCTTTTCCCTGAAGTTGAAAGTCAGCATTCCATAATGGCTCGGTGGATAAATGCATCGCATGGTGTGGTGCGAAGCTGTACTCTTAAATCCCCAAGCTGTGCTAGGTTAACTGATCTCTGCTGCAGCAGAGAATAATACGTGACCTCGGGGTCCATAGCGAGGGAGTGAAGAACAGTTGAGGTGTGCACAGTGGGTGAAAACAGGTTGGGGTTGTGGGATACTCCCACATTCAATTAGCCCACTGACACCCACTATCCAGGCTCACACACACAGTGTGACCATGTAGGAGAAGGCTGTTAATGGAGCATACTGCAGCATAAGCCATTACCTCAGAAAATTGGTGAGTCAGTATTTACGAATGTACATACACATGTATTCACACACATATTATTTGTGCACTCATTTGTGAATGCATCTGCTATGAGGAGGTCATTTAGGAAGTTACTTCAAATTGAATAAAGCATTTCAAAAGACTGTAATAGACACAGATACAGTAGAATATCACTAGCCTGCACAGGATCAGTAATCTAAATGGAGGCAATGGCACTGAAGAGGGTTTATCACTGGTGAGAGGTACTGATAGTGTCAGCTGTGGCTCAGTGGGTAGCACATTCGCCTCGGAGTCAGAAGGTTGTGGGTTCAGGTCCCACTCCAAGGACTTGACCACATAAATCTAGGCTGACACTCCAGTGCAGTACTGAAGGAGTGCTGCGCTGCTGGAGGTGCTGTCTATCGGATGAGATGTTAAACCGAGGCCCAGTCTGTTCTCTCAGGTGGAAGTGAAAGATCCCATGGCACTATTTTGAAGAAGAACAGGGCAGTTATCCATGGTGTCCTGGCCAATATTTATCCCTCAATCAACATAACAAAAGCAGATTATCTGGTCATTATCACATTGTTGTTTGTGGGAGTTTGCTATGTACAAATTGGCTGCCGCGTTTCCCACATTACAACAGTGACTACATTCCAAAAGTACTTAATTGGCTGTAAAGTGCTTTGAGACATGAAAGGCACTATATAAATGTAAGTCCTTCTTCCTTTCATAAGCTTGAATAGTTTATATTGTTGATTATGTAAAATGCAGAGCAATTTAGAAAAAACTCTGGGAAATTCCACTCTAGCCCCCAAAGATGATCAAACATGCTCCAGGAGACAACATTGGACTGAGTGTCACAACTTCACTGACCCACCACCCTTCTATATGTAAAGATGTTTGTCATTCTCAGGAACTCGGCCAACTCCCTTCTGAATCCACCAGTGAATCCATACTCAATACACGTGCTGTCAACATGTTTTACAGTACAATAACTCTCTGTGAAGACCAGTACTTCCTACCATCTAACTGAGTTCTGTGCTTAGGTAACTTACACTTGTATCTCCTGGTCCTCCCTAACCTATTTTGCTAGCAAATCCAGTTCTACCGAGTCTAATTGTTTTTAATACTTCAATCAAATCTCCACAAAGTCAACACTGCTTTAGCATAAAAAAGCTCAACTCTCTCAACCTATCATGGTGACTAAGGTCGATTAAACGATGTATCAATCTAATGGCCTCTTCTAAATTTTTTCCAGGACATTGATAGATATCATGTAAAGAGTCAGCATTCTAAATGTGGCCTGTTGAAGGCCTTATAACGAAGGATAGTAGTTTTTGTTTTATATTCAACTGTCCTGTCCTGGCAATAGATCCTAACAGCCTATTTGCTCTTAAAATGGCATCTTGGCATTGGTCATAAACCTTTGATGACATGCATTATAACGTCCAGGTCCTTCTCCCATTCAACAGCCTTGACCACACAACCATGCATGGTCTATTAGATAGCTACGATGTGGAGAGAACAGTGATACTATTACGATAGGACAAATGCTCTTCCTCTGTGCTAAATGTTCTAAGATTTTATATATAAATCTTATATCCACACTATTAAGAGTGAAGTTAAATCAAAGATACCTGTAGCAAAAGCTTTTCCACAACCTGGGTGCTCACATCTATATGGCCGATCCCCAGTATGTGCCCTTTCATGTACCTGTGATTATATAATAAATACTGAAATGGATTAAAAAGTATCAAACAAATCAGCAACACCTACAGTTTCTTAATTCTATGACAAAAGCAAAATACCGCAGATGCTGGAAATCTGAAATAAAATCAGAAGATGCTAAAAATACTCAGCAGGTCAGGCAGCATCTGTGGAGAGAGAAACCGAGTTAACGTTTCAGGTCAATGACCTTTCGTCAGAACTGGAAAAGATTAGAGGTGCAACAGGTTTTAATCAAATACAGAGGCAGGGGGTGGGGAGGAAGGAATAAAAGGGAAGGTGTGTGATTGGGTAAAAGGCAGGAGAGATTAAATGACAAAAGTGATGATGGTGCAAGGCGAAAGGAGTTGGTAATGGGACAAGTAAAGAAACAAAAGCTGGGTCTAGAGGAGGTGTAAATGGGAACAGCAGAATCATCAGCAATGGCTGCCATCCAAAAAATTGGGCACAGAGGTTATGATCTAAAATTATTGAACTCAATGTTGAGTCCAGAATGCTGTAAAGTGTCGAATAGAAAAATGAGATGCTGTTCCTCAAGCTTGCGTTGAGCTTCATTGGAACAGTGCAGGATGTCAAGGTTAGAGGGATCAGAGTGGGAGTGGCCCAGAGAATTAAAATGACAGGTAACCGGAAGCTCAGGGTCACACTTGCGGACTGAACGGAGCTGTTCCGCAAAATGGTCACCCAATCTGCGTTTGGTCTCCCCAGTGTAGAGGAGACCATATTGTGAGCAGAGAATACAGTATACTAAATTGAAAGAAGTACAAATAAATCGCTGTTTCACCTGGAAGGTGTGATTGGGGCCCTGGACTGTGGGAAGGGAGGAGGTAAAGGGACAAGTGTTGCATCTCTTGCGTTTGCACAGGAAGGCGTCGCGGGAAGGGGAGGGGGTGTTAAGGGGTGATTGAGGAATGGACCAGGATGTCACGGAGAGAGCAGTCGCTTTGGAATGCTGAAAGGGGAGGGGAGAGGAAGATGTGTTTGGGGATGGCACCACGTGGAGGTGGCAAAATGACGCAGGATGATACGAGGAATGTGGAGGCTGGTGGGGTGGAAGGTGAGGACAAGGGGAACCCTATTGTGGTTCTGGGAGGGGGAGGGGTGAGAGCAGAAGTGCGGGGAAATTGAACAGACTTGGTTAAGGGCCCCGTCAACTACGGTGGAGGGAATTACTTGGTTGAGGAAAAAGGAAGATACATCAGACCGTAATTATACTGCAGCTTCTTAGTGTGAGTATTTATTTGGAAAATACTTTCCTTTTGTGCTTTTTTGAAGGCGGGTGGGGAGTGAAATGTTCCTTTCAATTTTCTCTTATCTTTTCCCATTCTCCTGAAGGCATTGACTCTTGCTACAATGCACTGAGCACTGACACTTCACCCAAGAAGTCAGTCTATTTTTCCCCCCTTGAAGATTTCAGGTAAGTTGATCTTCTCTTTCTAATTTTATCCCCCTCTTCATCAACCTTGCCACATAACAGGGCATTTACACAGCCAATGCCCTCTCCAGCTGGCCGCTATTCTGATTGTCCCCTCCAATTTTTTTTCCACAATGTTAGGAGATGTTCATCCTTTGCTTGGTATCTCCTTGCTCAATGTAGTTCAAATCACAAACTGAACAGATTGGGAGCTGAAACTGCCGAATCTTGCTATATGATACTGATAATTGGTACGCTAGCTGTGGTCACCACCTCTGCTGCTAAGGAGTTATTAATTCAAGCTCCATGTTATGAGATCACAGGTCGTTGAAACTAAACTGAAGCAGATAACAAAAAAAAATTACTGCTATCCTAAAGGCACATCTAGTAAAGGTGGTGAACAAGTGAGCTATACCTACCCAGAAGGTCCCAAAGTTCAATCCCCATGTTGAGTTACCTAATTTCCGTCAGAGTCGTGGTAACAGCACTACAATTGCCCTCAGTACCCCAACATTCTGCTACGATTCATTGTTTCCTCAAACACCACTACCAAAAATAAATGGACTCATTATTCATTTAATTGCTGTTTGTGGGTCCTTATTGTGTGCAAATTGGTTGCTATGTTTGTCTGCATAACAGCAGTAAATACACTTCAAAATTAATTCACTGGCTGAAAAATGCTTTAGAATCTCCTAATAAGGCTAAATAACTAAATAAATGCAAGTGTTTTTCAAGTTATTTTTCTTTCAAGCAATGATTAAGATTAGTCAAAGCACCTTAACTGTACCTTGAGATGATGAGCAGTAGTGTAAAGTCTTCCACAACCCTCATATTCACAACGAAAGGCCTTTTCTCCCAGCTGTTGAGCCTTGGCACTCACTCGTCCAGTTACATGACCCTGAAGAACAATCTTGGGAAATAGAACCGATACTGATAAGTAACTTACTAATGAATTTTATGCTATTCTGCTGTTAGTAATTTATCATTCCCTTCTTTGTAAATTACACAAATATAGTTGATAAATTCCTCTTTTCAAAAAATCATTTTAGTTTATTTTTGTCATTTAATTACAGCAGTAACTGCCTGATCATTGATAACTGATCAGCTACACTATTGCCAGAACACAATGAGACCTACATGATGTTTTCTTGATCCCTGCTCAAGTGCAAACACCAGCTGCCAAAGCACCATCAGACCAAAGTCATTCAATGCTTTTCCACTTCTTCCCCCTCTTTCCTCTTCTCTCTATCCCTCCCTCACCGCTCTCTCCTGTCGTCATGCCTCCTTTCATCTCTCCTCTCTTAGATACTCTGCCCTCCCAAATCCCTACCCCAATCCTTCATTACTCTTCAACCATCCTACTCTCCTGATGCTGTCCCAGGCTTGACTCTCTCTTAGATAAGCCTACAGCTTCCTTCTATGCCTCTCTTGGCATCATAAGAAGGGCCCATCGAGGCACTCATCGCTGCCTTCTTACGAGCAACAACTCCAACTGTCCCATCCTACTCTCTTGCCGAGCTTGCCACCCAGTGTGCCCACTGGGGGCTAATCTTGCCAATCACCCCATCCAACTCATTTCCCCCCCCCCAGCGCTGACCCAGTGGACGATGGCAGTCCCTCTCCGCATCTCCCTCCAGAATGTCCATTCGCTTGTGAACAAGGGCCTTGCCATCCACGAGCTTATCGTAGATGATTGCATCGACATTATGGTCCTGACGGAAACTTGGTTGAGGGGCGATGACACCTGGATGGGAGGTGGCTGGGGGCTAACCATGCCAATATCCTTCCCGTCCCACACTCCCCCTCCACCCACCCGCCACTGATGCCTTGGACTCTATCAGTAGACCATCAATCACTGCCCCTCTCTACATTTCCCTCCAGAATGTCTGTTCACTCAAGGCCCTTGTCATCCACAATCTTATTGTGGCCAAATGCATTGTCATCCTGGCTTTGACTGAAACTCGCCTCACAAGTGACCACACTTTGCCCCTTACTGAAACCTCCTGCCTGGCTATACATTTCACCATCTGCCCTACCCAAACCGCTATGGTGGCAGTGTGGCCCTTATCACCAAATCATACCGCAGTCCCTTCCCTACTCCTCTATTACTTTCTTCTCCTTTGAGCATGTCACCTTATATCACCCCTCTCATCTCTCCATTAAAATCCTCATTCTCTACCGCCCCACCCAGAGTTTCTCACCAGGATATCCTCCCCCTTTCCTCCCTCTGCACTAACGCCTCATCCTCGGTAATTTCAATCTTGTCAGCTTCCCTTGATCTCTCTCTTAATTCACTGACCTCCTGTTGTCCATATACCTGTCCCTCCATATAAACTCTCTTACCCATATTCACAGCCACCGCCTCAACCGTGCCATCTCACACAGCCTTTCTACTCCCATCGTCTCGAATACAGACCTGGCCATCACCAAGCAGTTCCTTGTATCCCTTCCCACCTCCTCCACCTCCAATCCCACTTCAATCTCCCAAGCCACTTAAACTGCACTTTCTAAATCCCAACTATCTAGACTCTGCCCCTCCCATTTACCACAATACCTCTTTCACCACTCCCTCACATCTACCTTTGATGCCCTAGTCCCGATCAAAATCTTTACCCGCTCCCATCCCGGCCAATCTCCATTGTATTGGCTCCATTTTTGCTGCCTTAGTTACAAAGGTTGCAGACTTGAGCATACCTAGCGCGCAATTGGTTAAGCCATCTATCACCAGATCTGGCTGGAGCAAATCAAGCACTAGCAGGCCTAACTCTGCTTTGCCAAAATCGCCCACTATTCCAGGATTAACTTGGCTCTTACCTCCACAACCATCTGTCTCATTAAAGACCTGCCGCCTATACACTTACCTCCAATAAGAGCAAGAAGAATCATGGACTTCTTTGTCACTGAGATTGAGAACATCCACTTAGCTGCCTCTGCAGTTCTCCTCCTCTCCCCTTCCTCTTGCCCACTATACCAAACCTGTCCACAGGCTTCCCTGCCCTGGAGCGCTTGTCTCTCTCTTTTTTCTCTCCCATCTTCACTTTCCCTATTTCCATGCCCTTTCCGAACTCATCTGGTCCATGAGACCCATCTGCTGCTCCCTTGACCTCACTCCCACTAAACTGCTGACCACCCAGTTTATTTTCCTAACCCCCATGCTGGCTAACGTTGTAAATGGTTCGCTTTCCCTTTCAAAACTGCCACCATCCTCCCCTCCCCAAAAACTCACCCTCAATTCCCATCTCCAAACTCCCTTTCCGCTCCAAAGTTCTTGAATGGGTTGTCACCTCTCAAATTTGTGCCCATCTTTTCCACAACTCTACCTTTGAATCTCTCCAATTAATTATCCTTCCCTCCCACATACTGACACTGCACACATATCATCCCCTGTGACTGTGATTAGGGTGCATTATCCCTTCTTAACTTCACATTTTCATGTCATAATCGGATACCACACACAGTACTGTTACAACTTGTATCATTCTGATATGAGTTTTTAAGCAGAGCTCACACAAAAGTTCTCTTTCTTCACATTAAATCAGTCTCCAAAGACCGGCAGCAAATGAGCTTTTTAAAACCTATTTTATAGATTTCCACAGCAACAAGGAATTTAATTACATAATTCAAAACTTAATTCAAAGGCTTTCTACAGAATCTACTACCGATATCAATCTTTATAAGTTTATCACTCTTTCCTTTTATCCATAATACCATCCCCATCAGATTAATACACTGTGTCCCTGTTCAACTGGTATCTTCTCGGTGGTTCTTGTCCTTTTTACAGGTATGGATACTGCAAAATACCATCAGCAACTTGCTCTTATTGATTTTCTAAAGAAAGTTTAGCCAGTCCTTAGTAAACTGTTTTTTAAACAGGATACGCTGTCCATTAGCTTAGAGAACCTTGTTTAAACTTAGGAACTGAGCTATCATGAAACATGAACTAAGGAACTTGAGTTTTGCACACTAGACAGGTGCCGGAAGAGTCATGAGAGGGGCAGTAACAATGAAATCAGACAAAATAAAATGATATTTTGCAGAACCAATCGGTGTTATTGCTCCAATTCTTATTATACAGCAATAATTGCCTTACCTGCATTTTTTTCTCATGATCACTCTCATTCACCAGTCCTGTACTGCTGATACCATCACCTCCATCAGCAGTTACCTACAGACACAAAATAAATGCAGTTGAATAAAATGTTGATAAATATTTTTTAAATAAACAGTGATATAATTTGTTTACTTTTCACAACTATTGACATCCACCCAGCTTCCTAATATTTTACTCCTGCAGTACTCACCGATACCAACACTCCTCTTGGGTTCAGAGGTTTTAATAGTGCTTCTCAGGAACAATATTTACAGATTACTTCAATACTACAAATGTATTTTGAACATTATACTAAACACCAACATTTTAAAAGTATATAACAATCTTATAGAAAGTCAGATTGAGGCTTCAAGTGATATTACATGGTTGACATTTAAACAGACACTTACTTTTGTGGCATACTGCTCAAGTACACTGATAGTCTCAGGATCGACTGTGGTTTCTCCTGTGTGCAGTGTTGCCAGGGTGCTATCAGCTTGAACAGTAAGAATGGTGTCAGATTGTGGAACTTGTATTGTATGGTGGATGTAGGCAGTAGTTCCATCTTCCAGCTGGACTGCTTGCACTGCATTTGGATCATAGCCATCTTAATCAGAGAGAAGACAGGAAGTAGTGAATAATCATATTTTCCTCTTGTAACAGCTTTACTGTAAACTTTGTTTAATAATTAACCTTTTGGTGTATGATGAATAAATGCAGTGGATCCATCCTCTAGTTGGACTGCCTGCCCATCCTCAAAACGCAAACAATCTCCTGCAATAGGACAAAGTCAACGTAAGGAATTTTTTTTTTTTTAATAACTACATTTCAGTTATTTGGGGTTATTGAAAAATAAATTAATGAGGTATTCCACAATGACTCAACAAATAAAAACACCATCATTGCTGTTACTGAAGCATTCACATTAACAAAGTCATCATTGTATATGTCAATGCCATTGAGCTAGGGAGAAGAAATGAATAGTCAGCCTATGCTCATGCTCCAGACAGCTATCCAATAATATCTGGTATAAAGCTTCATGTGTGGGATTCAGGTGAGGACAGGATTGTCTTCCATCATCAATGAGCTTTCCAACAGACGCTATCTAGATCCAAACATAAAGAATGGCCACTAAAGGGCTGACAATGATGTATGTATACTGACAACTTCGATTTAAAAAAAAACTAATATAATGGAGACAAGGATCTGTCACATTGCAGATCATAAGAAATTCTATATTGTATCTTTCTATATGAATTTTAACTATATCTAGGATTTAAAGTTAGTGCTCACAAAGGGAGTAGTCTGCCTTTCTGTGTGTATATGGAACACACCTAGGTTTTTTGAATAGGAGCATCTCCAGCGGGGAGGGAAGATGCCACCCTGACTTCACCACAGCTACCAGTCTTGAGATCATTTGCATGCTGGGGGAGTGCTCACCCGGTCTGCAAATGAACCGTGTCCAACTGGAGCAGGAAATGAACTGAAGTGGTCCTGAGAAGCCTGTTGCAGAGGGAGAAAGAGGGCTCAAGGCTAAGCCAGGATAATCCTGGAGTAATGGGAGAATATATGACATTTAAGAAAGCTCAGGCCTCAGGATGTCCCAAACTACTTCACAGATAATGAATTATTTGAAAGTGCAGTTACTGGTATAATGTTGGTAAATGCAGAAACCAAATTGTACACAGCAAGGTCCCTCAAAAAGCAAATGAATCTTTTTTCCAATTTTAGGGTCCCCCTCAACTCCCGCACAATTTCCTGACCAAGACAGCAGCAGCTGGCGAGTGACCGTCTCCAAAGTCGACTGTTATTGACTATTGTAACCCAAGCTACAAGATAATAACAAAGCCATCACTCCTGCTCTCTCTGACTCACTGCATGATATTAGTGGGATATTTATCATGTTTTGTCATGTCTAGTTTAGGAGAGTTATAGCCTATACCATTACATTCAAAATATTGAGACAGTTGCACTTTTGCTTTTGACTGTTCGAATAAATGGTCACAGCTAACAAACAGATTTACTTGCAACTGCTGGCAACTTAAGTTGATATATAGCAACATTGGGATAATTTCAAGTATACATCACTAGATCGTCACTCACCTGATTTTGGTACTGAAACATGTTGGACATATGCTGTCGAACCATCCTCTAATTGAATCACTTGACCGTCAACTAATTTCCCATCTGAAACACATCAAGTATATATCATCATATAGGGATATGTAGGGTCTTTCAAAAGCTCAGCAGGTAAATCTACCTAGGGTTGTGTTGCTGAGCCATATAGATCAGGAATGTCCCAGGTACTAACCCTGGTCAGGTCTGAGTCATCTGATTTCAGTCACAGCAGCAATGGGGTGCAAAAATTGGCCACAGTGTCCCCAGGCTAAGGTAAACAAAAGGAAATCAGTTAGGCTTCCTATTCCTGATCAGTGACCCCTGCTGAAAAGTGGGTAAAGGGAGAGAAACTGTCAGCTGTGTTTTAATGCCGCTACTGTTAAATAGCCTGCTGACACTCAATGCATAGGTTCACACAATTGGGTGAGGTACTAAAGAGCAGCTGGTGGCTGTGGAATTGTACCCCAGTATGTCAACAGAGGAAGGCAGAAAAGTGGACAAAATTGGGGGGGGGGGGGGAGGGAATATATTCTATTTAACTTTTATATGATTGGTTCACATTTACCTCCTTAGATGTTAAAAGTGTTAGAAACATAGAAACATAGAAAATAGGTTCAGGAGTAGGCCATTCGGCCCTTCGAGCCTGCACCACCATTCAATATGATCAAGGCTGATCATGCAACTTCAGTACCCCTTTCCTGCTTTCTCGCCATACCCCTTGACCCCTTTAGCCGCACGGGCCACATCTAACTCCCTTTTGAATACATCTAACGAACTGGCCTCAACAACTTTCTGTGGTAGAGAATTCCACAGGTTCACAATTCTCTGAGTGAAGAAGTTTCTCCTCATCTCGGTCCTAAATGGCTTACCCCTTATCCTTAGACTGTGACCCCTGATTCTGGACTTCCCCAACATCGGGAACATTCTTCCTGCATCTAACCTGTCCAGTCCTGTCAGAATTTTATATGTTTCTATGAGATCCCCTCTCATTCTTCTAAATTCCAGTGAATATAAGCCTAGTCGATCCGGTCTTTCTTCATATGTCAGTCCTGCCATCCCAGGAATCAGTCTGGTGAACCTTCGCTGCACTCCCTCAATAGCAAGAATGTCCTTCCTCAGATTAGGAGACCAAAACTGTACACAATATTCAAGGTGTGGCCTCGTCAAGGCCCTGTACAACTGCAGTAAGACCTCCCTGCTCCTATACTCAAATCCTCTCGCTATGAAGGCCAACATGCCATTTGCCTTCTTCACCGCCTGCTGTACCTGCATGCCAACTTTCAATGACTGATGTACCAGGTCTCGTTGCACCTCCCCTTTTCTTAATTTGTCACCATTCAGATAATATTCTGCCTTCCTGTTTTTGCCACCAAAGTGGATAACCTCATATTTATCTACATTATACTGCATCTGCCATGCATTTTCCCGCTCATCTAACCTGTCCAAGTCACCCTGCAGCCTCTTAGCATCCTCCTCCAGCTCACACTGCCACCCAGCCTAATGTCATCAGCAAACTTGGAGATATTACATTCAATTCCTTCGTCCAAATCGTTAATGTATATTGTAAATAGCTGGGGGCCCAGCACTGAACCTTGCGGTACCCCACTAGTCACTGCCTGCCATTCTGAAAAGGACCCGTTTATTCCTACTCTTTGCTTCCTGTCTGTGTTTACCATCATGTTAAAATAAATTCAAGAGCTACAGGCAAAATTATGTCAGAAGGCCAAATTATGCAAAATACACGTTGATTAAATGGCAGAATTGTTGTATAATTAAAAAATCATCACCATCATGAAAATCTACACCTTTAGGATTGTGTTGTATATATGCTGTAGTTCCATCGGCAAGAGTAACAGCTTGCAAACTCACACCGTCCATATTTTCCAGCCGGTCACCATCTAATTAAAAAGATTCATTACTGTTCAGGAGAGGTACATTATAAAGCAATGTTGCATAGATATCCAACAGTCTTGTCCTTACATACATCACACTCACACATTAAACAGGGTCATTGAAAAAAGGCCATTGGAGAAAGTGCGCAGCAATTCTCACAACAACCTTCAGTATAACGTTTAGGATTCTGTACCCTTCCATATTTTTTTTATTCATTTTATTTTCTTTCCCCATTAGGTTGATCCTCACTACATAGCATCCCTCCAATGACCAGATCAAAAGCTTCTGGCAATGTCATTTTTGACACTGAGTCCAGGGATGAGGGCAGCCTAGAATAATTTGTTTGCCAATTTCAATTCCATGTACAAGAGGAAACTCAACATATTTCCTGGTACACTTGAATGAAAATCAAGAATTAGCCGTGTGGCAATCTGCAGGCGTAAATCTGTGGCCTACCATTCGATAGCACTGAATCACAAAGTTAGACTACTACGCCAGACCATTACATTTCAAAAATAAACTAATTTTAGTTTGCTTTAGTCAGATATTTTTCTCCTCTTCTGTGTAAGAACACCTGTATTGATCAACTGTTACATTATACTATACAAAACAAAACACTTTGTGACAGTGACATTTACAGAAACACTGACCAGAACACTTGCAGAATAGCACTGTTAGAGCTTGCAAGCACATCATTGCATGTACTTTTTATGGGAGATTAGTGTAAGTTTTGGAGGAGAACAAATAATTTACATCATAAATTAGGGCATTTAAAAATAAGCTATTTAATATAAAATGACCCCTTGTTTTTCTCTTCTCCTACCCCCTCCAAAAAAAACAATCAAACATAGAGTTGTCAACAGATGACAGTATTTTCCCTTTCCTCCTTTCACCTGTTCACACAGTAATGTTAACAGTATTGTCCAGACAACTCGAAACAGATTGAAGAGAAACATCACACTTAAAAGGACTCTGCATCTCCACTGAAAACAGTAAGACTGACAGAAATATTTTGTTTTAAACTACACACAATAAAAGTGAAAATAAGTAAATAATATGTCAACTGGTAGTGATCACCCTGCATCATTCATTAATTTATGTTTAAATAGTAAGCCATTGTGTTGTCACATTGGTTACTTAAGAAAGCACCAAACTGTGTGTGAAAACAGCCTCTTCTTCCAAATCATTGGGGTGAACCTCAACCTGAAAAATGTTCAGAAAATAGCACAAAATCTAAACTTGTAGCGATTTACCTGTTACTGCGACAGTTTCCGTTAGGCATAGTGTGACGTGCTGACCATCGCCCACTCCCTGGAACTCTGCCATACTTTGGGCTTCTCTGTTTATCTGTGCCAATAACATAGCTAATAAAATGATATATGAATTAGAATTTTATGGACATCACCTCTTTGCAGCAGGAACACAAAATATCACAAATATTCAGCTAAATATAAATTGCACATTTCTCTTAAAATTATAGTGAGACAGTGATGCAATCATCTACTGGGAACAAAGTGGGACTTTAAAAAGCTACAATGGTACAATAATTTGTGAAATCTGCAGTTTATTAAGTTTCAATTGTAGTTTAAAAGATCTGCTAGTTATACAAGACTGCTCATGCAGCAGTTTTAACCAGATGTCTCACACTAAATATCACTCTGTTCAACTTTCTCTCTGAAAAATGCCTAAACAGTGAAATTAAAGAAAACAAAGAGGCACTGGATATTAAAATTGAGTAGCAGACCAAAAATTAGCAATTCTCCACACGGAGAAGTTCACTAAATTCAGCCAAGCCATCAGGGGAAGTACCAAGCAGCAGGACAGGGCCTGCAGCAGGTGGTGAGAGAACCAACATGAGGGAAAAACCTACTTGGCCTCGTCCTCACCAAGCTACCTGTCGCAGATGCATGTGTTCATGACAATATTGGTTGCAGTGATCACCGCACAGTCCTTGTGGCGACGAAGTCCTGTCTTCACACCGAGGACACCCTCTGTCGTGTTGTGTGGCACTACCACCGTAAATGGAATAGATTCAGAACAGATCTAGCAGCTCAAAACTGGGCTTCCATGAGGCGCTGTAGGCCATCAGCAGCAGCAGAATTGTGTTCTAGCTCAATCTGTAACCTCATGGCCTGCCATTTCCCTCACTCTACCATTAACATCAATCCAGGCGACCAATCCTGGTTCAATGAGGAGTGTAAAACAGCATGCCTAGGAGCATCACCTGGCATACCTAAAAATGAGATGCCAACCTGGGGAAGCTGCAACACAGCACTACATGCATGTTAAACAACGGAAGCAGCATGCTGTAGACAGAGCTAAGCGATCCCACAACCAATGGATCAGATCAAAGCTCTGCAGTCCTGCCACATCCAGTGGTGAATGGTGGTGGACCATTAAACAACTGACGGGGGAGGAGCCTCCATGAACAATGATGGCAGAGCCCAACATGCAAGTGAAAAAGACAAGACTGAAGTGTTTGCAACCAATTTCCGCCAGAAGTGCTGAGTGGATGATCCATCTCGGCCTCCTCCTGAGGTCCCCACCATCACAGAAGCCAGTCTTCAGGCAGTTGCATTCAATCCACGGACTATCAAGAAACAATTGAGCGCACTGGATACAGAAAAACCTATGGGCCCCAACAACATCCTGACTGTCGTGCTGAGAACTTGTGCTCCAGAACTAGCCGTGCCTCTAGCCAAGCTGTTCCAGTACAGCTACAACACTGGTATCTACCCGACAATGTGGAAAGTTGCCCAGGTTTGTCCTCTCCTCAAAAAGCAGAACAAATCCAAACCACCCAATTACCACCCCATCAGTCTACTCTCAATCATCAGCAAAGTGATGGAAGGTGTTGTCGACAGTGCTGACAAGCAGCACTTACAATGTAAAACATCCCAAGGCGCTTCACAGGAATGTTATCAAACAAAATTTGACACCGAGCCACTTAAGTGCTATCAAGCGGCACTTACTCACCAATAACATGCTCACCGATGCTTGATTTGGGTTCCGTCAGGACCACTCGGCTCCAGACCTCATTCCAGCTTTGGTCCAAACATGGACAAAAGAGCTGAATCCCAGAGGTGAGGAGTTACTGCCCTTAAATAAAGGCAGCATTTGACCGAGTGTGGCATCAAGGAGCCCGAGTAAAATTGAAGTCAATGGGAATCAGGGGGAAAACTCTCCACTGGCTGGAGTCATACTTAGCACAAAGGAACATAAGAACGTAAGAAATAGGAGTAAGCCATTTGGCCCCTCGAGCCTGCTCCACCATTCAATAAGATCATGACTGATCTGATCTTGGCCTCAACTCCACTTCTCTATCCACTCCCCATAACCCTGGACCTCCTTATCATTCAAAAATCTGTCTATCTCCACCTTAAATATATTAAATGACCCAGTCACCACAGCTCTCTGGAGTAGAAAATTCCAAAGATTCACAACCCTCTGAGAGAAGAAATTCCTCCTCATTTCCGTTTTAAATGGGCGACCCCATATTCTGAAACTATGCCCCCTAGTTCTAGAGTCTTCCATGAGGGGAAATATCCTCTCTGCATCTACCTTGTCAAGCCCCCTCAGAATCTTATACGTTTCAATAAGACCACCTCTCATTCTTCTAAACTCCAAAGAGTATAGGCCCAACCTGCTCAACCGTTCTTCATAAGACAACCCCTTCATCTCATGAACCTTCTGTGAACTGCCTCCAATGCAAGTATATCCTTCCTTAAATAAGGAGACCAAAACTGTACGCAGTACTCCAGTTGTGGTCTCAACAATGCCTGTACAGTTGCAGTAGGATTTCCCTACTTTTATACTCTATCCCCTTTGCAATAAAGGCCAACATTCCATTTGCCTTCCAAATTACTTGCTGTACCTACATATTAACTTTTTGTGTTTCGTGTACAAGGATCCCCAGATCCCTCTGTACTGCAGCATTTTGTAATCTCTCCCCATTTAAATAATAATTTGCTTTTTTATTTTTCCTACCAAAGTGGATAACCTCACATATTCCACATTATACTCCATCTGCCAAATTTTTACCCACTCACTTAGCCTATCTATATCCCTTTGCAGATTTTTTGTGTCCTCCTCACAATTTGCTTTCCCACCCATCTTTGTATCATCACCAAACTTGGCTACATTACATTCAGTCCCTTCGACCGAGTCAATAATAGATTGTAAATGGTTGAGGCCCCAGCACTGATCCCTGTGGCACCCCACTAGTTACAATTTGCCAACCTGAAAATGACCCATTTATCACGACTCTCTGTTTTCTGTTTGTTAGCCAATCCTCTATCCATGCTAATATATGACCCCCAACCTCGCAACCTCTTATCTTGTGCAGTAACCTTTTATGTGGCACCTTATCGAATGCCTTCTGGAAATCCAAGTACACATCTACTGGTTCCCCTTTATTCACCCTGCTCGTCACATCCTCAAAGAGTTCCAGCAAATTTGTCAAACATGATATTCCTTTCCTAAAACCATGCTGACTCTGCTTGACTGTATTATAATTTTCTAAATATCCTGCTACTACACTTCCTTAATAAGGAAGTGGCATACAAATTGGCCAGAAATAGCAGCGAACCCGGGGACTGGGAGAAATTTAGAACTCAGCAGAGGAGGACAAAGGGTTTGATTAGGGCAGGGAAAATAGAGTACGAAAGGAAGCTTGCAGGGAACATTAAAACGGGTTGCAAAAGCTTCTATGTAAAGAGAAAAATGTTAGTAAAGACAAACGTAGGTCTCCTGCAGTCAGAATCAGGGGAAGTCATAACGGGGAACAAAGAAATGGCAGACCAATTGAACAAGTACTTTGGTTCGGTATTCACTAAGGAGGACACTAACAACCTTCCGGATATAAAAGGGGTCAGAGGGTCGAGTAAGAAGGAGGAACTGAGGGAAATCCTTATTCGTCGGGAAATTGTGTTGGGGAAATTGATGGGATTGAAGGCCGATAAATACCCAGGGCCTGATGGTCTGCATCCCAGAGTACTTAAGGAGGTGGCCTTGGAAATAGCGGATGCATTGACAGTCATTTTCCAACATTCCATTGACTCTGGATCAGTTCCTATCGAGTGGAGGGTAGCCAATGTAACCCCACTTTTTAAAAAAGGAGGGAGAGAGAAAACAGGAGATTATAGACCGGTCAGCCTGACCTCAGTAGTGGGTAAAATGATGAAATCAATTATTAAGGATGTCATAGCAGCGCATTTGGAAAGAGGTGACATGATAGGTGCAAGTCAGCATGGATTTGTGAAAGGGAAATCATGTTTGACAAATCTTCTGGAATTTTTTGAGGATTTTTCCAGTAGAGTGGACAAGGGAGAACCAGTTGATGTGGTGTATTTGGACTTTCAGAAGGCTTTCGACAAGGTCCCACACAAGAGATTATTGTGCAAAGTTAAAGCACATGGGATTTGGGGTAGTGTGCTGATGTGGATTGAGAACTGGTTGTCAGACAGGAAGCAAAGAGTAGGAGTAAATGGGTACTTTTCAGAATGGCAGGCAGTGACTAGTGGGGGTACCGCAAGGTTCTGTGCTGGGGCCCCATTGTACATTAATGATTTAGACAAGGGGATTAAATGTAGTATCTCCAAATTTGCAGATGACATTAAGTTGGGTGGCAGTGTGAGCTGCGAGGCGGATGCTATGAGGCTGCAGAGTGACTTGGATAGGTTAGGTGAGTGGGCAAATGCATGGCAGATGAAGTATAATGTGGATAAATGACAGAGATACAGACTATTATCTGAATGGTGACAGATTAGGAAAAGGGGAGGTGCAACGAGACCTGGGTGGCACGGTACATCAGTCATTGAAGGTTGGCATGCAGGTACAGCAGGCGGTTAAGAAAGCAAATGGCATGTTGGCCTTCATAGCGAGGGGATTTGAGTACAGGGGCAGGGAGGTGTTACTGCAGTTGTATAGGGCCTTGGTGAGGACACACCTGGAGTATTGTGTACAGTTTTGGTCTCCTAACTTGAGGAAGGACATTCTTGCTATTGACGGAGTGCAGCGAAGGTTCACCAGAATGATTCCCGGGATGGCGGGACTGACATATCAAGAAAGACTGGATCAACTGGGCTTGTATTCACTAGAGTTCAGAAGAATGAGAGGGGATCTCATAGAAACGTTTAAAGTTCTGACGGGTTTAGACAGGTTAGATGCAGGAAGAATGTTCCCAATGTTGGGGAAATCCAGAACCAGGGATCTCAGTCTAAGGATAAGGGGTAAGCCATTTAGGACCGAGATGAGGAGAAACTTCTTCACCCAGAGAGTGGAGAACCTGTGGAATTCTCTACCACAGGAAGTTGTTGAGGCCAATTCACTAAATATATTCAAAAAGGAGTTAGATGTAGTCTTTACTACTAGGGGGATCAAGGGGAATGGCGAGAAAGCAGGAATGGGGTACTGAAGTTGCATGTTCAGTCATGAATTCATTGAATGGCGGTGCAGGCTTGAAGGGCCGAATGGCCTACTCGTGCACCTATTTTCTATGTTTCTATGACTCCAGCATTTTCCCAATGACTGGTCTATAGTTTCCTGCTTTCTGTCTCCCTCCTTTCTTAAATAGGACTGTTACATTTCCGGTTTTCCAATCTGCTGGGACCTCTTCAGAATCAATAAAATGTTGGTAGATTACAACCAATGCATCTACAATCTCTGCAGCCACTTCTTTTAAGACCCTAGGATGCAGGCCATCAGCTCCAGGGGATTTGTCCACCTTTAGTCCCATTAGTGTGCCTAGTACATTTTCTCTAGTGATAGTGATCCCCGCTCCCTATAGCCCCTGATTATCAATTATTGGGATGATTTTAGTGTCTTCTATCGTAACGCTCATCTTTTCCCCATACCACTTTCAAATTCCTTTATAATAACTCTTTTCAGTATTTATAATCTTTCTTTGTAAAAAAGAAGTGTCCTTGGTTGTAGATTTTGGTAAAAGAGTTAGTTCAACCAATTAAAAGAAAACCCTACTGAAAACCCAACTAGACCCTGTGAGGTCGGCGAGTCAGGAATTCAGAGGCCGGTGAGGTGAGTTGGTAAGTAGCTCTCTTTTCTCTATTTCTTTTTAAGTAGGTTGGGAGTTCGGAGGCCAAGAGATCGGGAGGCCACAGAGGTCGGTGAGTTCGAGAGGCCACAGAGGTCGGTGAGGTGAGTTGGTGAGTAGCTCTCTTTTCTCTATTTCTTTTTAAGTAGATTTTAAACTTGATAAGGCTAAATAGAGGAATGGCAGTGCAGCTCAGTCCCATGGAGCGCACATCCTGCGGCATGTGGGAAGTCCTGGATGCTTCGCGCAGCCTAGACAACCATGTGTGCAGGAGGTGTCCCCAGCTTCAACTGCTCGAGCTCCGCGTTTTGGAGTAGGAGCAACGGGTGGAGTCAATACGATGCATCCGCCAGGCTGAGAGCTACGTGGATAGCACGTTTCAGGAGGTGGTCACCTCGCATCTTAAAGGCGTGCAGGTAGAGGGGAAGTGGGTGACCACCAGACGTAGTAAGCGTACTAGGCAGGTAGCGCAGGAGTCTCCCCGTAAGTCCATCTCACTTTCAAACCGATAATCACTTCTGAATATCGGTAAGGACGATGGCGCCTCTGGGGAGTGCAGCCAGAGCCAATTCCAAGGCACCACGGGTGGCTCAGCTTCACAAGGGGGAGGGACGAAGAACAAAAGAGTCCTAGTGATAGGGAATTCTATAGTTAGGCGAACAGACAGGCGTTTCTGCGGCCGTAGATGTGACTCAAGGTGCCAGGGTCAAAGATGTCACAGAGCCGACGCAGGGTATCCTGGGGATGGGGGGGGGGGAGGGGGGGAGAGTAAACAGCTAGAGGTTGTGGTCCATATCGGGACCAACAACATTGGTAAAATGAGGGATGAGGACCTACAGGAAGAATTCAGGGAACTAGGAAGTATTCAGGGAGCTAGGAAGAAAGTTAAAGGGTAGAACCTCAAAGCTAGTAATCTCCGGGGTTACTACCAGTGCTACGTGCTAATGAGTATAAGAATAGAAGGATAGAGAGGATGAACACGTGGCTGGAAAGTTGGTGTAGGAGGGATTGCTTTAAATTCTTGAGGCATTGGGACCGCTTCTGGGGGAGATGGAACCTGTAGAAACCGGACGGGTTGCACCTCAACAGCGCCGGGACCAATATCCTCGCGGGGAGTTTTGCTAGTGCTATTGGGAAACATTTAAACTAGCTTGGCAGGGGGATGGGAACCTGAGAACGAATTCAAAAGGGAAGGTAGTAAAGCAGAAATTGGATAGCAAGAATCTAGAAAGCTAATCTGTAAGACAGAGGAAACGGGGCTTAGTATGTAGTAAGCAAGGAGGTCTTCTTGTGCTGAATAGTATATACTTTAATGCAAGGAGTAAAGCGAATAAGGCGGATGAGCTAAGAGCACAGGTAGACACTTGGGAGTATGACATTGTAGCCATTACAGAAATATGGCTGAAAGAGGGGGAGGTTTGGCAGATCAATATTCCTGGCTACAAGATTTTTAGACAAGATAGAGAGGAGGGTAAAAAGGGGAGGGGCAGGGGTGGCGGTACTGATTAAAGAAACTATTACAGCGGTGAGGAGGGATGATATGTTAGAGGGATCATCAAATGAGGCCATATGGGTCGAATTGAAAAATAAAAAAGGGGCAATCACACTGCTAGGCGTGTAAAGAGTGGGAGGTAGATAGAGCAGCAAATATGTAGGCAAATTGCTGTGGTCCAAAATCCATAGGGTAGTAATAGTAGGGGATTTTAACTATCCAAATATTGATTGGGACAAATTTAGTGTGAAGGGTATAGAGGGTGAGGAATTCTTGAAATGCTTTCAAGAGAATTTTTAAAATCAGTATGTAGTAAGCCCAACACGAGAGAGGGCAGTCTTGGATTTAGTTTTGGGGAATGAAGCTGGGCAGGTTGAAGGGGTATTAATGGGAGAGCAATTGGGTGCCAGTGACCATAATTCAGTCAGATTCAAGTTGGTTATGGATAAGGACAAGAACAGGCCTGGAATAAAAGTTCTGAATTGGGGAAAAGCTAATTTTGCTAAGTAAAGGAGTGATTTGGCCTTAGTGGACTGGAAACAGTTACTCTGTGTCAGAACAGTGGGAGCCATTCAAGGAGGAGATCCGGGAAGGCTCAGGCCAAATATGTGACCTTAAAGAAAAAGGCTGGGAAAAATAATTCTAGAGTCCCCTGGATGTCTAGGGACTTACAGGGGAGGATTAAGAAAAAAAGGGACGCTTATGTCATATACCAACAGTTAAATACTATAGAATCTTTAGAGGAATATAGAAAGTTAAGAGGCAAAATTAAAAAGGATATTAGGAATGCTAAGAGAGAGCAAGAAAAATTCTTGGCCAGTAAGATGTTCTATAAATATATTAGGAGTAATAGGGTAACTAAAGAAAGGGTAGGGTCTATTAGAGACCATGAGTGTAAACTTTGTGTGGAGGCGGAAGATGTTGGTAGAGTTCTTAACGAATACTTTGCATCTGTTTTCACAAAGGAAAGGGATAATGCAGATACTGCTACCGAGGAGGAGTATGATATTCTGAATGAAATAAATATAGTGAGAGAGGAAGTATTAAGGGGTTTAGCAGCGTTGAAAGTAGCTAAGTCCCCAGGCCCAGATGAAATGCATCCCGGACTGTTGAGTGAATTAAAAGAGGAAATAGAAGAACCCTTGACCATCATTTTCCAGTCCTCTTTGGATCTGGGCATGGTGCCGGAGGATTGGAGGACTGCTAATGTAGTAACCTTGTTTAAGAAGGGAACAAGGGATAGGCCGAGTAATTACAGGCCTGTCAGCCTAACCTCAGTAGTGGGAAAATTATTGGAAAAAATCCTGAAAGATAGGACAAATCTGCATTTGGAAAGGCAAGGATTAATTAGGGACAGTCAGCACGGATTTGTTAAGGGAAGATCGTGTTTGCCTAACCTGACTGAATTTTTTGAGGAGGTAACCAAGAGGGTTGATGAGGGTAGTGCATACAATGTAGTATATATGGACTTTAGCAAGGCTTTTGATAAGGTCCCACATGGTAGACTGGTCATGAAGGTTAAAGCCCATGGGATACAGGGTAAAGTGACAAGTTGGATTCAAAATTAGCTTGGAGGTAGGAAGCAAAGAGTAATGATTGATGGATGTTTGTGTGACTGGAAGGATGTTTCCAGTGGAGTCCCGCAGGGCTCAGTACTGGGACCCTTGCTTTTTGTGGTATATATCAACGATTTAGGTTTGAATATAGGGAGTATGATTAAGAAGTTTGTAGATAACACTAAAATTGGCTGAGTGGTTGATAATGAAGAGGAAAGTCATGAGTTGCAGGAGGATATCAATCTACTGGTCAGGTGGTCAGAAGAGTGGCAAATGGAATTTAATTCAGAGAAGTGTGAGATGATGCACTTTGGGAGGGCTATTAAGAAAAGGGTATACACATTAAGCGGTGGGCCATTTAATAGTGTAGATGAACAAAGGGACCTTGGCGTGCTTGTCCACAGATCCCTGAAAGTAGCAGACCAGGTGCTTGCCTTTATTGGCCAAGGCATAGAATACAAGAGCAGGGAGGTTATACTTAAATTGTATAATACTTTGGTTAGGCCTCAGCTGGAGTACTGCATGCAGTTCTGGTCGCCGTATTATAGGAAGGACGTAATTGCACTCGAGAGAGTGCAAAGGAGATTTACTAGGATGCTGCTTGGAAAGGAGAATCTTTTCTACTTTATTAGAGCCCAAGGTGATTACATTACAAGATGGCTGGCTTTTTATACCTGGGCCGCACACATGTGCGCACAGCCCAATGACCTCCGACAGTGGCGCCACCTGGTGACTAGTAAACCCGAGCATACATACATGACAGTTCTCATTGAAACAGAGGAGGTTGAGAGGAGACCTCATTGAGGTGTACAAAATATTGAGCGGCCTGGACATAGTGGATTGGTGGAGGGGTCTATTACGAGGGGGCATAGTTTTAAGGTGGTTGGTGGAAGGTTTAGAGGGGATTTGAGGGGGAGGGGGGGCTTCTTTACGCCAAGTGTTGTGGGGATCTGGAACTCGCTGCCTGGAAGAGTGGTGGATACAGAAACCTTCACCACTTTTAAGAGATGGTTGGATGGGCACTTGAAGTGCAGTAACCTGCAGGGTTACGGACCTAGAGCTGGTAATTGGGATTAGACTGGATGACCTTTAGTTGGACGGCGCAGATATAATGGCAAGTACTGCAGGGAATAGAATATGGCCAGGGTGATCTCCTAGACTAGTTTTGATCGCCTGGATAGGTCAGAGAGGAATTTTCCCAGATTTTTTCTCCCTAAATTGGCCTGGGTTTTTATCTGGTTTTTGCCTCTCCCAGGAGATCACATGGCTCCAGTTGGGGTGGAGTGTAGAATGTTTCAGTATAAGGGGTGTCGCAGTTGTGTGAGGTGGACTGGTTGGGCTGGGTGCTCTTTGCTTTTCCGTCATTGTTCATAGGTTTATATGTAACCTTCAAGGCCGCTGACCAAGGGCCGTCTGGCTCTTTGTCGGCCGGCGCGGACACGATGGGCCGAAATAGCCTCCTTCTGCGTTGTAAATTTCTCTGTTTCTATGTTTCTAATCTTTATGTAAATCAGTCAGCAGCAGCTGCATAGAATTAGACCATGGATTGGAGCCCAATTCGAAAATTTATCTTTAGCACCCTTAAGTAGGCATGTCTCATTCAACTCACTGCAGCTTACATTTGCTGTGCATATTTTAATCTATTATCAGCATATTATCATGTGCACCTTACACATCTCTGGCATATTTACAAGGATATACCACTTTATTGGAATTAAAGCCCCAGGAGTCTGACTGCACAATTTTACAGCTATTTCTTAGACACCCGAAGTGCATGCACACAATGTTTGTGGAAGAATGCCGTTTTTAGCACTTCCATAGTGATGTGGCAGAAAATTATTTATGTTCAGAAATGCATGGATTGAAAGCAATCATATAGCACTTTCGTAGGTACTAAAGATACCTCAACAAACATGGCAAAGAATTACATTATGTATACATGGGTATGGTAGCATGGTGGTTATGTTACTGGACTAGTAATCCAGAGGCCTGGAATAATGATCCAGAGACATCCTGTCAAGGCAGCTGGGGAATTTAAATTCAATTAAATAAATCTGGAATAAAAAGCTAATATCAGTAATGATAACCATGAAACTACCGGATTGTCGTAAAAACCCATCTGGTTCACTAACATCCTTTAGGGAAGGAAATCTGCTGTCCTTACCAGGTCTGGCCTGCATGTGACTCCAGACCCACAGTAACGTGGTTGACTTTTAACTGCCCTCTGTGGTTCAAGGTGGAGGCTCACCACCACTTTCTCAAGGGCAGTTAGGGATGGACAATAAATGCCGGCATTGCCAACGACGCTCAAATCCCATGATCGAATATTTTAAAAATCTTCATGTAGTGATGCTTTAGTAATATTTTTAGCAATTGCTACCTGTATATAACTTTGATAGAATCATAGAATGTTACAGCACAGAAAGAGGTCATTTGGTCCATTGAGTGTGATGGTGTTTTTCTCCACTTGAGGCATTTAGCCAATTCTACTTTCATTGCTCCCCATACAAAGGAACAAGAGTACACCATTCAGCCCCTCGAGCCTGTTCCTTCATTCAACGAGACCATGGCTGATCTGTATCCTAACCCCATCCACCTAGCTTGGCTCCATATCTCTCAATATCCTTGGCTTTTTGTTGCTTTTTGTGGGAGAGAGTTCCACACTTCTACGACCCTTTGCATTAAGAAGTGCTTCCTAATTTCGCTCCTGAATGGCCTGGCTCTGATGTTAAGATTCTGTCCCCTTGTTCTGGACTCCCAACAGCAGAAAAAATCTTTCTCTATCTACCGTGTCAATTCATTTCAAAATTCCCAAAAACCTCAATCAAATCATGCCTTAACCTTCTATATTTCAGAGAATACAAGCCCTAGTTTATGTAATCTCTCCTCATAAAATTGAACCTTTGGAGGTCTGGTAACATTCTGGTGAATCGCGCTGCACTTCTTCCAGTGCCCAGAACTGTACACAGTACTCTAGAGAACCAAGGCTTTGTATAGCTGTAGCAAAACTTACTCCCTTTCATGTTCCAGCCCATTTTAGTGACTTGTGTACATGGACCCCTAAATTTCTTTGGAGCTCCACTGTTCCGAGCTTTTCATACTCTGATCTATCTTTTTTTTTGTGCAAAACAGATGACCTCATACTTATCTGTGCTGAAATCCATCTGTCACAGTTGTTACCACTCACTTAATCTATCAATGTCTCTTTGTAATTTTATGCTGCCGTCCACACTCCTTGCAATGCCACCAATCGTTGTGTCAGCACCAAACTTAGATATATGAATCTCTATTACCTGTTGGACACTAAGGGAATCAGGGATATGGGGATAGGGCCAGAAAATGGAGTTGAGGTAGAAGATCAGTCATGATGTTATTGAATGGTGGAGCAGGCTCGAGCGGCTGTCTGGCTTACTCATGCTCCTATTACATTATCAAAGTCATGAATAAGTATAGTGAATAGTTGAGGCCCCAGCATAGATCATTTTAGGACACCATTAGTTACTTCCTTCCAATTCGAGTACATATCCATTATCCTTACTCTCTGTCTTCTACCACTTAATCAATCTCCGAACCAGGTCATTAATTTGCCTTCAATTCCATCAGCTTTAATTTTAATTAACAGCCTCTTTGGTGGAACTTTATCGAATGCCTTCTGGAAGTCCATATAAACTATATCCATAGACATTCCACTGTCTACTACTTTAGTTATATTTTCCACTACAAACCGCCTTTTTAAACCCCTCTCCCCAGTCTGCACCCTCACGTCCGACAATAAGTGTGAGGAGCTCGTGGACTTTTTTGTCTCTAAGATTGAGACCATCCGTTCGGCCGTTACTGCCTCTTCCCTTCCTTCCCCTAGCCTACTGGGCCAAACTTCATCTAAGGATCCCCTTGCCCTAGCCCTGACCTCACAGCAGCAGATGAGCTGAGGCAAGGGCAGAGACAGGTGATGTTATGGAGGTGGAAATAGTTGCGGATATGTGGTCGAAAGCTCATTTCATGGTCAAATATGACACCAAGGTTGCAAACAGTGTGGTTCGGCCTTGGACAGAAGTAGGGGGAGAGGGATGGAGTCAGTGGCTAGGGAACGGAGTTTGTGGCGGGGACCAAAAACAATGGCTTCGGTCTTCCTAATATTCAATTGGAGAAGTTGTCTGTTCATCCAAAACTGGATTTCGGACAAGCAGTCTGACAATTTGGAGACCATAGAGGGGTCGAGAGAAGTGGTATTGAGGTAGAGCTTTATCCAGTTTATCTCTGAGCTTATCTTATCCATGAGATCTACTTCCTACACCCTTGACCCTATTCCCATCAAAGTGCTGACCACCCAACTTTCTTTTCTGGTTCCCACGTTAACTGACATTGTTAACAGTTCTCTCCTCAGGTACTGTCCCCCTCTCCTTCAATTCTGCCGTCATCACCCCCTCTTCAAAAAAACAACCTTTGACCCCTCCGTCCTTGCAAACTACAGCCCCCATCTCCAACCTCCCATTCATCTCCAAAGTCCTTGAACGTGTTGTCGCCTCCAAAATCTGTGCCCATCTTTCCCGCAATTCCATGTTTGAATCCCTCCGATTCAGTTTCCGCGGCTGGCACAGTACCCAAACAGCTCTCATCAAAGTCACAAATGACATCCTTTGTGACCGTGACAAAGGCAAACTATTCCTCCTCATCCTTCTCGACTTATCTGCAGTCTTTGACATGGCTGACCATTGTCCTTCTCCAACAACTCTCCACCGTCGTCCAGCTGGGTGGGACTGCACTCGCATGGTTCCATTCTTATCTATCTAACCATAGCCAGTGAATCACCTGCAATGCTTCTCTTCCCACCCACGCATCGTTACCTCTGCTATCCCCCAAGGATCTATTTCTCATCTACATGCTGCCCCTTGGTGACATCATCCGAAAACAGTGTCAGTTTCCACATGTACGTTGATAACACCCAGCTCTACCTCAATACCACTTCTCTCGACCCCTCCATGGTCTCCAAATTGTCAGACTGCTTGTCCGAAATCCAGTTTTGGATGAGCAGACATCTCCTCCAATTGAATATTAGGAAGACCGAAGCCATTGTTTTTGGTCCCCGCCACAAACTCCGTTCCCTAGCCACTGACTCCATCCCTCTCCCCCGACTTGTCCAAGGCTGAACCACACTGTTTGCAACCTTGGTGTCATATTTGACCATGAAATGAGCTTTCGACCACATATCCGCAACTATTTCCACCTCCATAACATCACCTGTCTCTGCCCTTGCCTCAGCTCATCTGCTGCTAAAGCTCTCATCCATGCCTTTGTTACCTCTAGACTTGACTATTCCAACGCACTCCTGGCTGGCCTCCCACATTCTACCCTACGTAATCTCGAGGTGATCCAAAACTCAGCTGCCCATGTCCTAACTCGCACCAAGTACCGCTCACCCATCACCCCTGTGCTCGCTAATCTTGTTCCCAGATAAGCAACGCCTTGATTTCAAAATTCTCATCCTTAGTTTCAAATCCCTCCATGGCCTCGCCCCTCCCTATATCTGTAATCTCCTCCAGCCCCACAACCCCGAAATGTCTGCACTCCTCTAATTCAGCCCTCTTGAGCATCCCTGATTATAATCGCTCAACCATTGGTGGTCATGCATTCTGTTGCCTCGGCCCCAAGCTCTGGAACTCCCTGCCTAAACCTCTCGGCCTCTGTTTCCTCCTTCAAGACGCTCCTTAAAACCCACAATCTACGTGACAGAGTTAGATATCTCCTCCCAGAGCCTTCTGCAAGTAGCCTTCAATGCCTGCGGAAACAATACAGCCCACCTTCTTTGAACGGCCATGAGTAATGTCCTGAGTGCAGCATCCGAAAACCTTTTACCCTCTCTTTCTAGGTTGCTGAGCCATGTCTTCTGCCGAACTGACAATGAGATGCTGCTGCAACAAAGCACCTCCCTTTAAGTCGTACAGTGAGACTAGACCAAACATTACTGACCATTAGACTGCACCCGATATTGCGCCGCCTGTTCAGTGCTAAACCAATTAGCAGCGCTTTCAGCACTGAGATCAGCATTCCAGTCATTATAATAAGCAGGTAGCAGAAATTTTGCATGCTGCCTGAACAACTTTCAACGGGCGCAGGCAAATAGCGAAGGCCCTTGTACATAGTCCATGTCTCTGAAGCATATAAGAGGGCGGCTATCACTACTGCTCTGTAGACCATTAGCTTGCTGCCAGATTGGAGGTCCTGGTCTTCAAACATTCTCTTCCTCAGGCAACCGAAGGCTGCACTGGTACACTGAAGGTGGTGTTGGACTTCGTCATCGACGTCTGCCCTTGTTGACAGTGGGCTCCCGAGGTATGGAAAATGGTCCCCGTTGTCCAAGGCCTCGTCGTGGATTTTGATAATTGGGGGGGGGGGGGGGGGGAGGGGAAGTGCCGTATGGCAGGGGCAGGTTGGTAGATGACCTTTGTCTTCCGGTTGTTTAGTGTAAGGCCCATGCTCTCGTATGCCTCGGTGACGGTGTTGACAATGGTTCAGAGTTCGGCCTCAGAGTGTGCGCAGACGCAAGCGTCGTCTGCATACTGTAATTCAATAACAGAGGATGGGATGACCTTGGATCTGGACTGGTGACGACGGAGATTGAACAGTTTTGCGTTTGTTCTGTAGATTAGCTCCACTCGAACAGGGAGCTTACTGAGGGTGAGGTGTAGCATTGCAGCAAGGAAGATTGAGAAGAGTGTTGGTGCGATGACACAGCCTTGCTTGACCCCTGTCCGTACGTGAATTGGATCTGTGGTGGATCCGTTGATCAGCATCACGGCTTGCATGTCATCATGAAGCAGGCGGAGGATGGTGACAAACTTTTGAGGGCAGCCAAACTTGAGGAGAACACTCCATAATATCCCTCATGGTTGACAGTGTCGAAGGCCTTTGTGAGGTCAAAGAAGGCCATGTACAAGGGTTGGTGATGTTCCCTGCATTTCTCTTGAATTTGACGTGTGGTGAAGATCATGTCCATTGTGCCCCTTAGTGGGCGCAATCCGCATTGTGACTCTGGGAGGAGCTCTTTAGCTACAGGGAGAAGGCAGTTGAGGAGGATTCTTGCAATGACTTTCCCTGTGGCAGACAGAAGGAAAACTCCTCTGTAATTACCGCAATCGGACTTGTCCCCTTTCTTGAAGATGGTCACGGTTATGGCGTCTCTGAGATCCCCCCCCCACCCAGCATGCTCTTCTCCTTCCAAATAAGAGAAATAAATTCATGTATTCGCGCTAATAGTGCTTCTCCGCCATGTTTTAGTGCTTCGGCGGGGATTCCATCTGCTCCGGAGGCCTTGTTGTTCTTCAGTTTTCGGATGGCCTTTTCAACCTCATGCCGGGCTGGGGATGTCCTGAGGTAGTGGCGGGTAGCATGCTGCGGGATGGAGTCGAGGACACTCACGTCAATGACAGAGTCTCGGTTAAGGAAATCTTCGAAGGGACGAATGGCCTACTCCTGCACTTATTTTCTATGTTTCTATGTTCCTTCCAGCAGGCACTGACTGCCTCTCTGTCCTTGATGAGCACCTCTCCGGCCCACAGTGGGGTAGTACCTTTTGTACTTGGGCCGTGGAGAAAAACACCGTCACTCTTGATGGGCCAAATTACCTGTTTCTGCTCTGTAACATTCTTTTTCACTAAAAAAGTGTAGACTTCAGGGTGATTTCATTGAAGTATTTAAAATAAAGAAGGGACTAGAATGTGTTGGTATGAACAGATTATTTTAACTAGATAGGTTAGGGAAAAGAGCACTTGGAATAGTTACCATCTCATGTGGTGAGTGCGGATTCACTGCAACAGTTCAAAAAGGAGCTGGACAGCTTCCTTGCCGTGGCTAATATGACTGCATACAAAAGAAAGGAGGGATGTTGGGTATGTACCTCATGGTCACTGTGATCTCCTGAACTTGTTTTAATCACCTTAGGGGGTCAGAGAGAAATTTACCTGATTTTTTACCCCCTGACTTTCCTGGGTTTTATAATTTGCTGACTCCAGAAGATTACATGGCTGTTGATGGGAGGGAACACTGCAAGTCATGATACTGAATTATGTATGACTAGGACAGGCTCACCAGGCCAGCTGGTCTTTTTCTGTACATCTTTTTGAATGTTTGTGTATACATATGGCAATGGCTAAAAATATGACTACATGGAGATATATACACAATTTAAATGTTTGCTATATTGGTTGAGTATATTTAGCACCAATTAAAGTGCTCTGTTACTTTTATTCCATAGAATTATGAACATAAATTAATTTCTGTCACATCACTATAAAAGTGGTAACATTTATTTTCTTTTGATGCAACACTAGATTCAATTCTTACACTAAACGTACAAGAAGTGGATTACCCCAAACGTTCAGTGACTAAATACATTGTGCAGTGTAGTTCTGAACCCTTTCAATCAGGAAGATCCCACGTCTGTAGAGTTAGCCAATTTCAGCCAGGCAGCACTGGTGGCAGTACAATTAGCCCCACCCCTGAGCCAGAGAGGGGAATAAGCCTGCTTTTGATCACTGACAAGAAACTCCTGCCAGAAAGTACATATGTATGAACCGTAGGTAAGGATTCAACTTGGTTGTGGTACACCCACAAAGATTTTTTAAAAATCACTGCCACTGTATTTGCATAGCACCCATTTTCGACCGGAACAGCATGTGGGAAGGAATTTAGGAAGCAGTTGGACAAAAAGCATGATTGAAATAATGCTTCAGAATTTGTTCCCAAAATAACAGCATTCACCATTATTAACGTATAAATCGGCCAGCAACGTGTGGTCAGGAAGACATACCCCGTGAATTGCGAATCACCACAAGTTGCTGGACGATTTGCGCCGATCCACCAGTAGCCTCGCAAACACTGCAGCTCGTCCTCAACCTCCCCATGAGTTTCATGAAGTTCCTGTACTTGCGCATTCATTGCCCATTAAACTTGTCACGGAAAGTTAGGGCTAGTACTTAAAAGAATAAGCAACTTTTTAATGAGGAGATTTATGTACTGCAATGCCAATCAACCACTCCAGCCCAGAAAGGAAACAATTTAAACGGTGGAGTCTCATTTCTGCCAATAGTAAATTGTTTTGAGATTTCTAAAATTAATTTTTTTTTAATGGTCTTATTTTTCCTTTCTGCCTTGTTTTTCTCACCCTCTTAATCCAATCTTTATTTCCCTCTCTTTATTTCTCTTTCTGTACCTTATTTGACGCAACTTCAACTACTCTAATTCATCCTCCTTCTCGGTTATTCACTCTGTTGTTTTCTCAATCCTCAAATCTCATTGAAAATGTTCAAGCTGCTGAGTGAGGGAAACGGTGTAACTAACAGTGCACACCACGAGATCCCCCGTTCCGGCAAAATCTGGGCCAATGGGTTTTTAAAGGCTTTTGAAAGGAGGGAGGTACCAAGGTGAAGTGGTTTGGGGAAGGTCCAAAAAGCCAGAACACATGCCTAGGTTGCGCAGTGACATGATCAGAAAACTTAAATCAAGCAACTTTCCTCACCAGAGCAACACCATCACCGCCTTGTGCAATGATAATTACTTTATTCAGAAATTAGAATGAAAATTCAAGAATGGTTCAGCAGTAAATACAGTGCATTGTGTGGTACTGAGTGAGAAAGTTTATAAAATTCCCAGCTTCAATTAATGGTCGTTACTCAGCTAGTACATCTTGGCATTTGTGGTGTGGTGCGGATCCTTGCAAATCATGAACAGTCCTAGGTTCAATCCATGGTCTGTGCTGAGTTTGCTGATCTCAACAACAGCTTGCATTTATCTAGCACCTTTAACGTAGTAATACGTCCCAAGGAGCTTCACAGGAGCGTTATCAAACAAAATTTGACACTGAGCCACGCAAGGAGATATTAGGACAGATGACCAAAAGTTCGGCTTTAAGGACTTTCTGAAAAGAGGAGAGAGGTAGAGAGGCGGGGAGGTTTAGCGAAAGAGGCCAGAATTGAAGGACGTAGAGATCTCAGAGGATTGTAGGGCTGGGAAAGGTTATAGAGATGGGGAGGGACGAGGCCATGAAGGGATGTGAAAATAAGGTTTAAAATATTTCAATTGAGGCATTGCCGGACCAGGAGCAAATGTAGATCAGCGAGCACAGGGGTGATGAGTGAACGGGGCTTGGTGCAAGTTAAGATACAGGCAGCAGAGTTTTGGCTGACCTCAAGTTTATGTAGGGTGGCAGATAGGAGGCCGGCCAGGAGAGCATTGGAATAGTCAAGTCTAGTGGTAACAAAGGCATGGATGAGGGTGTCAGCAGCAAATGAGCTGATGCAGGGGCAGAGTAGGGCGATGTTACGGAGGTGGAGGTGAAAGTCTTGGTGATGGAGCGGATGTGTGGTCGGAAGCTCATCTTGTGGTTAAGTACGACACCAAGATCTGGTTAAGGCTCAGATAGGTGCCAAGGAGAGGGATGGAGTCAGTGGCTAGGGAACGGAGTTTGTGGTGGGGATGGAAGACAATGGCTTTGTTCTTCCTAATAGTTAGCTGGAGAAAATTTCTGTTCATCCAGGACTGGATGTTGGACATGCAGTGTGATAAATCAGAGACAGTGGAGGGGTCGAGAGAGGTGGTGGTGAGGTAGAGCTGGGTGTCATCAGAGTACATGTGGAGCCTGTGGTTGTGTTTTTGGATGATGTCGCCGAGGGGCAGCATGTAGATGAGAAATAGAAAAGGACCAAGGATAGATCCTTGGGGGACTCGAGAAGTAACGATGCGGGTGTGGGAAAAGAAGCTATTGCAGGTGACGTCTGGCTATGATTGGATAAATAAGAATAGAACCAGGTGAGTGCAGTCCCACCCAGCTGGACGACAGAGGGGAGATGTTGGAGGAAGATGTCTCTGATTTATTACACTGCATGTCCAACATCCAGTCCTGGAGGAGGATGTTGTGATCAACCATGCCAAAGGCTGCAGACAGGTTGAGAAGGACGAGAAGAGATAGTTTATCATGGTCACATACGATGTCATTTGTGAATTTGATAAATGCTGTTTCAGTACAATGTTTGGCCATAGCTTCCCTGAGCAAGGAAAGGGGAAAAAATAAATTAGCCAGTGATCCCATTCCTGTTTCCAGCCCAGTGATCCCTGCCTAAAAGTATATGTTAAAACTAACTGAATTTAGAGCAACACTACAAATCAGAAAATCAATACAAAGCATGATCAGGAGATGTAGGTTCAAGCGCCAGTTCTTGTGTTTTCTATTGTACTGAGTGGAAAGCAGGCAAGTGAGGTAACAAAACAGATGGGATCCACTGGACTGTGGTCACATGATTTGTGATAGCTGGTTGAAATATATATTAGCAGTTGTCTAAAAATATGGCATCAGCAATCCACCATCTACCTCAGGCCTTTGAGGGGAAAAGAGCGGTTGAGATGAAAGTCTTTATTAAAAAGTAAATAAAGGCTTAGAATTTGTGGTCAAAATAACAGTGAGGCTAATGGTGCTCACCGTTATTTATGCATAAATGGTACATCAATTTCAGGCGAGGGGCTACTGCGCATTTAAACTCATATATCCAAAAGTTAATTTTCCGAGTAGTGCCGCTCTGCCGTTAGCTTTACGAAAATGGCATGCCGCTGTCTAACTCACCACTGAAATGCACTGAATGACATGAAGTTGCTGTATTTGCATGGTAGATACAAACTAAACTCGGCACAGAAAGTTAAGTCTTGTCCATTCCCGTCTCAGTACCCTTTTAGTGATAAGTGTTAATTACTGCCACTCAATCCTCCTGGCATTGAAAATTAACGATTCCTTCAGGTTTTAATTTTTTAAATGTCAAATTTTACAAAAATGTTTTCCTTTTCTTTTCAGTCTCTTTTTTCTTTCTCTTTTAACCGATTCAGCAGTGTGTTATGGACTTTACTCATTGTATGTACTCATCATCATAGGCAGTTCCTCAAAGCGAGGATGACTTGCTTCCACGCCAAAAAGGGATGAGTTCACAGGTGTTTCAATGAAGGACCTAATATTCCAGGTCCCGAACTACATATTGAAGGGTGGAAGATGCCTGTGCATGGATTTTTTAACGTGTGGTGGCACACCAGCCACTACACGGGCTTGACAGAGCTAGGTCTTGGTCCACTGGCAAGGGTTAACCAAGACGACCGGAGACTAGCTTTGTATGTACTGTAGCACAAATCAATACCACATAAGAATTGCTAGACAAAAAGAACCAAGGTCAATCTTGTTCGCCTTCTGTCATCCAGTTCGTCGCATGATACAATGCTAATGGTGTTATTAACTAATCATGGCAATCAATCTCTATTAATTAGACCCAGACATGAGGTGAGGAAACCCCCATTGGTGGAAAGCTTTGGGAACCCTGGGTCCAAAGTCACCTTTCTTCTCCCAAGCATGCGAAACTTACTGTACGCCATGTCTCACATTACTCATATCTGCTTCCACCGTCTCCCTAGGGAGCATATTTCATAGATTTACCGCTCACTCACTGAAATAATGTTTCCGCATATTTGTTTTGAATTCCACCCCCCACTTCAGTGCGGGCCATGTCCTCTGGTTGTACGTTCTGGACAAGGTGAAACAGCTGATCATGGTCTACATTGGTGCTAAAATTCCAATGTCCCGGATCCATATGAAGTTTCTACGGACCCGGGAAGGCATCGGAAAAGCCGGTTTTCAGCGTGCAATGCACATGCGCTAAAAAACGGCTTTCCCGATCTGTCAAGTTTCTGGCTTGACAAATCTTGCACATATCGGGAACGAGGACACTTGCAGAGCAAGATTTCCGATATTTACACATATCTTGCCCAGCAAATGTCCTCAAAAATCTTGCGCTTGAAAAAGCAGGTGTATAGCCTACTTTTACAGGCGCAAGTGTTTAAAAATACACAAAAACATTTCAAAATAAGGTTATAAAAACACATTTTAGTGTTAAAAATCCTCCCCACAACGGTAAATTTATCTTAAGGCATAATTTTAAAAACTTTTTAAAAAGACGGGAAAATATAATTTATGAATCTTAACTATGTAGTGTGTTTTTCTATTTTTTATTAGTATTTTGTGTGTTGTGGGGGGGGGGGGGGGATTTCTCATTCATAATAATGGGAACTCCAACTTACGGAGTTCCCATTATGATGAATAAGAAAGTACTGTATCTTGATTGGCTGCCTAGAGCCATGTGACTCCAGCTCCAGGCCTGCGTACGTCCCGACGTGCACGTGCTCCGATGCGTAGGAAGTGAAGGCCTCAGGATCGGAAGTTCGTGCGGGCGCAGCAGGAACAAGCAGGTGCGCATCTTTTTTTACTTTTTCAGATCGGAATTTCAGGCCCATTATCTCATCCCTTTAGAATCCTAAAAAGAGCAATCATATCCCCTCTCGATTTTCTCTTTTCCTGTGAGAACATGGCTAATTTACGTAATTACTTCTCACAATCCAATCTCTCCATCAGTTTGGTTGTTCACTACAGTATCCTATCAACAGCTGCAATATCCTTTTTGTACTGTGGCAACCAAAACGGTACACAATATTCTAAGTGCGATCGCACTAATGATTTACAAAGTGGCAAGATTACCTCACTACTTCAGCTCAATATTGACCCTTTAATATATTCCCATCTCATTATTAAGTTTGTACTCAACTTCTCAGAACTACAAGCAAGAAACTGCAAAATTGTTGTAATTACATTTAACTCACAGTACCCTCTCCAAAAACACACAATATAGAGTAAGACTGAATTTGTACCACGCAAAATTTACAAAATGTATAATCTGATACAACTTCTTAGGTTTTTCTTGCATAAAGACATAGCAACAGTGATAGTGCTATTATTTACAGACAAGTCAGCAATTCATCTTCTCAAGGGCAATTAGAGATGGGCAATAAATGCTGGCCTTGCCAGCGATCCCCACATCCCAAGAAAGAATTAAAAAAATTCAGCAAAACCTTAACAGAAAGATATACACACCATATGCTGAAAATTTACTCTTTAATGGGAAACCTATTGCCACTTCTAATTGTGCGTTCATACCACTGTCAGAAACAAGCCAGAAAAGGATCATCATTACCTGTCCTCATTATTCGCTTTAACTCTTAAAAATGCTTGACATGGCACTTAGCATACAAACTAAAACTGTGCCTCTTACTTTACCAGGTTAAGTGTTAAATGTTACATCCCAAAGAACACCATCAAATATAATGTAGTTGGGAGTGCTCTGACTGTGACCCGAGAAGACAATAATCCAGCTGGTCTTTGAAAAGCTCTTCTGTTTGTGTATTTGGGTGCACCTGAGTCACAAATTGTAATTGGTTCCTGTTCCAGGAACACCTGCGCTTTTCGCAACTGCTTTTATTCAGCTTGCAGCATTTTAAAATTAAACTACATTGAAAATGCAATTATTGCTTTTATAATCCTACAGACACTCTTATTAATTTCACACCCCATGGTATTTCAAAAACATTTTAAAAATGTACTTCAAGTTTCTAACAGGAACCACAAGTCCATTGAATAAATATCCACCAGAACAGCAACAGTGAATGATTCCTCATATACAAGATCCCGATTTCAGACATGATATGGTGAAGTGTGGGCCAGTTACAAAAGTGTCAGGTAATGACCATCTCAAACAAGAGAAAGCCGAACCATCTGTCCTTGATCCCTAATGGCACCACCACTGCCAAGTCCCACAACATCAATATCTTGGGCGTCAGCTTTGATCAGAAGCTTAACTGGACCTGTCGTATCAACACGTGGCTACAAGAGCAGTTCAGAAGGCGGATAGTCTATGACGAGTGGGTCATCTCCAGACTTCTCAAGCTTCCCCACCATAAACAAATCAAGGATGTAATGGAATACTCACCATTTACCTGGATGGGTCCAGCCACAGCACCACTTAAGAAGCTCAATACTATCCAGGACAGAGTAGTTTGATTGATCAACTACTTAACTCAATACCCACTCCCTGCACTGTGGCTGGATTGTGTATTATCTATAGGACGCACTGTAACAAGTTACGAATGTTATTTCTACAGCACCCTCCTCTTTGCGACCACTTCAAAGGAAGTCAAAAACAGCAATGTCATGGGAACCCTATTACCTCCAAGTCTCACGCCATCCTGACTAGATTCATAATGCCGCCCCTTCATACTTAACACAATTGTGGGAGGGTCACCATCACAAGGACTGCGGCGGTTCAAGGAAAAAGCCCACCATCCCTTCTCAGAGCAACTAAGAATGGGTAATAAAGTGGCCTTCCTAAAGTCACCCACATCCCAAGAACAATTTTTTTTTAAAGGGGGGAGATAAACAATAGAAGCATCAATATTTATAGCACATAAGGAGACCATCCAATCTTTCATGTCCAGTATTAACTCAACTGCCCTATTCTCTCTGCTTAATCCTAATATCTTCCTCCACTTCACGTTTATCTACTCTGCCTTAAAGGATACAATAATCTCTCCTTCAACTGCTCCCTGTGACAAAGCACTCCATGCTCTAAGAACCTACTGTGTCAAGAATTTTATTCTAACCTCTCTCCTCATTCTCACAGTGACTGTTAAGCTGATTGTTTCCTCGAGTTGATGACTCAATAACATTCTTTCCCAGTTCACTATCAAAACCCTTCCTAATTTTAATAACCCATAATTAAATGTCATTTTTCTCTGCTCCAGTGGAAATAATCCCAGGAGCTCAAATCTTCCTTCATAACTATAATTTCCCCTCCCTGGCATCATCCTGGTGAACCTGTGCTGTACGCTCTCCAAAGTTTTGATTTCCTTCCGATACTGGGGCACCAAAAGCTGCACACAGTAATCCAACTGTAGTGTAATCAATGTTTTTAATAAATTCCTCACTACATCTTTTCTCTTCTACTCTATCACCCTATTTATAAAATCTAAATTTCTACTGGCCTTTTTATGGTTTTATCTATTTGTACTCGCACTTATGAATTATGTATCTGAAACCCTAGGTTTTTGTTCATCCACCACATTCAGTATCTTTCCATTCAGTGTATAAATATGGAAGCATACATATGGCAGCTGACCCCAGGCCGACAGATGATGTCGCCAAAAAGCAGGATGTAGATGAGGAAGACAAGAGATCAAGAATGGATTCTCAAAGTACTACAGAGGCTGGGATCTTTATAGCTTGTCGCTGCAAAACCACGAGCTCTGATGACGATTGTTTATGTCAACGTCAACATCTCGTCTTCTATTGTAGTCTTGGTGTATATTGTCAAATTAAGTCTCTCCCATAGCTAACTGCAACAGGAGATTAACATGATGGAAACATATCTAACTCGACCCCACTCCGGAGATGACTTTGTGGGAATGAGGTGTGAAATCAGTGCTGGAGAACCACTGGCAGCATTAGGACAGATAGGAGTGAAACCAGCCAAGGACGGTGCCGTAGAGCCAAGGTAGTAACATTGGGTTACATTGAGTGTACAGCACAGAAAAACGTCATTCGACCCAACTGGTCTATGACAGCATTTATGTTCCACACTGGCCTCTTCCCACCCTAATTCATCTAACCCTATCAGCATACACTTCTATCCTTTTTCCCTCATAGGCTTATCTAGCTTCCCATTAAATGCATCTATGCTATTCACCTTAACTACTCCTTGTGGAAGCGCATTCCACATTCTTACCACTCTTTAGGTAAAGAAGTTTCTCCTGAATTCCCTATTGGATTTATTAGTGACTATCTTAAACTTATGACCTCTAGTTTTGGACTCCCACAAGTGGAAATATTTCTCTCTGTCATACCTATCAAAGCCTTTCATTATCTTTAAGACCTCTATCAGATCACCCCCTCAGCCTTTACTTTTCTAGAGAAAAGAGCTCCAGCCTGTTCAGTCTTTCCTGATAAGTATATCCTCTCAGATCTGGTACCATCCTTGTGAATCTTTTTTGCACCCTATCCTTTTTATAATATGGAGACCAGAACTGTGCAAAGTACTCCAAGTGTGGTCTAACCAAAGTTCAATACAATTTTAACATAACTTCTTTGCTTTTCAATTCTATCCCTCTAGAAAAGAATCCCAGTGCTTGGTTTTATTTATTTATGGCTTTATCAAAGGCCTTTTGAAAATCCAAATATATTACATCTACTGCATTACCCTTGTCTACACTTTGTGTTACTATTTCAAAGAATTCAATAAGGTTGATCAAGCATGGCCCTCCCTTTTGAAATTAGTATTGAATACACTTTATTATATTTTTGGTTTCTCGATGTTCTATTACATCTTTGAGTAAACATTCCATGTATTAGTTGCTATCTTATAGATATGGGCCCTAGTTTTGGTCTCCTCACAAATGGAAACATTGTCTCTACATTTACCCCTTTCATAATCATAAAGACATTTAATTAAATTAGTTTTGTACTGTAGTCCCATCTCCAATAGGAACTTCACTGAGACTGCCCAAATTTATTTCACATAGTCCTCTTAGGAGCAAGCAGAGGAGACTTTCATCCAGTCATTCTGGGCTAGATTTGCACCAGGTCCGAGAGTTGAATGGTTGGGGTCTAACCCAATGCATCAGACAATCTAGCCCATTGGGTGCGTTTTCAGAAGAAAAAAAAAATACATATTCATGGGAGTACCAAAATGCCAGACTATCTGAAAACACATTTAATACTTTCCTCGGTTCCAACAATTTTTTAAAAACTAGTTTCCTCTATTTTCTCAAAACAAATTCCTTTCCACCTCTCCTGAAAACCTTGACTCATTGGGACACGATTCCAGAGGCTCTGGTGTTTTTTTCTATTGTGTGAGCCTGATTCTGTCTTCACCCATCATTCACACATGCACATTTTCTAGCTGGGGTCATTTGCTATTAATTATCAGCTAATTTTCCACTCCTTTACTACTCCAGCCAATTCCAGTGTCTGCAATGGTTGAAATCAGTCAATTCAGCACAAACTGGGAATTGAACCTAGAATCTTTTCATCTGTGTAGTTCAGTTTCACACTGCTGAGTCAGCAAACAGGACTCCCTCAGTACTGCACTAAAGTGTCAGCCTAGATTATGTGCTCAGATCCCGGAGTTGAGTTTGAACCTACGGCCTTCTAACTCAGAGACAAGTGCTACTTACTAGGCCAAGTTGACTCTTTAGTAAAGTAACTGCGCCCCATTGAAGCATTTCCCTCTAGTACCAATGTTTTTAAAAACCATTATACAAATAATTAAATCGGGGGGCGGAGGGGGGGGAATTCATACTTCCTGAATCTGCTTTAGCCAAAGGTAACTTTTTAAACATAATCATATACAAGAGACTCCAAATCAAGCTTCTGAGAATTATATTTGTTCTTAGGATGTACATAAGAAATAGGAATAGGAGTAGGCCATACAGGCCCTTCGAGCCTGCTCCGCCATTCAATAAGATCATGACTGATCTGATCATGGAGTCAGCTCCACTTCCCCGCCCGCTCCCTATAACTCCTTATCCCCTTATCGTTTAAGAAACTGTCTATTTCTGTCTTAAATTTATTCAATGTCCCAGCTTCCACAGCTCTCTTAGGCAGCGAATTCCACAAATTTACAACCGTCGGAGAATAAATTTCTAAGATCATACCCTCTATAGTCTCCCCCATCAGTGGAAACATCCTCTCTGCATCCACTTGTCAAGCCCCCTCATAATCTTATTCGTTTCGATAAGATCACCTCTCATTCTTCTGAATTCCAATGAGTAGAGGCCCAATCTACTCAACCTTTCCTCATAAGTCAACCCCCTCATCTCCAGAATCAACCTAGTGAACCTTCTCCGAACTGCCTCCAAAGCAAGTATATCCTTTTGTAAATATGGAAACCAAAACTGCACACAGTATTCCAGGTGTGGCCTCACCAATACCTTATAGCTGCAGCAAGACTTCCCTGCTTTTATACTCCATCCCTTTTACAATAACTGCCAAGAGACCATTGGCCTTCTTGATCACTTGCTGTACCTGCATACTATCCTTTTGTGTTTCATGCACAAGTACTCCCAGATCCCGCTGTACTGCGGCACTTTACAATCTTTCTCCATTTAAATAATAACTTGCTCTTCGATTTTTTTTCTGCCAAAGTGCATGACCTCACATTTTCTGACATTATACTCCATCTACCAAACTTTTGCCCAGACTTAGCCTGTCTATGTCCTTTGCAGATTTCTTGTGTTCTATGTAGGCTGCACTGACAACGGAAAATTATTGCCCATCTCCAGTTGCCCTTAAAAGATAGCGATGAACTATCTATTTGAAACGTCTTCTGCGGTCCTTGTGACGATAATCCCATTATGATGTTAGATTGGGAATTCCAGGATTTTCATACAGAAACAATGAAGGAACAGTGCTAAATGTACAAGTCAGAATAGAAACATAGAAAATAGGTGCAGGCCATTTGGCCCTTCGAGCCTGCACCACCATTCAATAAGATCATTCACCTCAGTACCCTTTTCCTGCTTTCTTCCCATACCCCTTGATCCCTTTAGCTGTCAGGTCCATATCTAACTCCCTCTTGAATATATCTAACAAACTGGCATCAACAACTCTCTGCGGTAGAGAATTACAGAGGTTAACAACTCTCTGAGTGAAGAAGTTTCTCCTCATCTCGGTCCTAAATGGCTTACCCCTTATCCTTAGACTGTGACCCCTGGTTCTGGACTTCCCCAACATTGGGAACATTCTTCCTGCATCTAACCTGTCCAGTCCCGTCAGGATTTTATATGTTTCTATGAGATCCCCTGTCATTTTTCTAAACTCCAATGAATACAAGCCCAGTTGATCCAGTCTCTCCTCATACGTCAGTCCTGCCATCCCGGGAATCAGTCTGGTGAACCTTCGCTGCACTCCCTCAATAGCAAGAACATCCTTCATCAGATTAGGAGACCAAACTCATCACAGTATTCCAGGTGAGGCTTCACCAAGGCCCTGTACAACTGCAGTAAGACCTCCCTGCTCGTATACTCAAATCCTCTCGCTATGAAGGCCAACATGCCATTTGCCTTCTTCACCGCCTGCTATACCTGCATGCCAACTTTCAACGACTGATGTACCATGACACCCAGGTCTCGTTGCCCCTCCCCTTTTCCTAATCTGCCGCCATTCAGATAATAGTCATGTTTTTGCCACCAAAGTGGATAACCTCACATTTATCCACATTATACTGCATCTGCCATGTGTTTGCCCACTCACCTAATCTGTCCAAGTCACCCTGCAGCCTCTTAGCATCCTCCTCACAGCTCACACCGCCACCCAGCTTAGTGTCATCTGCAAACTTGGACATATTACACTCAATTCCTTCATCTATATATTGTAAATAGCTGGGGTCCCACTAGTCACTGCCTGCCATTCTGAAAAGGACCCGTTTATCCCGACTCGCTGCTTCCTATATGCCAACCAGTTCTCTATCCACGTCAATACCTTACCCCCAATACCATGTGCTTCAATTTTGCACACCAATCTCTTGTGTGGGACCTTATCAAAAGCCTTTTGAAAGTCCAAATACACCACATCCACTGGTTCTCCCTTGTCCACTCTACTAGTTACATCTTTAAAAAATTCTAGAAGATTTGTCAAGCATGATTTCCCTTTCATAAATCCATGCTGACTTGGACTGATCCTGTCACTGCTTTCCAAATGCACTGCTATTTCATCTTTAATAATTGATTCCAACATTTTCCCCACTACTGATGTCAGGCTAACCGGTCTATAATTCCCCGTTTTCTCTCTCCCTCCTTTTTTAAAAAGTGGTGTTACATTAGCTACCCTCCAGTCCATAGGAACTGATCCAGAGTCGAAAATGATCACCAATGCATCCACTATTTCTAGGGCCACTTCCTTAAGTACTCTGGGGTGCAGACTATCAGGCACTGGGGATTTATCGGCCTTCAATCCCATCAATTTCCCTAACACAATTTCCTAACTAAAGGATTTCCTTCAGTTCCTCCTTCTCGCTAGACCCTCGGTCCCCTAGTATTTCCGGAAGGCTATTTGTGTCTTCCTTCGTGAAGACAGAACCAAGCATTTGTTCAATTGGTCTGCCATTTTTTTGTTCCCCATTATAAATTCACCTGAATCTGACTGCAAGGGACCTAAGTTTGTCTTCACTAATCTTTTTCTCTTCACATATCTATAGAAGCTTTTGCAGTCAGTTTTTATGTTCCCAGCAAGCTTACTCTCATACTCTATTTTCCCCCTTCTAATTAAACCCTTTGTCCTCCTCTGCTGAATTCTAAATTTCTCCCAGTCCTCAGGTTTGCTGCTTTTTCTGGCCAATTTATGTACTGTGACTAGAAGAACTTGGGGATGATGATGTTTTCATGATATTGTTGCTCCTGTCCTTCCCAGTGATAAAGATCAGAGGACACTGGAAGGTGCTGTCAAAATGAGCCTGGTGAATTGCTGCGATGCATCCTCTAAATAGTGCATACTATAAGAACAGTGTGCAGATGGTGGATATTCAGTGCAGTGGCAGAGGTGCCAATCCAGAACACTGCTGGCACCAATCCAAGCAAGTGGTGAATATGCCATCAAACTCAGGACTTAAGCCTACAGGAGAGGCTTTAAAGGGTGAGGAGGGTTAGCCACTCATCACATAGCACCCAGCTTCTGTCCTGCCCTGATAACCAGTATTAGGATGGCTGGTCTCATTAAACATATGGTCAATGATGGCCCCTCCAAGTTGTTGATAGTGGGGGACACTGCAATGGTCATTGAAGATCATGGAGAGATTGTTGAGCTTTTTCTTGTTGTAGTGGGTTACTGCCTGGCACTTGCATAGCACAAATGTTATCTGCCCAAGCTTAAATGTTGCCCAGGTTTTGCTGTAGACTGGCATAGGCTGCTTCACTATCAGATGAATTGTGAATGGAATTTAACACTGTTAAATGGTCAGCAAAATGCTACCACTCCTGAATTTATGTTGGAAAAAAGGGCATTGCTAAAGCAATTGAAGATGGCTGGGTTGAGAATGTTGCCCTAAGGATGAGAGGGGATCTCATAGAAACGTATAAGATTCTATCGGGACTGGACAGGTTAGATGCGGGAAGAATGTTCCCGATGTTGGGGAAGTCCAGAACCAGGGGACATAATCTTAGAATAAGGGGTAGGCCATTTAGGACTGAGATGAGGAGAAACTTCTTCACTCAGAGAGTTGTTAACCTGTGGAATTCCCTACCGCAGAGAGTTGTTGAGGCCAGTTCATTGGATGTATTCAAGAGGGAGTTAAATATGGCCCTTGTGGCTAAAGGGATCAAGGGGTATGGAGAGAAAGCAGGAAAGGGGTACTGAAGGAATGATCAGCCATGATCTTATTGAATGGCAGTGCAGGCTCGAAGGGCCGGATGGCCTACTCCTGCACCTATTTTCTATGTTTCTGTGTTTCTAAGCAATACCTGCAGCAATGTCCTGGGCTGCAATAATTTCCCGGGCTGCAATAATTTCCCATGGACAACCATCTTCTTACATATTAGTTATGTCGCCACCCACTGGAGGGTTTTGTGTTTTGATCTGAGTTTTGCTAGGGCTCGAAGGCATAGTCAATCAAATGCTGCCTTATATACATTGGGAAGGGATGAATTCATGGGAGCTCAGAGTTGGATAACCATAGGGCATAGGCTGGAACCCAGGAATGAGATAGGTGGCAGAGGTATTGTGGGGCATGCCCATGGCAGACGAAAATCAAGGACAAAGATTTTAAATTCGGTATGTTGGGAGATGGGAGCCAGCGAGGACAAGCGTGTGGGACATGGGCTAATCTTGGAATAAGTTTGAATTTGTACAGACGCCAGATCAAGAGTCTATTAACAATGGGGAGATTAAGACATTGAGTCTTGAGGTAATGAAAGCATTGATAAGTGTTAAATGCAAAAGAAAAAATACTGCAGATGCTGGATATCTGAAATAAAAACAGAAAATGCTGGAAATACTCAGTAGGTCAGAGAAACAAAGTTAATGTTTCAGGTTGATGACCTTTCATCAGAAATGGAAAAAGTTAGAGATGCAACAGGTTTTAAGCAAGTACAGAGGCAGGGAAAGGAGGAGAGGAAAGAACAAAAGGGAAGGTCTTTGATTGGGTGGAACGCCTGTGATAAGGTAGAAGGTAGGAGAGATTAAATGACGAAAGGGATGATAGTGCAAGGCAAAAGGGGATGGTAATGGGACAAGTAAAGAAACAAAAGATGGGTCTAGAGGAAGTGTAAATGGTAATTAAAAGAAAAAAATTTGTCCACGGGATGTGGGTGTCGTTGGGAAAGCCAGGATTTATTACCCATCCATCTTTAATTACCCTTGAGAAGGTAGTGGTGAGCCACCAGAGGACAGTTAAGAGTCAACCACATTGGTGTGGGTCTGGAGTCACAAATAGGCCAGACCGCCAGGTAAGGACGGCAAATTTCCTTCCCTAAAAGGACATTAGTGAACCAGATAGGATTTTACGACAATCCAGTAGGTTCATGGTCACTATTACTAGCTTTTTATTACAGGTTTATTTAATTAACTGAATTTAAATTCCCCAGCTGCTGTGGTGGGATTTGAACTCACGGCTCCTGATCCTTAATCCAGGCATAGTGTTTAGGTACCTAAATAGCAGAATCATTACCACCAGCTACTCTCCAAAACAATGGGGCCAGTGGTTATGATCTGAAATTGTTGAACGTAATGTTGAATCCGGAAGGCTGCAAAGTGCCTAATCGAAAGATGAGGTGTTGTTCCTCGAGCTTACATTTAGCTCCATTGGAACAGTGTAGGAGGCCGAGGACAGAGAGGTCAGAATGGGACTAGGGTGCAGAATTAAAATGACAGAAGTCCAGAAGCCCAGGTCACGCTTGCGGTCTGAATGGAGGTGTTCCACAAAGTGGTCACCCAATCAGCATTTGATCTCGCCAATGTAGAGACCGCACAGCGAATACAGTATATTAGATTGAAAGAAGTACAAATATATCGCAGTTTCGCCTGGAAGGAATGTTTGGGGCACTGGTCGTTGGGAAGGGGAAGGGAAAAGGGCAGGTGTTGCATCTCCCGCGCTTGCATGGGAAGGTGCCATGGGAAGGGGAGGGAGTGTTGGGGTGATTGAGGATGGGAGGGAACTGTCCCTTCGGAATGCTGAAAGGGGAGGGGAAGATGGGTTTGATGGTGGCAACACACTGGAGGTGGCAGAAACGTTAAGAGGATGATCCGTTGAATGTGGATGCTGGTGGAGTGGCAGGTAAAGACAAGTCGAACCCTATCGTGGTTCTGGGAGGGAGGGAAAGGGTTGAGGGCAGGGGTGAGGGCAGAAGTGCGGGAAATAGGACGGACACGGTCAAGGGCCCTGTCAACCATGGTGGAGGGACATCCTCGGTTGGGGAAAAAGGAAGACACATCGGAAGCACTGTTATGGAAGGTGGCATCATCAGAATAGATGCGACGGAGGCAGAGAAACTGGGAGAATGGAATAGAGTTCCTACAAGAGTGGGATGGGAGGAAGTGTGATCCAGATAGTTGTGGGAGTCAGTAGGCTTATAGTGGATATTGGTTGATAGCCTATCCCAAGAAATGGAGACAGGGAAGTCGAGGAAGGGAAGGGAAGAGTTGGAGGTGGACCACGTGACTGCGAGGGAAGGGTGGAAATTAGAAGCAAAGTTGATGAGATTTTCCAGTTCAGAGTGAGAGCAAGAAACGACAACGATAGAGTCATCAATGTACTGGAAATAGGTGAGGGAGGGGATCTGAATAGCACTGGAACAAAGAATGTTCCACATATCCCACGAAAAGACCGGCATAGCTCGGCCCCATACAGGTTCCCATAGCAACACTTTTATTTGGATGAAGTGAGTGGCATCAATTGAGATGTTGTTCAATGTGAGAATAGGTTCAGCCAGGTTGAGGAGGGTGGTGGAGGATGGGAACTGGTTAGGCCTCCATAGGCCCTCAGGCCATCCTGGTGGGGGAAATGGTCAGTTCTGATTAATTCTTATTGATATCCAATTTATTTGTTACTTCCTTTCCCAAGATGAGAGACTGACCAGCTTGAGTGCAGACAATGGCGGCTCCATTCCCTCCCTGTGGGGAAGCTTCTGGTGTCCATGCCACATCTCTTTCTAACAGAATGAACTTATTTTGTGGGGACTCATGGGTGCATTTAATATCCCTTTATATCCAATCCAATGCAGTAATATATAACCTCCCCCCCGGGTTCCTAACCTACTCTCCCTCTGCCCGCATTCCTGACCTTCTTCTCCCTCCCATTCGCCCCATAGATGGGACATTGTGTGTGGCTCACGGATTGTTAACAGGTTTATTGAGTGTGAAGTGAATAGTGACCATGTCATGCCTCACGGATTTCATCCAGTTCAATGATGTAAGTTGCCGCACACGCACTGAGAAATCAATCAGATCTGGGGTGTCAGAGGGAGAATATGGTGCGGGTGTAAATGGGGTGTGGTTGGAAGAATGGGAACCGTCTTACCATCTTGATCACATTCTCGCTCTCATTCGGCCCCCACCTTTAGACCTGGATCACATTCATTCCATCTGCACTGTGCTCTCGGTACTCTCTTTACCACCTGCCCCGGGTTCTTGACTTCTCTCTCCACACCGCCCCCCCCTCAGATTCTCTCTCTCTCTCTGATCTCCTCTCCACCACTCACTCCACCCTCTCCCTCCGATTCCCTTTTCTCTCCAATTCCCTCTTTCCATCCCTCCGATTCCCTCTTTCGATCCGCTCTTCTCCCCCCATCCAGCACGGATCCAGAGATCAGCCTTGTCCAAGGAGCTGAACAAAGCGTGGCCGATGCTGCCCTGCAGCCGCAACCATAGGGTACTGCACATGCGCGGCATTGCTGACAACACACATGTGCAACAGGGGGATCAGGTGCCCAAGTGCAAAAAGGGACAGATCCGACCACACGCACAGGACACAAATGTTTATTTAAACCTCAAGTTACATACTATGGTCACCATGCTAAAGATTCACAACCCTCTAAAAACTAGGGATCATAGTCTCAGGCTAAGAGGTCGGCCATTTAAGACTGAGATGAGAAGTTTCTTCACTCAGAGGGTAGTGAATCTTTGGAATTCTCTACCCCAGAGGCTGTACATACTCAGTCGATGAGTATATTCAAGATTGAGATCGATAGATTTTTGGGCAGTAAGGGAATCAAGGGCGATGGGGATGGGGCAGGAAAGTGGAGCGGATGTCGAAGTTCAGACTCGATGGGCCGTATGGCCTACTCCTGCTCCTATTTCTTATGTTCTTATTATAGAACCACTACTTGTGTACACAAAGTACTAATCCAATACCAGCTGCTTGAAAAAAAAACGAGCTCTGAATCACATATTGAATCATTTGACTTACTGTATTACGGCAGTGGTGGGAGGGTGCACAGGAAGAGGGAGTGTTTGATGACATTGAATTGGTTTGGAAACATTAGCTGAACACTTTGTTAGAATGTATACTGTACTGTCACACAATTATTCTACATCACACTTGCTGCTGTTTTAACATTTATTAAGAGTCATCATAGTTTACAAAGTCATGTGGGGATCGCTTGCAATTATGGATACGTACAATCTTATGTACCCCATCCTGACATCCAGGAGAAATGTCAGCTAATATTCTTTGATGAGCCAGATATCTGAAATACCATGGAAACCCAACACCATATTTAAAAATCTGAAACTAAGCTGCCAAGAAATCTGCAGATTCTGTTCCCAGATGTGCAAAGTACACTCTCTCCCTGTAAGGGCATACCCATTTCCAAAATCAAGAGAGCTTACGCAGTTTGGCAGAGTCCAGGCTTACAGACCTCACAACCATACATAAGGTTACTACTGGAGATTAACCAGCTAAAACTATAGAACCGACCAGGACAAAGCACTAAGTTTCCTGCTGTTTGTTCAGCCAAGACTGCATCACTGAAGTGCTATAACCTGTAGGGTTACGGACCTAGAGTTGGTAATTGGGAGTAGATTGGGTGACCTCTTTGTTGGCCGACGCAGATATGATGGTAAGTACTGCAGGGAATCGAATACAGCCAGGGTGATCTCCTGGACTAGATTCGAACGCCTGGCTAGGTCGGAGAGGAATTTTCCCAGATTTTCTTTCCCTAAATTGGCCTGGGTTTTTAATCTGGTTTTTGCCTCTCCTAGGAGATCACATGGCTCCAATTGGGGTGGTGTGTAGAATGTTTTAGTGTAAGGGGTGTCGCAATTGTGTGGTGCTCTTTACCTTTCTGCCATTGTTCATAGGTTTATATGTAACCTTCAGAGCTGCTGACCGAGGGCCGTGCGGCTCTTTGTCAGCCACCGCGGACACGATGGGCCAAAACGGCCTCCTTCTGCGCTGTGAATTTCTATGAATTGGATAGTGACGGGTATCTAATGGAAAACAGTATCATGCAAAAACAAATATATATACACACCAAGAGAAATGATATGCTAAGACAATAAACAAAATGAAATTTGATGACAGATAAATGATGACCTCGCAAAGCCCTTGGAATCCGTTAAAGTTGGAGACACCAATTTAAAAAAATCTAGCCTGCAAAATTCTGTGGATCCTGCCACAGCATTGTGAAAACTGCAACATTAAAAAAATCACAACAGGCCACAATGGTATAGTAAGCCAGGGTTACACACAATGTTAACTTTTTTTTCCTCTATAGGATACTGATTTATCTGAATGTATACTTCAAACTTTTGAGTTATAGTAAACCTGCAGCAAATAATACAAAGAATCCAGGACATAGGTTCACTTTGTCCATTTGATACTAGAACATAGTACAAAACTGAGTCTCCTCAATCTCTATTTTTGTTTGAATGTATAAAAGCACATTACAGAAAACCCAGTTATATGCCTGGTGGGGAAAAAAATCTCTACCATATATTTAACTTTAATGATGGTACCAAGAAGAAGGTCTCTAAACTATGGTCCCTGCAGCCAACATGTCTCATCCTCCTAAAAAGTTAGTTTGTAACTTAGGCTAGCAAGGTGAAGATGCTTTGGTCTGTGTTTAGCTTTTGGCGAGTGCTTTTATGCGTATTAGTCCTTGAATTTGCTCTTATTTGTAAATGTAGAATCTGAGACAGATGCTACACACGATAAAAAGTTTGGACAGGCCTTTGCTACAATGTAGCGATCTTGAATGCAATATTATGTAACTATTAATAGGGCCACAATATAATAATGACAACTAAATGAAAAATACAAAAGGTGAATTTAAGTATTACCAATTCTGGTAAAGGATGAACAACTGTCAAGGCTTCACCCTACATGTTTTAAGCACATCATACAGTTATTAATAAATCCACACTTTCCAATGTAAAATTAAGTAATCAGGGCCCATTTAATACAAACATAATTTAGGGCAATACCTTTTTCCATTTTAAACAAAAAAGGGAGTTACTTCTAAGTACACAAATCCTAAAAAAAAATACACAAGAGAATGAAAACAGAAATTGGTGGGCATACATCAGAGATCAAACAATATCTGGAAAAAAAGGGGATTCAGACCCTTCACCAAAACAGCTCTTGTCAGATGTTGATCGACCCCCCGCCCCCGCCTATACATTACCAGCACTTGCTGCTTTTATTTCAGATTTCCAACATTAGCAGTCTTAACTCGAGTAGGGAGAGAACCCGATTCATTTAGATCCCAAACGTAACGCGACACAAAAGCCAGATAATCCTTTCTGCTACGAAAACAGACAAGGATTCTATTATACCTAATAAATTAAAAGGCTCGGTTGCCCACAGTAACATCCGCGGAGATGTGATTTGAACGAGCTCAGCTCAGCCCTTGCGGTTGGTGGTTACGTATGACAAATTTGAAAATGAACCGAGCACCAAACAAGAGCCGAGAGAGAGAGAGAGTGAAGCGACTTTATTATCTGCCAGAAGAAACTAACTTGCAAACGGTTACAAAACTACCAACAAGTCGACGCTCTCCCCAACCGACACTTCCCCCCGCACACAAGTAAAACCTTGGCCGATCTGGCTAAAAGAAATAGGGCATACTGGGTAAAAAAAAATTACTAACCTCTTTTTTTCCAACAATTCCTCCCTTCGACCACCATGCACCAGGAGCGGAAACACACTGCCGCTCGGCGCCGGCCCCGCACCCTGAATCGCGCATTCGCGCCCCTCCGCGCGCGCCGCCGCTTGCGCCACTCCGATTGGTCAGCGTCCTCTGATTGGCGTCACCGCCCACTACCAGTCCCGCCTCCCCCTCGCTCCCATTGGAGCGAACACGCGCGCCGAGGCAGCTGCATCGCGCTTTTCATTGGTGAGCTTGCATGTCAATCGCGCAGAACGTCTTGCAGATTTGTGTTGCCGCCCCCCCCCCGCCCCTTTGCTGCCGCTCGGTGCAGGAAGCGAAGACCTGGCGGTTGAGATGTATTCATGTTCCCGGGTACCTCCCGACGCCATTTAAAAACAATTACAGTGCGTGCGTAAAGGTTAAACTTAATTTACGTTCGTGGTATTAAAGCCTCAGGAGAATTTTGTCTGTGTTTATTTGGACGGGCGGGGGGGGGAGAGAAATGAATCCAAAAAAAAGCAATGGCGGCTGTCCAATTGAACTGCGTGTGTTTGTGACGTTATGTGATGTCACGTTAAGCCTGCCGCTGAAGGCGTGGGGTTGGGTCACTGGGAGCTGCAGGCTCAGAGTGCACACAGCGGCCCCTAGTGTTGGCTCAACCACAGCCTGTGCTGCACTCATTCTCAGCTCACTTGCTCTGAGAACCGAAGGGAACAAAATGGGAAAAAAAGCCAATCTCCCCCTTTTCTCTCCACCTTCACCACTAGCTGTATACTGACTTCTGGCCAGCCCATTGAACTTTTGTCCATTCGTTCCAGAATGAGGGCCTCGCCGACGAGGCCAGCATTTTGTTGCCCTTGAGAAGTTGGTGGTGAGCCACCTTATTGAACTGCTGCATTCCGTGTGGTGAAGGTACTCCCACTGTGCTGTGAGGGAGGGAGTTCCAGGATTCGATTGTAAGGGGAATAGATAGGCGTTTCTGTGGCCGCAACCGAGACTCCAGGATGGTATGTTGCCTCCCTGGTGCAAGGGTCAAGGATGTCTCGGAGTGGGTGCAGGACATTCTAAACAGGGAGGGAGAACAGCCAGTTGTCGTGGTGCACATTGGTACCAACGACATAGGTAAAAAAAAGGGATGAGGTCCTCCGAGACGAATTTAAGTAGCTAGGAGCTAAATTAAAAAGTACGACCTCAAAAGTAGTAATCTCGGGATTGCTACCAGTGCCACGTGCTAGTCAGAGTAGCAATCGCAAGATAGCGCAGATGAATACGTGGCTTGAGCAGTGGTGCAGCAGGGAAGGATTCAAATTCCTGGGGCATTGGAACAGGTTCTGGGGTAGGTGGGACCAGTACAAACCGGACAGGACCAGAACCAATGTCCTAGGGGGAGTGTTTGCTCGTGCTGTTGGGGAGGAGTTAAACTAATATGGCAGGGGGATGGGAACCAATGCAGGGAGACAGAGGGAAACAAAAAGGAGACAAAAGCAAAAGACAGAAAGGAGATGAGTAAAAGTGGATGGCAGAGAAACCCAAGGCAAAAAACAAAAAGGGCCACTGAATATAAAGGGGCTGCAGGAGGGGTCAAAACTAGAAATCATGGTTTAAAAACTAGGATTAAAACACTCTACCTAAACGCACACAGCATTCGAAATAAAGTAAATGAGTTGACGGCACAAATCATTACAAATGGGTATGATTTGGTGGCCATTACAGAAACATGGTTGCAGGGTGACCAAGACTGGGAATTAAAGATACAGGGGTATCTGACGATTCGGAAAGATAGACAAGAAGGGAAAGGAGGTGGGGTAGCTCTGTTAATAAAGGATGATATCAGGGCAATTGTGAGAGACGATATTGGCTCTAATGAACAAAATGTTGAATCATTGTGGGTGGAGATTAGAGATAGTAAGGATAAAAAGTCACTGGTGGGCACAGTTGAAAGGCCTCCAAATAATAACTTCACGGTGGGGCGGGCAATAATCAAGGGAATGATGGAGGCATGTGAAAAAGGAACGGCAGTAGTCATGGGGGATTTTAACCTACATATCGATTGGTCAACTCAAATCGCACGGGGTAGACTGGAGGAGGAATTCATGGAATGCATACGGGATTGTTTTTTAGAACAGTATGTTACAGAACCTACAAGGGAGCAAGCTATCTTAGATCTGGTCCTGTGTAATGAGACAGGAAAAATAAACGATCTCCTAGTAAAAGATCCTCTCGGAATGAGTGATCACAGTATGGTTGAATTTGTAATACAGATTGAGGGTGAGGAAGTTGTGTCAGAAACAAGCGTACTATGCTTAAACAAAGGGGACTACAGTGGGATGAAGGCAGAGTTGGCTAAAGTAGACTGGAAACACAGACTAAACGATGGCACAATTGAGGAACAGTGGAGGACTTTTAAGGAGCTCTTTCATAGTGCACAACAAAAATATATTCCAGTGAAAAAGAAGGGTGGTAAGAGAAGGGATAACCAGCCGTGGATAACCAAGTAATTAAGGAAAGTATCAAATCAAAGACCAATGTGTATAAGGTGGCCAAGATTAGTGGGAAACTAGAGGATTGGGAAAAATTTTAAGCAACAGCAAAGAATGACTAAAAAAGCAATAAAGAAAGGGAAGATAGATTACGAAGGTAAACTTGCGCAAAACATAAAAACAGATAGTAAAAGCTTTTACAGATATATAAAACGGAAAAGAGTGACTAAAGTAAATGTTGGTCCCTTAGAAGATGAAAAGGGGGATTTAATAATGGGAAATGTGGAAATGGCTGAGACCGTAAACAATTATTTTGCTTCCGTCTTCACAGTGGAAGACACAAAAACCATGCCAAAATTTGCAGGCCACAGGAATGTGGGAAGGGAGGACCTTGAGACAATCACTATCACTAGAGGGGTAGTGCTGGACAGGCTAATGGGACTGAAGGTAGACAAGTCCCCTGGTCCTGATGAAATGCATCCCAAGGTATTAAAAGAGTTGGCGGAAGTTATAGCAGATGCATTCGTTATAATCTACCAAAATTCTCTGGACTCTGGGGAGGTACCAGCGGATTGGAAAGCAGCTAATGTAACGCCTCTGTTTTCGGGTTGGAAATCGGTGGTTAGTGGTGTGCCACAGGGATCGGTGCTGGGACCACAACTGTTTACAATATACATAGATGACCTGGAAGAGGGGACAGAGTGTAGTGTAACAAAATTTGCAGATGACACTAAGATTAGTGGGAAAGCGGGTTGTGTAGAGGACAAAAAGAGATTTGGATAGGTTAAGCGAATGGGCTAAGGTTTGGCAGATGGAATACAATGTTGGAAAGTGTGAGGTCATCCACCTTGGAAAAAAAAAACAGTAAAAGGGAATATTATTTGAATGGGGAGAAATTACAGCATGCTGAGGTGCAGAGTTCCTGGGGGTCCTTGTGCATGAAACTCTTTTAGAGTCTACCTGCAAAACATAAACATTAAACTGTGCCACCCGACCTGGGTGACACACCAGACATTTACAAGGCCCTTTTTTCCTTTTTTTTTTTTTTTGTGTTTTTTGTTTTTTTTTTGGGCACTAAAATCACAATTTCCCCGGTGCCCCCTATAAAAGGGAAGGGGACACTAAAAGCACCGGCAATTAAAACAAATTAAACTTTAAAACGTAAAATCAAATTAAAATTTGGTTGCCGGGCGTGATGATGCACTCCAGTCCCTCCGGTGCCCACCTCTCGCGGAAGGCCGCGAGCGTACCGGTGGACACCGCGTGCTCCATCTCCAAGGACACCCTGGACCGGATGTAAGAGCGGAAGAGAGGCAGGCAGTCAGGTTGAACGACCCCCTCGACCGCCCGCTGCCTGGACCGGCTGATGGCACCCTTGGCCGTGCCCAGGAGCAGTCCTACGAGGAGGCCTTCGGACCTACCCGCTCCCCTCCGCACAGGGTGCCCAAAGATCAGGAGAGTGGGACTGAAGTGCAGCCAGAATTTCAGGAGCAGCCCCTTCAAATAGTGGAACAGGGGCTGCAACCTTGTGCACTCCATAAAAACATGGAACACGGACTCCTCCAGACCGCAGAAATTGCAGGCGGCCTGGGAGTCCGTGAACCGGCTTAAAAATTTGTTGCACGGCACTGCTCCGTGCACCACCCTCCAGGCCAAGTCCCCGATGAATAGTGGGAGGACCCCTGCGTAGAGTGCCCTCCATCGGGGACCCCCGCCTCCTCCGGACGGCAAGATGGTACGCCATGGCGTGTCCGGACGGCCGGCGAGGATGGCAAAGTTGAGGGTGTGCAGGAGCAGCCCGTACAGGAAACCCCTCCGCGCGGAACTGAAAGGCACGGAGGGGATTTCCCCGAGGCGGCTCAAGTTGTGAGGCGCCGGCCCCCGAGGGAGGTTCCGGGGTTTGGCGCCGATGAGGAATTCCGTCCGGACGGGGGTCAGTTCGGACGGGATCTCCCCACGTGCTTGAGCCTCCTCGATGCACCTAACGGAGTCAGGGCCCAGAGCTGTTTTTAGCGACTCGATGGCATCGGCCGCGTGGCGGACGTTGGCAGAATTTAGGCGCCGCGCCAGCGTGTCTGGCGCCATCCAGCCCGCTCCTCCGCCATCGAGCAGGTCCCTGACCCTGGTCACCTCACCAGCCACAGCCCTCTCTTCCGACCGCCACATAAAGCCTCGGCCGTGGAGGTACGGATTCCCGAGCAGCGGTTCCTGCAGGACGGCCGCCACTCCAGCCGGCGGAGAGCTGCGCTTAGTGGAGACTTTGTTCCAGACCCTGATGAGTTCCCTGTAAAAGACAGGCAGCTCCCGGAGGGCGGTCCTGGCACCCCCCAAGCTCACAAACAGGAGCTGCGTGTCATAATTGAGGTCGAGCTGCTGGCGGAAGAAATACCTCGCCAGAGCGCACCACCTAGGAGGGGGCTCGACGTAAAGGTATCTCTGCAGGGTCTGAAGACGGAAAGTCGCGAGCTGGGCGCTGACGCACACCAACGACTGACCGCCCTCCTCAAGCGGGAGACTCAAGACCGCGGCAGAGACCCAGTGCTTCCTGTTGTTCCAGAAGAAGTCCACCAGCTTCTTCTGTATCTTGGCGACAAACGCAGGGGGAGGGGTCAAAGTGACCAGCCGGTACCACAGCATTGCGGCCACCAGCTGGTTTATGACTAGCGCTCGACCCCTGTAGGACAGCACTCGGAGCAGTCCTGTCCAGCGCCCTAGGCGAGCGGCGACCTTGGCCTCCAGCTCCTGCCAGTTCGCCGGCCAGGCTCCCTCGTCGGGGCTAAGGTAGACTCCCAGATAGAGGAGATGGGTCGTGCTCCAGGCAAAAGGCCTGAGCTCCTCCGGCAGGGAGTCCACCCGCCACTGACCCACCAGGAGTCCGGAACATTTCTCCCAGTTGATCCTGGCGGAGGACGCGGCCGAGTAAATCTCCTGGCACTCACGCATCCTCCGCAGGTCAGCGGGATCCTCTATCGCGAGGAGCACGTCATCGGCGTAAGCCGAGAGGACGACCTCCACGCCCGGCCCTTGCAGAGCCAGTCCCGTCAACCTCATCCGCAAGAGGCGCAGGAAAGGCTCCACGCAAACGGCGTATAACTGGCCGGACATGGGGCATCCCTGGCGCACCCCTCTCCTAAAGCGAAGGGGCGCCGTCAAGGACCCGTTAACCTTAATCAGACACTCCGCGGCGGCGTACAAAAGTCGGATCCGGGCGACGAAATGCGTCCCGAACCCGAAAGCGCGCAGAGTTCCGAGCAGATAGTCGTGATCCACCCTGTCGAACGCCTTCTCTTGGTCGAGGGATAGGAAGGCGACCGACAGACCAGCCTCCTGGGAGCAATGGATGAGGTCCCGGACCAGATGGATGTTGTCGTGGATCGTCCGGCCCGGGACCGTGTATGACTGGTCGGGGTGGATCATGTGGTCCAGCACGGCACCAAGGCGAGCAGACATCGCCCTGGCGAAGATTTTGTAGTCCGTGCTGAGGAGGGAGATCGGGCGCCAGTTCTTAAGGAAGCGGAGATCGCCCTTCTTAGGCAGCAGGACGATGACTGCCCTGCGCCAAGAGAGGGGCATCTCCCCGGTCGCCAGACTTTCCCCCAGGACCCGCGCGTAGTCGCTCCCCAGGACGTCCCAGAACGCCCTGTGGAACTCCACGGTCAGCCCGTCCAGCCCCGGGGATTTTCCCCTCGAGAGCCGGGCGAGGGCACCGGTCAGCTCCGCCAGGCTTAGCGGAGCTTCCAGATTTTCGGCGCCCTCCGGGCTGACCTTCGGCAGGTCCTCCCACAAAACTCTACGCGCTTCCTCGCTGGACGGATCCGGAGAGAACAGAGCCCCGTAATATTCACGGACCCTGTTGTTGACGCCCTCCGGATCCGAGACGAGAGAGCCGTCGTCGGCCAGCAGCGTCAAGAGCTGCTTACGGACACTCTGCCTTTTTTCCAGCGAGTAGAAGAAGGGGGAGCCGCGGTCCAGATCCCGCAGGAACCGGATCCGCGACCTCACGAACGCGCCTCGGGACCCGACGAGCTGCAGGTCCTTCAGCGCGGCCTTCTTCGCTTCGTACACCGTCCGCAGGGCCGGGTCCTGGACGACTTGACCGAGACGGGCTTCCAGGTCGAGCACCTCTTTTTCTAGGCGCCCGACTCTGGCCGCCCGCCTCTTGGTCGACCCCCTCGCGTACTCTTGACAGAAGACGCGGACGTGAGCCTTGCCCACGTCCCACCATAGCCTCAAGGAGGGGAAGCCCCCCTGCTTCCTTCTCCAGTCGGACCAGAATCGACGGAACGAGTCCTGGAACCGCACGTCCTCCAGCAGCCGGTTGTTAAAGTGCCAGTACGCGGACCCCGTCCTCGCGCGGAGCGAAGCGAGCTCCGCCCACACCAGGTGGTGGTCCGAACACGGCACCGGCCGCATGGAGGCCGCCGGGACGCAGGAAACGTACGCCCGAGACACGTAAAGGCGGTCGACTCTAGACCATCCAACTCCAGGCCTCACCCAAGTAAAGGCGCTGGAGTCGGGGTGGAGATTTCGCCAGACGTCCACCAAGTCGAAGGACCCGACCAGGTCCCTCAACTTCTCCATCGCCGTCATGCACTGCGGGGCACCGGAGCGGTCCCTCGCCTCGAGGGTGCAGTTAAAATCCCCCCCGAGGACAATGCAGTCGCCGACGTCGACGGAGCCAAGAAGAGCGGACACCTCTTCAAAGAAGCGCGTTTGCTGCGGGCCGGGATGAGGGGCGTACACGTTCACGAGATGGAGCGGCACGTCCCCCAGGCGAACCGTTACGTGCAGCAAGCGGCCTGGCACGGGCTCCTCGACCCCCAAGATCTCCGGCTGAAAATGCGGGCCCAGCAAGATGGCCACCCCACTAGAAATGGCGGTGAGGTGGCTCATGCGGACCTCTCCTTGCCATTCCAGGAGCCACGTGGCTTCGTCTCCCGGAACGGTGTGGGTTTCTTGCAGGAAGCACACCGCATATTTCCCCTCCCGCAGGAGCGAAAAATTGTCAAATCTACGGCGTGCCCCTCTGCCGCCGTTGATGTTGAGGCTGGCTATGGTTATCTTCATGGCAAAAGCATAGTGCAACCTCTACCTTAACCTATTGTGGGGGAGGGAGCGGAGTCTTTTGTTGAACTCCGCTCCCTCCGCAGCCCAGCGAGGAGTCCCTCGAGCTCGCGCAGCTCAAGGTGCTGCTCCTTTGTCAAGGGCCCGCCCGCGGCCAAGGTTTTAACGGCGGCGCGGACGGACCCCTTGATCAGCTCCGGCTCGGACCATTTTTCCAGGGCCAGTCGGGCTTGGTCGCGGCGACCCCGGCTCTGGGCCAAAAAGTCCCGGAGTTCCTTTGCAGGAATGAGGAGGGCCTCAGCGGCGGCCGCGAGCAGATCCACCGCCTCCCTGGCGGTGGTCTCTAGTTCTTCTCCCGCGTCCCCCACCGAGTCCCCGTCCCCCTCCGGGAGGTGGCCGCCAGCAGCCGGCCCATCGACCGCACAAGGTATGGCAAATGAACCGGCCGCTCCAACCGGCCCTGGCTCTGCCCCGATCCCACCCCCAGGATCGTCGGCAGAGGAGTCCCCACTGGGCTCTTTTAAAAATGGTGCTGGGTCGGGAAATGACAGCGGAAGGGGTTCCCCCTCCGCCCCAGGAACCGGGGAACAAGGAGAGACCCGGCCATAGGAAATCCCCAGGCCCTCCAAGTGCACCAGCTCCAAAGTAAGGGGCGAGGGTGGGTGTTCCTCCCCCTCCCCGCTGCCACCCCCCGGCCCAGCATCTACAGTTTCATTAAAATCAATATATTGTGTTTCTGCCGGGTCGAGCAACTCCCGGGGGAAGTTGGGTAATAGCTGGGCGGGCTCAGGTTCGGCCTTTTCGGCCTCGCCCGCCTCAGTCCCCGGGACGCCCGGCCCGGCGGCTACGCATTCCTCCGCGGTCCCCACGCCCCCCACGACAGGCAGATCTTCCACTCCATCCCCGGGAGGCAGAGGCTGGGCAGCCTCAACTGTCTCACCCTCCCCGGGGAAAGACTCCTCGCGCCTGCAGCGCAATTTGGGGGCGCTGGTGGGGGACGCGGGACACGCGGCGGGCACCGACTCCTCCGCGGAGGGATGTTGTTCCCCCTCCGCGTCATTGGGGCGGTGCCTCTTTTTGTTCCTGGGGGCGCGCGGAGTCAGGGAGACCTCCATGTCTGCCGAGGCCTCCCGCTCCGCCCCCCCCTTTTCCTTTTCTTGCCCGCGCCCGGGCCCCTCTGTGGTGTTGTTCAAGGGCTCGGGCACGGGCTCGGGGCACCCCGCGCTCGCCGGTGACGGGGTTGGGCTGAGCGCGGTGGTCAAATTATCCGGCGCACTGAGGGGACCCGCCTCTTGATGTTTTGTCTTCTTCCGCGCCTTCTTTCCGGTCGGACGCTCTCCCTCCCCCCCGCCGGAGGCCCTGAAAACAAAGGCCTCCGACGATGCCCGCGCACCCATGGCTCCCGGCACGCGGACGCAACTAGGGGGAGGGGTGGCGGCGGCACCAGCCTTGGCCGCCTTCGGTGGTTTGGCGGCCTTGGAGGCGGGGCAGTTCTTGCGAACGTGCCCCACCTCCCTGCAGGCATGGCACCGCACGCCGTCCGACGTCCAGAAGACGCAGTAGGCAGTCCCCTCGTGCACCACATTAAAAGATCCCTCCGTCGTCTCCTCCCGCGCCAGCCGGACAAAGAGCTGGCGGCGGAAGGAGAACACGTGGCGCAGGCTGCTCTCCCTGAGGCCGAGCGGTATGGGGTTGATCCCTGACCTTACCTCCCCCAGTTGTTGTAGGTGAGGGAGGAGGAGCTCAGCGGAAACAAAGGGCGGGACGTTTGAAATGATGACCCTCTGCGCGGTGGCCTCGAGAGGGTCCACCGGCAGGAACGTCCCGCCCACCGTGAGCCCCTTTTCAAGGGCCAGGGACACCGCCCGCTCCGACCCCAGGAAGAACACGGCCTTCCCAGACATCTTGGAGGCTGCGACAATGGCCGAGGGGCCGACTACCCCAGCCATCGCCCGCACGCACTCCTCAATGCTCATTGTGGGGTGAGTGTAGCTCTTGACCCCGTGTTTCCTGGTTATAAGTCTGAACGGTGGCAGGGCAGCGGGTGGCGCAGGAGGTGCCGTGGATGTGGACACCGCCTGCGCATACGTCCTTGCTGGCCCTGCCACCGGCGTGGATGGGGTCGCCATCACGGGGTCCCTTTAAGGGCTACACCCACCCCAGAGTCACAGGCCTTAATGGTCTTTAATGGCCTCGTATGTTAACTGAGCAGAGGAGCCCTTAACGAGGCACCTCTCCCCTCGTTGACAATTGGGGAGAGGCCTTGCTCCCTCTGCTCAGTTGTCTTAATTGGTTTTTTTTTTTGCAAATTTGGAAGGAAGAGGCCTCAGAGAGAGAGGGGAGAAACAGAGTAGCAGAGAAAGAGAGAGGGGGGTGGGAAGGGGGGGGGGGACTGCGAGGGCAGGTCTCCCCTCGCAGCTGTGGGTGGGTGCACTCCCCAGATGGCAAAAACACAAAAGTCCTTGGGGTGGTCTTCAGGTGGGGGGAGAAGATGTCTTCACCTGGGGTAGCTGGAGCCACCAGGCACTCCTAACGATCTTTAATTGGGTGATTAATAACAATCTTCAGCCTGGTAGCTCCAGCTATCCCAGGCTAGGCAAATGTGGGGGGGGTGGGGGGGGTTCCAATTGTGGGGGGGGGCCTAGTTGTAAGCACGGCCCCCACGCACACTACCACACACACACACACACACCCCCCGCGATGTTCCGGCCCTCAGTGGTCTTCTTTCCTCCCCCCACCGATACAACAAAGTCTGTTTGGGGAAATGCACCCACACCCACCTGTAGAGATAGTAGAGTCTCCCTCCTTCCACACTGGATGTTGTTGGTCTTTTCCCCCTCTCTCCAACTCTTTGCAGAATGGTGAAAAAGATGTTGAAAGTTTTCTGCTTTTTCCTCCTCTCCCTCTGGGTTAAAGTTGGTGTTGAAGCCCCTTCCTTCCCTCTCCTCCTGGGCTGGTCTCAGGGCTCTCCAGGCAGGAGCACAAGTTGCTAGCTGCTCTCAGCACTGCTCACAGCTCCAACTGAGCAGGACACGCCTCCACTGCTCCACAATTGGTCCTTGTGCATGAAACTCTTTTGAGTTAACCTGCAAAAACATAAAACATGTATCCGTGCCACCCGACCTGGATGACACACACAAGACATTTACAAGGCCCCTTTTTTATTTATTTTTTTGTGTTTTTTTTTTTTGGGGCACTAAAATCAAATTTTTCCTTTTTCCAGTGCCCCCTATAAAAGGAGAGGGGGACACTAAAAGCACCGGCAATTAAAACAAATTAAACTTTAAAACGTAAAATCAAATTAAAATTTGGTTGCCGGGCGTGATGATGCACTCCAGTCCCTCCGGTGCCCACCTCTCGCGGAAGGCCGCGAGCGTACCGGTGGACACCGCGTGCTCCATCTCCAAGGACACCCTGGATCGGATGTAAGAGCGGAAGAGAGGCAGGCAGTCAGGTTGAACGACCCCCTCGACCGCCCGCTGCCTGGACCGGCTGATGGCACCCTTGGCCGTGCCCAGGAGCAGTCCTACGAGGAGGCCCTCGGACCTACCCGCTCCCCTCCGCACAGGGTGCCCAAAGATCAGGAGAGTGGGACTGAAGTGCAGCCAGAATTTCAGGAGCAGCCCCTTCAAATAGTGGAACAGGGGCTGCAACCTTGTGCATTCAATAAAAACATGGAACACGGACTCCTCCAGACCGCAGAAATTGCAGGCGGCCTGGGAGTCCGTGAACCGGCTTAAAAATTTGTTGCACGGCACTGCTCCGTGCACCACCCTCCAGGCCAAGTCCCCGATGAATAGTGGGAGGACCCCTGCGTAGAGTGCCCTCCATCGGGGACCCCCGCCTCCTCCGGACGGCAAGATGGTACGCCATGGCGTGTCCAGACGGCCGGCGAGTATGGCAAAGTTGAGGGTGTGCAGGAGCAGCCCGTACAGGAAACCCCTCCGCGCGGAACTGAAAGGCACGGAGGGGATTTCCCCGAGGCGGCTCAAGTTGTGAGGCGCCGGCCCCCGAGGGAGGTTCCGGGGTTTGGCGCCGATGAGGAATTCCGTCCGGACGGGGGTCAGTTCGGACGGGATCTCCCCACGTGCTTGAGCCTCCTCGATACACCTAACGGAGTCAGGGCCCAGAGCTGTTTTTAGCGACTCGATGGCATCGGCCGCGCGGCGGACGTTGGCAGAATTTAGGCGCCGCGCCAGCGTGACTGGCGCCATCCAGCCCGCTCCTCCGCCATCGAGCAGGTCCCTGACCCTGGTCACCTCACCAGCCACAGCCCTCTCTTCCGACCGCCACATGAAGCCTCGGCCGTGGAGGTACGGATTCCCGAGCAGCGGTTCCTGCAGGACGGCCGCCACTCCAGCCGGCGGAGAGCTGCGCTTGGTGGAGACTTTGTTCCAGACCCTGATGAGTTCCCTGTAAAAGACAGGCAGCTCCCGGAGGGCGGTCCTGGCACCCCCCAAGTTCACAAACAGGAGCTGCGTGTCATAATTGAGGTCGAGCTGCTGGCGGAAGAAATACCTCGCCAGAGCACACCACCTAGGAGGGGGCTCGACGTAAAGGTATCTCTGCAGGGTCTGAAGACGGAAAGTCGCGAGCTGGGCGCTGACGCACACCAACGACTGACCGCCCTCCTCAAGCGGGAGACTCAAGACCGCGACAGAGACCCAGTGCTTCCTGTTGTTCCAGAAGAAGTCCACCAGCTTCTTCTGTATCTTGGCGACAAACGCAGGGGGAGGGGTCAAAGTGACCAGCCGGTACCACAGCATTGCGGCCACCAGCTGGTTTATGACTAGCGCTCGACCCCTGTAGGACAGCACTCGGAGCAGTCCTGTCCAGCGCCCTAGGCGAGCGGCGACCTTGGCCTCCAGCTCCTGCCAGTTCGCCGGCCAGGCTTCCTCGTCGGGGCTAAGGTAGACTCCCAGATAGAGGAGATGGGTCGTGCTCCAGGCAAAAGGCCTGAGCTCCTCCGGCAGGGAGTCCACCCGCCACTGACCCACCAGGAGTCCGGAACATTTCTCCCAGTTGATCCTGGCGGAGGACGCGGCCGAGTAAATCTCCTGGCACTCACGCATCCTCCGCAGGTCAGCGGGATCCTCTACCGCGAGGAGCACGTCATCGGCGTAAGCCGAGAGGACGACCTCCACGCCCGGCCCTTGCAGAGCCAGTCCCGTCAACCTCGTCCGCAAGAGGCGCAGGAAAGGCTCCACGCAAACGGCGTATAACTGGCCGGACATGGGGCATCCCTGGCGCACCCCTCTCCTAAAGCGAAGGGGCGCCGTCAAGGACCCGTTAACCTTAATCAGACACTCCGCGGCGGCGTACAAAAGTCGGATCCGGGCGACGAAATGCGTCCCGAACCCGAAAGCGCGCAGAGTTCCGAGCAGATAGTCGTGATCCACCCTGTCGAACGCCTTCTCTTGGTCGAGGGATAGGAAGGCGACCGACAGACCAGCCTCCTGGGAGCAATGGATGAGGTCCCGGACCAGATGGATGTTGTCGTGGATCGTCCGGCCCGGGACCGTGTATGACTGGTCGGGGTGGATCATGTGGTCCAGCACGGCACCAAGGCGAGCAGACATCGCCCTGGCGAAGATTTTGTAGTCCGTGCTGAGGAGGGAGACCGGGCGCCAGTTCTTAAGGAAGCGGAGATCGCCCTTCTTAGGCAGCAGGACGATGACTGCCCTGCGCCAAGAGAGGGGCATCTCCCCGGTCGCCAGACTTTCCCCCAGGACCCGCGCGTAGTCGCTCCCCAGGACGTCCCAGAACGCCCTGTGGAACTCCACGGTCAGCCCGTCCAGCCCCGGGGATTTTCCCCTCGAGAGCCGGGCGAGGGCACCGGTCAGCTCCGCCAGGCTTAGCGGAGCTTCCAGATTTTCGGCGCCCTCCGGGCTGACCTTCGGCAGGTCCTCCCACAAAACTCTACGCGCTTCCTCGCTGGACGGATCCGGAGAGAACAGAGCCCCGTAATATTCACGGACCCTGTTGTTGACGCCCTCCGGATCCGAGACGAGAGAGCCGTCGTCGGCCAGCAGCGTCAAGAGCTGCTTACGGACACTCTGCCTTTTTTCCAGCGAGTAGAAGAAGGGGGAGCCGCGGTCCAGATCCCGCAGGAACCGGATCCGCGACCTCACGAACGCGCCTCGGGACCCGACGAGCTGCAGGTCCTTCAGCGCGGCCTTCTTCGCTTCGTACACCGTCCGCAGGGCCGGGTCCTGGACGACTTGACCGAGACGGGCTTCCAGGTCGAGCACCTCTTTTTCTAGGCGCCCGACTCTGGCCGCCCGCCTCTTGGTCGACCCCCTCGCGTACTCTTGACAGAAGACGCGGACGTGAGCCTTGCCCACGTCCCACCATAGCCTCAAGGAGGGGAAGCCCCCCTGCTTCCTTCTCCAGTCGGACCAGAATCGACGGAACGAGTCCTGGAACCGCACGTCCTCCAGCAGCCGGTTGTTAAAGTGCCAGTACGCGGACCCCGTCCTCGCGCGGAGCGAAGCGAGCTCCGCCCACACCAGGTGGTGGTCCGAACACGGCACCGGCCGCATGGAGGCCGCCGGGACGCAGGAAACGTACGCCCGAGACACGTAAAGGCGGTCGACTCTAGACCATCCAACTCCAGGCCTCACCCAAGTAAAGGCGCTGGAGTCGGGGTGGAGATTTCGCCAGACGTCCACCAAGTCGAAGGACCCGACCAGGTCCCTCAACTTCTCCATCGCCGTCATGCACTGCGGGGCACCGGAGCGGTCCCTCGCCTCGAGGGTGCAGTTAAAATCCCCCCCGAGGACAATGCAGTCGCCGACGTCGACGGAGCCAAGAAGAGCGGACACCTCTTCAAAGAAGCGCGTTTGCTGCGGGCCGGGATGAGGGGCGTACACGTTCACGAGATGGAGCGGCACGTCCCCCAGGCGAACCGTTACGTGCAGCAAGCGGCCTGGCACGGGCTCCTCGACCCCCAAGATCTCCGGCTGAAAATGCGGGCCCAGCAAGATGGCCACCCCACTAGAAATGGCGGTGAGGTGGCTCATGCGGACCTCTCCTTGCCATTCCAGGAGCCACGTGGCTTCGTCTCCCGGAACGGTGTGGGTTTCTTGCAGGAAGCACACCGCATATTTCCCCTCCCGCAGGAGCGAAAAATTGTCAAATCTACGGCGTGCCCCTCTGCCGCCATTGATGTTGAGGCTGGCTATGGTTATCTTCATGGCAAAAGCATAGTGCAACCTCTACCTTAACCTATTGTGGGGGAGGGAGCGGAGTCTTTTGTTGAACTCCGCTCCCTCCGCAGCCCAGCGAGGAGTCCCTCGAGCTCGCGCAGCTCAAGGTGCTGCTCCTTTGTCAAGGGCCCGCCTGCGGCCAAGGTTTTAACGGCGGCGCGGACGGACCCCTTGATCAGCTCCGGCTCGGACCATTTTTCCAGGGCCAGTCGGGCTTGGTCGCGGCGACCCCGGCTCTGGGCCAAAAAGTCCCGGAGTTCCTTTGCAGGAACGAGGAGGGCCTCAGCGGCGGCCGCGAGCAGATCCACCGCCTCACTGGCGGTGGTCTCTAGGTCTTCACCCGCGTCCCCCACCGAGTCCCCGTCCTCCTCCGGGAGGTGGCCGCCAGCAGCCGGCCCATCGACCGCACAAGGTACGGCAAATGAACCGGCCGCTCCAACCGGAACTGGCACTGCCCCGATCCCACCCCCAGGATCGTCGGCAGAGGAGTCCCCACTGGGCTCTTTTAAAAATGGTGCTGGGTCGGGAAATGACAGCGGAAGGGGTTCCCCCTCCGCCCCAGGAACCGGAGAACAAGGAGAGACCCGGCCATAGGAAATCCCCAGGCCCTCCAAGTGCTCCAGCTCCAAAGTAAGGGGCGAGTGTGGGTGTTCCTCCCCCTCCCCGCTGCCACCCCCCGGCCCAGCATCTACAGTTTCATTAAAATCAATATATTTTGTGTCTGCCGGGTCGAGCAACTCCCGGGGGAAGTTGGGTAATAGCTGGGCGGGCTCAGGTTCGGCCTTTTCGGCCTCGCCCGCCTCAGTCCCCGGGACGCCCGGCCCGGCGGCTACGCATTCCTCCGCGGTCCCCACGCCCCCCACGACAGGCAGATCTTCCACTCCATCCCCGGGAGGCAGAGGCTGGGCAGCCTCAACTGTCTCACCCTCCCCGGGGAAAGACTCCTCGCGCCTGCAGCGCAATTTGGGGGCGCTGGTGGGGGACGCGGGACACGCGGCGGGCACCGACTCCTCCGCGGAGGGATATTGTTCCCCCTCCGCGTCATTGGGGCGGTGCCTCTTTTTGTTCCTGGGGGCGCGCGGAGTCAGGGAGACCTCCATGTCTGCCGAGGCCTCCCGCTCCGCCCCCCCCTTTTCCTTTTCTTGCCCGCGCCCGGGCCCCTCTGTGGTGTTGTTCAAGGGCTCGGGCACGGGCTCGGGGCACCCCGCGCTCGCCGGTGACGGGGTTGGGCTGAGCGCGGTGGTCAAATTATCCGGCGCACCGAGGGGACCCGCCTCTTGATGTTTTGTCTTCTTCCGCGCCTTCTTTCCGGTCGGACGCTCTCCCTCCCCCCCGCCGGAGGCCCTGAAAACAAAGGCCTCCGACGATGCCCGCGCACCCATGGATCCCGGCACGCGGACGCAACTAGGGGGAGGGGTGGCGGCAGCGCCAGCCTTGGCCGCCTTCGGTGGTTTGGCGGCCTTGGAGGCGGGGCAGTTCTTGCGAACATGCCCCACCTCCCTGCAGGCATGGCACCGCACGCCGTCCGACGTCCAGAAGACGCGGTAGGCAGTCCCCTCGTGCACCACATTAAAGTGCCCTTCTGTCATGTCCTCCCGCGCCAGCCGGACAAAGAGCTGGCGGCGGAAGGAGAACACGTGGCGCAGGCTGTTCTCCCTGAGGCCGAGCGGTATGGGGTTGATCCCTGACCTTACCTCCCCCAGTTGTTGTAGGTGAGGGAGGAGGAGCCCAGCGGGAACAAAGGGCGGGACGTTCGACACGATGACCCTCTGCGCGGTGGCTTCGAGAGGATCCACCGGCAGGAACGTCCCGCCCACCGTGAGCCCCTTTTCGAGGGCCAGGGACACCGCCCGCTCCGACCCCAGGAAGAAAACAGCCTTCCCAGACATCTTGGAGGCTGCGACAATGGCCGAGGGGCCGACTACCCCAGCCATCGCCCGCACGCACTCCTCGATGCTCATTGTGGGGTGAGTGTAGCTCTTGACCCCGTGTTTTTTTGTTATAAGTGTAAATGGTGGCAGGGCAGCGGGTGGCGCAGGAGGTGCTGTGGAAGCGGTTGCCACCTGCGCATACGTCCTTGCTGGCCCTGCCACCGGCGTGGATGGGGTCGCCATCACGGGGTCCCTTTAAGGGCTACACCCACCCCAAAGTCACAGGCCTCAATGGTCTTTAATGGCCTCGTGTATTTAACTGAGCAGAGGAGCCCTTAACGAGGCACCTCTCCCCTCGTTGACAATTGGGGAGAGGCCTTGCTCCCTCTGCTCAGTTGTCTTAATTGTTTTTTTTTAAATTTGGAAGGAAAGGGTTCTCAGAGAGAGAGGGGAGAAACAGAGTAGCAGAGAAAAGAGAGAGGGGGGTGGGAAGGGGGGGGGACTGCGAGGGCAGGTCTCCCCTCGCAGCTGTGGGTGGGTGCACTCCCCAGATGGCAAAAACACAAAAGTCCTTGGGGTGGTCTTCAGGTGGGGGGAGAAGATGTCTTCACCTGGGGTAGCTGGAGCCACCAGGCACTCCTAACGATCTTTAATTGGGTGATTAATAACAATCTTCAGCCTGGTAGCTCCAGCTATCCCAGGCTAGGCAAATGTGGGGGGGGTGGGGGGGGTTCCAATTGTGGGGGGGGGCCTAGTTGTAAGCACGGCCCCCACGCACACTACCACACACACACACACCCCCCGCGATGTTCCGGCCCTCAGTGGTCTTCTTTCCTCCCCCCACCGATACAACAAAGTCTGTTTGGGGAAATGCACCCACACCCACCTGTAGAGTAGTTGAGTCTCCCTCCTTCCACACTGGATGGTTGTTGTGGTTTTTCCCCCTCTCTCCAACTCCTTGCAGAATGGTAAAGTTGTTTAAAAGTTTTCTTTTCTCCTCCTCTCCCTCTGGGTAAAAGTTGAAGTGAAGCCCCTTCCTTCCTTCTGTTCCTGGGCTGGTCTCAGGGCTCTCCAGGCAGGAGCACAAGTTGATAGCTGCTCTCAGCACTGCTCACAGCTCCAACTGTGTAGGACACGCCTCTACTGCTCCACAATTGGTCCTTGTGCATGAAACTCTTTTGAGTTTATCTGTGAAAACATAAAACATTAAACGGTGCCACCCGACCTGGGTGACACTCCAGACATTTACAAGGCCCATTTTTTTTTTCCCCCTTTTTTGTGTTTTTTTTTTGTTTTTTCTTTTTTTTTTTTTGTTTTTTTTTTTTTGGGCACTAAAATCACAATTTTTCCCCAGTGCCCCCTATAAAAGGGAAGGGGACACTAAAAGCACCGGCAATTAAAACAAATTAACTTTAAAACGTAAAATCAAATTAAAATTTGGTTGCCGGGCGTGATGATGCACTCCAGTCCCTCCGGTGCCCACCTCTCGCGGAAGGCCGCGAGCGTACCGGTGGACACCGCGTGCTCCATCTCCAAGGACACCCTGGACCGGATGTAAGAGCGGAAGAGAGGCAGGCAGTCAGGTTGAACGACCCCCTCGACCGCCCGCTGCCTGGACCGGCTGATGGCACCCTTGGCCGTGCCCAGGAGCAGTCCTACGAGGAGGCCTTCGGACCTACCCGCTCCCCTCCGCACAGGGTGCCCAAAGATCAGGAGAGTGGGACTGAAGTGCAGCCAGAATTTCAGGAGCAGCCCCTTCAAATAATGGAACAGGGGCTGCAACCTTGTGCACTCAATAAAAACATGGAACACGGACTCCTCCAGACCGCAGAAATTGCAGGCGGCCTGGGAGTCCGTGAACCGGCTTAAAAATTTGTTGCACGGCACTGCTCCGTGCACCACCCTCCAGGCCAAGTCCCCGATGAATAGTGGGAGGACCCCTGCGTAGAGTGCCCTCCATCGGGGACCCCCGCCTCCTCCGGACGGCAAGATGGTGCGCCATGGCGTGTCCGGACGGCCGGCGAGGATGGCAAAGTTGAGGGTGTGCAGGAGCAGCCCGTACAGGAAACCCCTCCGCGCGGAACTGAAAGGCACGGAGGGGATTTCCCCGAGGCGGCTCAAGTTGTGAGGCGCCGGCCCCCGAGGGAGGTTCCGGGGTTTGGCGCCGATGAGGAATTCCGTCCGGACGGGGGTCAGTTCGGACGGGATCTCCCCACGTGCTTGAGCCTCCTCGATACACCTAACGGAGTCAGGGCCCAGAGCTGTTTTTAGCGACTCGATGGCATCGGCCGCGCGGCGGACGTTGGCAGAATTTAGGCGCCGCGCCAGCGTGACTGGCGCCATCCAGCCCGCTCCTCCGCCATCGAGCAGGTCCCTGACCCTGGTCACCTCACCAGCCACAGCCCTCTCTTCCGACCGCCACATGAAGCCTCGGCCGTGGAGGTACGGATTCCCGAGCAGCGGTTCCTGCAGGACGGCCGCCACTCCAGCCGGCGGAGAGCTGCGCTTGGTGGAGACTTTGTTCCAGACCCTGATGAGTTCCCTGTAAAAGACAGGCAGCTCCCGGAGGGCGGTCCTGGCACCCCCCAAGTTCACAAACAGGAGCTGCGTGTCATAATTGAGGTCGAGCTGCTGGCGGAAGAAATACCTCGCCAGAGCACACCACCTAGGAGGGGGCTCGACGTAAAGGTATCTCTGCAGGGTCTGAAGACGGAAAGTCGCGAGCTGGGCGCTGACGCACACCAACGACTGACCGCCCTCCTCAAGCGGGAGACTCAAGACCGCGACAGAGACCCAGTGCTTCCTGTTGTTCCAGAAGAAGTCCACCAGCTTCTTCTGTATCTTGGCGACAAACGCAGGGGGAGGGGTCAAAGTGACCAGCCGGTACCACAGCATTGCGGCCACCAGCTGGTTTATGACTAGCGCTCGACCCCTGTAGGACAGCACTCGGAGCAGTCCTGTCCAGCGCCCTAGGCGAGCGGCGACCTTGGCCTCCAGCTCCTGCCAGTTCGCCGGCCAGGCTTCCTCGTCGGGGCTAAGGTAGACTCCCAGATAGAGGAGATGGGTCGTGCTCCAGGCAAAAGGCCTGAGCTCCTCCGGCAGGGAGTCCACCCGCCACTGACCCACCAGGAGTCCGGAACATTTCTCCCAGTTGATCCTGGCGGAGGACGCGGCCGAGTAAATCTCCTGGCACTCACGCATCCTCCGCAGGTCAGCGGGATCCTCTACCGCGAGGAGCACGTCATCGGCGTAAGCCGAGAGGACGACCTCCACGCCCGGCCCTTGCAGAGCCAGTCCCGTCAACCTCGTCCGCAAGAGGCGCAGGAAAGGCTCCACGCAAACGGCGTATAACTGGCCGGACATGGGGCATCCCTGGCGCACCCCTCTCCTAAAGCGAAGGGGCGCCGTCAAGGACCCGTTAACCTTAATCAGACACTCCGCGGCGGCGTACAAAAGTCGGATCCGGGCGACGAAATGCGTCCCGAACCCGAAAGCGCGCAGAGTTCCGAGCAGATAGTCGTGATCCACCCTGTCGAACGCCTTCTCTTGGTCGAGGGATAGGAAGGCGACCGACAGAGCAGCCTCCTGGGAGCAATGGATGAGGTCCCGGACCAGATGGATGTTGTCGTGGATCGTCCGGCCCGGGACCGTGTATGACTGGTCGGGGTGGATCATGTGGTCCAGCACGGCACCAAGGCGAGCAGACATCGCCCTGGCGAAGATTTTGTAGTCCGTGCTGAGGAGGGAGACCGGGCGCCAGTTCTTAAGGAGGCGGAGATCGCCCTTCTTAGGCAGCAGGACGATGACTGCCCTGCGCCAAGAGAGGGGCATCTCCCCGGTCGCCAGACTTTCCCCCAGGACCCGCGCGTAGTCGCTCCCCAGGACGTCCCAGAACGCCCTGTGGAACTCCACGGTCAGCCCGTCCAGCCCCGGGGATTTTCCCCTCGAGAGCCGGGCGAGGGCACCGGTCAGCTCCGCCAGGCTTAGCGGAGCTTCCAGATTTTCGGCGCCCTCCGGGCTGACCTTCGGCAGGTCCTCCCACAAAACTCTACGCGCTTCCTCGCTGGACGGATCCGGAGAGAACAGAGCCCCGTAATATTCACGGACCCTGTTGTTGACGCCCTCCGGATCCGAGACGAGAGAGCCGTCGTCGGCCAGCAGCGTCAAGAGCTGCTTACGGACACTCTGCCTTTTTTCCAGCGAGTAGAAGAAGGGGGAGCCGCGGTCCAGATCCCGCAGGAACCGGATCCGCGACCTCACGAACGCGCCTCGGGACCCGACGAGCTGCAGGTCCTTCAGCGCGGCCTTCTTCGCTTCGTACACCGTCCGCAGGGCCGGGTCCTGGACGACTTGACCGAGACGGGCTTCCAGGTCGAGCACCTCTTTTTCTAGGCGCCCGACTCTGGCCGCCCGCCTCTTGGTCGACCCCCTCGCGTACTCTTGACAGAAGACGCGGACGTGAGCCTTGCCCACGTCCCACCATAGCCTCAAGGAGGGGAAGCCCCCCTGCTTCCTTCTCCAGTCGGACCAGAATCGACGGAACGAGTCCTGGAACCGCACGTCCTCCAGCAGCCGGTTGTTAAAGTGCCAGTACGCGGACCCCGTCCTCGCGCGGAGCGAAGCGAGCTCCGCCCACACCAGGTGGTGGTCCGAACACGGCACCGGCCGCATGGAGGCCGCCGGGACGCAGGAAACGTACGCCCGAGACACGTAAAGGCGGTCGACTCTGGACCATCCTACTCCAGGCCTCACCCAAGTAAAGGCGCTGGAGTCGGGGTGGAGATTTCGCCAGACGTCCACCAAGTCGAAGGACCCGACCAGGTCCCTCAACTTCTCCATCGCCGTCATGCACTGCGGGGCACCGGAGCGGTCCCTCGCCTCGAGGGTGCAGTTAAAATCCCCCCCGAGGACAATGCAGTCGCCGACGTCGACGGAGCCAAGAAGAGCGGACACCTCTTCAAAGAAGCGCGTTTGCTGCGGGCCGGGATGAGGGGCGTACACGTTCACGAGATGGAGCGGCACGTCCCCCAGGCGAACCGTTACGTGCAGCAAGCGGCCTGGCACGGGCTCCTCGACCCCCAAGATCTCCGGCTGAAAATGCGGGCCCAGCAAGATGGCCACCCCACTAGAAATGGCGGTGAGGTGGCTCATGCGGACCTCTCCTTGCCATTCCAGGAGCCACGTGGCTTCGTCTCCCGGAACGGTGTGGGTTTCTTGCAGGAAGCACACCGCATATTTCCCCTCCCGCAGGAGCGAAAAATTGTCAAATCTACGGCGTGCCCCTCTGCCGCCGTTGATGTTGAGGCTGGCTATGGTTATCTTCATGGCAAAAGCATAGTGCAACCTCTACCTTAACCTATTGTGGGGGAGGGAGCGGAGTCTTTTGTTGAACTCCGCTCCCTCCGCAGCCCAGCGAGGAGTCCCTCGAGCTCGCGCAGCTCAAGGTGCTGCTCCTTTGTCAAGGGCCCGCCCGCGGCCAAGGTTTTAACGGCGGCGCGGACGGACCCCTTGATCAGCTCCGGCTCGGACCATTTTTCCAGGGCCAGTCGGGCTTGGTCGCGGCGACCCCGGCTCTGGGCCAAAAAGTCCCGGAGTTCCTTTGCAGGAACGAGGAGGGCCTCAGCGGCGGCCGCGAGCAGATCCACCGCCTCACTGGCGGTGGTCTCTAGGTCTTCACCCGCGTCCCCCACCGAGTCCCCGTCCTCCTCCGGGAGGTGGCCGCCAGCAGCCGGCCCATCGACCGCACAAGGTACGGCAAATGAACCGGCCGCTCCAACCGGCCCTGGCACTGCCCCGATCCCACCCCCAGGATCGTCGGCAGAGGAGTCCCCACTGGGCTCTTTTAAAAATGGTGCTGGGTCGGGAAATGACAGCGGAAGGGGTTCCCCCTCCGCCCCAGGAACCGGAGAACAAGGAGAGACCCGGCCATAGGAAATCCCCAGGCCCTCCAAGTGCTCCAGCTCCAAAGTAAGGGGCGAGGGTGGGTGTTCCTCCCCCTCCCCGCTGCCACCCCCCGGCCCAGCATCTACAGTGTCATAATTATTTAATTGTTTTTCTGCCGGGTCGAGCGACTCCCGGGGGAAGTTGGATAATAGCTGGGCGGGCTCAGGTTCGGCCTTTTCGGCCTCGCCCGCCTCAGTCCCCGGGACGCCCGGCCCGGCGGCTACGCATTCCTCCGCGGTCCCCACGCCCCCCACGACAGGCAGATCTTCCACTCCATCCCCGGGAGGCAGAGGCTGGGCAGCCTCAACTGTCTCACCCTCCCCGGGGAAAGACTCCTCGCGCCTGCAGCGCAATTTGGGGGCGCTGGTGGGGGACGCGGGACACGCGGCGGGCACCGACTCCTCCGCGGAGGGATATTGTTCCCCCTCCGCGTCATTGGGGCGGTGCCTCTTTTTGTTCCTGGGGGCGCGCGGAGTCAGGGAGACCTCCATGTCTGCCGAGGCCTCCCGCTCCGCCCCCCCCTTTTCCTTTTCTTGCCCGCGCCCGGGCCCCTCTGTGGTGTTGTTCAAGGGCTCGGGCACGGGCTCGGGGCACCCCGCGCTCGCCGGTGACGGGGTTGGGCTGAGCGCGGTGGTCAAATTATCCGGCGCACCGAGGGGACCCGCCTCTTGATGTTTTGTCTTCTTCCGCGCCTTCTTTCCGGTCGGACGCTCTCCCTCCCCCCCGCCGGAGGCCCTGAAAACAAAGGCCTCCGACGATGCCCGCGCACCCATGGCTCCCGGCACGCGGACGCAACTAGGGGGAGGGGTGGCGGCAGCGCCAGCCTTGGCCGCCTTCGGTGGTTTGGCGGCCTTGGAGGCGGGGCAGTTCTTACGAACATGCCCCACCTCCCTGCAGGCATGGCACCGCACGCCGTCCGACGTCCAGAAGACGCGGTAGGCAGTCCCCTCGTGCACCACATTAAAGTGCCCTTCTGTCACGTCCTCCCGTGCCAGCCGGACAAAGAGCTGGCGGCGGAAGGAGAACACGTGGCGCAGGCTGTTCTCCCTGAGGCCGAGCGGTATGGGGTTGATCCCCGACCTTACCTCCCCCAGTTGGTGTAGGTGAGGGAGGAGGAGCTCAGCGGAAACAAAGGGCGGGACGTTTGACACGATGACCCTCTGCGCGGTGGCCTCGAGAGGGTCCACCGGCAGGAACGTCCCGCCCACCGTGAGCCCCTTTTCAAGGGCCAGGGACACCGCCCGCTCCGACCCCAGGAAGAACACGGCCTTCCCAGACATCTTGGAGGCTGCGACAATGGCCGAGGGGCCGACTACCCCAGCCATCGCCCGCACGCACTCCTCGATGCTCATTGTGGGGTGAGTGTAGCTCTTGACCCCGTGTTTCTTGGTTACTAGTCTGAATGGTGGCAGGGCAGCAGGTGGCGCAGGAGGTGCCGTGGATGTAGACACCGCCTGCGCATACGTCCTTGCTGGCCCTGCCACCGGCGTGGATGGGGTCGCCATCACGGGGTCCCTTTAAGGGCTACACCCACCCCAAAGTCACAGGCCTTAATGGTCTTAATTAGGCCTCTTATCTAAAAGACTGAAGCAGAGGAGCTCTTAACGAGGTACCTCTCCCCTCGTTGACAATTGGGGAGAGGCCTTGCTCCCTCTGCTCAGTTGTCTTAAATGGTTTTGTTTTTTTGTTTTTTTTGTAAATTTGGAAGGAAGAGGCCTCAGAGAGAGAGGGGAGAAACAGAGTAGCAGAGAAAGAGAGAGGGGGGTGGGAAGGGGGGGGGACTGCGAGGGCAGGTCTCCCCTCGCAGCTGTGGGTGGGTGCACTCCCCAGATGGCAAAACACAAAAGTCTTTGGGGTGGTCTTCAGGTGGGGGGAGAAGATGTCTTCACCTGGGGTAGCTGGAGCCACCAGGCACTCCTAACGATCTTTAATTGGGTGTTTAAGAAAAACAACAATCTTCAGCCTGGTAGCTCCAGCTATCCCAGGCTAGGCAAATGTGGGGGGTGGGGGGGGTTCCAATTGTGGGGGGGGGCCTAGTTGTAAGCAAGGCCCCCACACACACTACCACACACACACACACCCCCCGCGATGTTCCGGCCCTCAGTGGTCTTCTTTCCTCCCCCCACCGATACAACAAAGTCTTTTTTGGGAAATGCACCCACACCCACCTGTAGAAATGTAGAGTCTCCCTCCTTCCACACTGGATGGTTGTTGTGGTTTTTCCCCCTCTCTCCAACTCCTTGCAGAATGGTAAAGTTGTTCAAAGTTTTCTGCTTTTTCCTCCTCTCCCTCTGGATAGAAGTTGAAGGTGAAGCCCCTTCCTTCCTTCTCCTCCTGGGCTGGTCTCAGGGCTCTCCAGGCAGGAGCACAAGTTGATAGCTGCTCTCAGCACTGCTCACAGCTCCAACTGTGTAGGACACGCCTCTACTGCTCCACAATTGGTCCTTGTGCATGAATCCCAAAAAGTTAGTTTGCAGGTGCAGCAGGTAATCAGGAAGGCAAATGGAATGTTGGCCTTCATTGCGAGAGGGATGGAGTACAAAAGCAGGGAGGTCCTGCTGCAACTGTATAGGATATTGGTAAGGCCGCACCTGGAGTACTGCGTGCAGTTTTGGTCACCTTACTTAAGGAAGGATATACTGGCTTTGGAAGGGGTACAGAAACGATTCACTAGGCTGATTCCGGAGATGAGGGGGTTACCTTATGATGATAGATTGAGTAGACTGGGTCTTTACTCGCTGGAGTTCAGAAGGATAAGGGGTGATCTTATAGAAACATTTAAAATCATGAAAGGGATAGACAAGATAGAGGCGGAGAGGTTGTTTCCACTGGTCGGGGAGACTAGAGCTCGGGGGCACAGCCTCAAAATACGGGGGAGCCAATTTAAAACCGAGTTGAGAAGGAATTTCTTCTCCCAGAGGGTTGTGAATCTGTGGAATTCTCTGCCCAAGGAAGCAGTTGAGGCTAGCTCATTGAATATATTCAAGTCACAGATAGATAGATTTTTAACCAATAAGAGAATTAAGGGTTACTGGGAGCGGGCGGGTAAGTGGAGCTGAGTCCACGGCCAGATCAGCCATGATCTTATTGAATGGCGGAGCAGGCTCGAAGGGCTAGATGGCCTACTCCTGTTCCTAATTCTTATGTTCTTATTTTGACCCAGTGACAGTGAAGGAACGGCGATATATTTCCAAGTCAGGATGGTGTGTGACTTGGAGGGGAACTTGCAGGCCATGGTGCTTGCATGCACCTGCTGCCCTTGTCCTCCTAAGTGGTAGAAGTCGTGGGTTTGGGAGATGCTGCCGAACAAGCTGTGGTGCATCTTGTGGATGGTACACACTGCAGCCACGGTGCGCCAGTGGTGGAGAGAGTGCCATTCAAGCAGGCTGCTTTGTCCTGGATGGTGTCGAACTTCTTGAATGTTAGAGCTGCACTCATCCAGGCATGTGAAGAGTATTCCATCACACTCCTGCTTTGTGGCTTTTAGATAATGGAAACGCTTTGGGGAGTCAGGAAGTGAGACACTTGCCACAGAATACCCAGCCTCTGACCCGCTCTTGTTGCCACAGTATTTATATGGCCCCCCGACCTGCGAGAGAACAGCTCCGCAGGTCGGGCTATAAAAGAGCTAGAGCGGCATACCACTTCAACCTCCAGCGCGAGCTGCTCCAACGATTTTGAGATGGACGACTGGGTGACGTCATCAAAACCCTGGTTACCGTTTTTGGAGCGTGGACAAGAATATCGGCAGAGCCCAGGTACAAAGGAGTAGGAAGGTCAGGGCGGAGGAACGGCGAGTGTTTGTGGCGGAGGTGCGACAGATGAGGGTACAGGGCCCAGAAGAGCCAAGGGCCAGGGGCAGCACGGGCAAGCCCACATTGCGATATGTGTGCAAGCTAGGTTCGTTCAGCAGAGCAGGTCTCCCGTTGTCTTGGTTAATCCTTGCCACTGGACCAAGACCTAGCTCTGTCAAGCCCATGTGGTGGCTGGTGTGCAACAGTCACCACACGTTAAAAAAATCCACGCACAGGCATCTTCCACCCCCTCAATTGGAGTTCAGGACTGGAACATCGGGTCCTTCATCGAAACATCTGTGAACTCTTGTAGAAGCAAGTCATCCTCGTTGGGACCGCCTATGATGATGATGATGGCTGGTCCAGTTAAAAATCTCCTGAGGAAAGGATATTTCACCCATTGTCAAGCAGAATTCCAGATAATCTATATAAATTATTCATCTTTGAAGATGATTCTGAATTAGAGCTATGTTTGAATCCTTTATTTACATTTTGTATGATTATTTCCCCGCCACAATTTCAAAGATGTTACCCTTTAAAAAAGTTAGAACAGAACAAAAATATTCAAAGCGTTCACTTTTATGAGTGGCATAAGTAATTATTTTTGGTTTGCCCATTTCTTTTCTACAAAAGAAGGAAGTTACGCTCTCATTTCTCCAGGCATGTGGCTTTTGAAAGTTAACCGAACTCTCAACTCAGCTGTTCTAGGTTACTTCCTGAATTACATCCATCTTATTGTGATATTAGGAAATCTCACACACAACAAAGCAATTTCACATTATATAAAATCAAAAGTAATGTTGTTTTAAAACTCTCCTACCACAGGCTCTTGCAATGGTCCAGTTGGTACAGAATATAGGTAACTAAGCTTTACTGATCAGATGATGCTTGGAAAGAAAAGACTTGAATTTCTATAGTGCCTTTCACGATTTCAGGTAATTCCAAAGTGCTTTACGTCCTTACTACACAATATAAATGCACACGAGGCCCATGCTTGAGAGAAGGTCAGTCTGTGACCTGTCCTTTATTCCTTAGCACTCAAGTGATGAAGGTGGGTGGAGCTTCCCCTTTTATACCTGAAGGTCCAGGTTAGGAGTGTCTCCCACCTACTGGTCAGTGTTCTCACGGTGTACAACTTAGGTCAGTTTATACATGGGTTACAATGCTGGTTGAATACATGATATCACCTCCCCCCCCAAAGTCTTATTGGGATCACAGGTTGAGTCTCTCTGATGGTTTACGCTCCCTTGTAGAGCGCCTGAGTTGGGGCTCCGGTTGTTGGGCGCTGGCCTGAGTGTCTGCTGTTTGCGGTGCCTCAGGCCTGTCCGGACTGCCCACAGTGACTGGGCTCTCCTCCCTTTGGTTCCGGTGTTCGGTCACCTGTGGTGGGGTGAATTCGATATCGTGTTCTTCCTCTGCTGCTTCTATGGGGTTGCTGAACCTCCTTTTTGTTTGATCCACATGTTTGCAGCAGATTTGTCCATTGGTAAATTTAACTACCAGAATCCTATTTCCCTCTTTGGCAACCACAGTGCCTGCGAGCCATTTGGGCCCTGCAGCGTAGTTGAGGACAAAAACAGGATCATTTACATCAATACATCGCGCCCTCGCATTCCTGTCGTGGTAGTCATATTGTGACTGGCGCCTGCTCTCGACAATTTCTTTCATGGTGGGGTGTATAAGGGATAACCGGGGTTTGAGCGCCCTTTTCATTAGTAGCTCTGCGGGTGGAACCCCTGTGAGCGAGTGTGGTCGGTATCTATAGACCAACAGGAGGCGTGATAAGCGGGTTTGTAGGGAACCGCCTTGGATTCTGAGCATCCCCTGTTTGATTATCTGCACTGCTCGTTCTGCCTGGCCGTTTGAGGCCGGCTTGAACGGTGCCATTCTAACATGGTTAATTCCATTGCCTGCCATGAAGACCTGGAATTAAGTGCTTGTGAAGCACGGGCCATTGTCGCTGATCAAGATGTCCGGTAGACCGTGGGCGGCGAACATTGCCCGTAGACTTTCTACCGTGGCAGAGGATGTGCTTGAATTTAAAATGTCACACTCGATCCATTTGGAGTAGGCGTCTACTACAACCAAAAACATTTTCCCCATGAAGGGACCTGCGTAATCCACATGAATGCATGACCAAGGCTTGGCGGGCCATGGCCAGGGGCTAAGGGGGGCTTCCCTGGGCGCATTGCCCAGCTGGGCACACGTGTTGCACCTGCGAACACAAAGTTCCAGATCTGCGTCTATCTCTGGCCACCAAACGTGTGACCTGGCAATTGCCTTCATCGTGACAATGCCCGGGTGCCCATTGTGGAGTTCTCTGATGAATACATCTCTGCCCATCTGGGGCATGACTACGTGGTTTCCCCACAGTAGGCAATCGGCCTGAATCGAGAGTTCATCCTTGCGCCTGTGAAATGGTTTAAATTTCTCAGGGCATGCCCTGTACGTGGCTGCCCAGTCCCCATTCAGGACACAATTCTTGACTAGAAACAATAGTGGGTCTCTAATTTGTCCAGACTTTAATCTGACGGGCTGTCACGGGTGAGCCTTCGCTTCTGAAAGCTTCAACAGCCATGACCATCTCAGCAGCATGCTCGGTAGCCCCCTCAGTGGTGGCTAGTGGGAGCCTGCTGAGTGCATTGGCGCAGTTTTCGGTGCCCGGTCTGTGCCGAATTGTGTAGTCATAGGCGGCTAACGTGAGTGCCCACCTCTGTATGCGTGCTGATGCGTTTGCATTTATGGCCTTGTTGTCGGCCAAAAGGGACGTTAGGGGTTTGTGATCTGTCTCCAGCTCAAATTTTCTGCCAAACAGGTACTGGTGCATTTTCTTTACTGCAAATACACATGCGAGCGCCTCCTTTTCTACCATCCCGTAGCCCCTTTCTGCCTGGGACAGACTTCTGGAGGCATAAGCTACCGGCTGTAACTGACCCTTGGCATTGACATGCTGCAACACACACCCGACACCATAGGACAATGCATCGCACGTTAACACAAGTTTCTTACATGGGTCATATAGCATTAACAGATTGTTGGAACATAACAAATTGCGTGCTCTATTAAAAGCCCTTTCCTTGCTGTCCCCCCAGACCCATTCGCGACCTTTGCGTAGGAGCACGTGTAGCAGCTCTAGCAGCGTGCTCAATTTGGGAAGAAAGTTACCAAAATAGTTCAGGAGCCCCAGGAACGAACGCAGCTCCGTCGTGTTACGGAGTCTGGGTGCTCTCTGGATCGCTTCCGTCTTGGACGCAGTAGGGCTGATCCCATCTGCTGCTACCCTCATCCCCAGGAATTCTACCTCTGGAGCTAGGAAGACGCACTTCGCCTTTTTCAGTCGCAGACCTACCCGGTCCAGTCTGCGTAGCATCTCCTCCAGGTTGTGGAGGTGTTCTTCAGTATCGCAACCCGTAATGAGGATGTCGTCCTGAAAAACCACCGTCCCTGAAATCGACTTGAGGAGGCTTTCCATATTTCGTTGGAAGATCGCGGCGGCCGAGCGAATCCCGAACGGACATCTGTTGTACTCAAACAACCCCTTGTGTGTCGTGATGGTGGTCAGCTTCTTCGACTCACTCGCCAGCTCCTGGGTCATGTAAGCTGAGGTCAGGTCCAATTTTGAAAAGAGTTTGCCACCGGATAGCGTCGCAAAGAGGTCCTCCGCTCTCGGTAGCGGGTACTGGTCTTGGAGTGACACCCGATTGATGGTGGCCTTGTAATCGCCACATATCCTGACTGACCCATCCGCCTCGAGCACCGGCACGATCGGGCTCGCCCAGTCACTGAATTCGACTGGCGAGATGATGCCTTCCCTCAGCAGGTGGTCCAACTCGCCTTCTATCTTTTCCCGCATCACTTACAGCACCGCTCTGGCCTTGTGGTGTACTGGCCTGGCGTCCGGGTTTATGTGAATCACTACCTTGGCCCCCATGAAAGTGCCAATGCCGGGTTGAAATAATAAGTCAAATTTGTCCAGGATCTGTGAGCATGATACTCGCTCCACAGAAGAAATTGCATTGACATCGCTCCATTTCCAGTTCATGACAGCAAGCCAACTCCTCCCCAGTAGTGCAGGACCGTCCCCTGGGACAATCCAGAGTGGCAGTCTGTTCTCCGAATCTTTGTGGGTCACGACTACCGTGGCGCTGCCTAGCACCGGAATGATCTGCTTTGTGTAAGTCTGTAGCTGTGCGTCAATCGGCGATAATTTTGGCCTCCTGGCCTTGGACAGCCATAACATTTTGAACTGTTTGATACCCATCAGGGACTGGCTGGCACCCGTGTCTAACTCCATTGATACTGGGATGCCATTGAGGAGAACTTTCATCATTATCGGTGGCGTCCTGGTGTATGAACTGTATACGTGCCTCACATGAACTCACTGAACTTCAGCTTCCAGCGATTTCCCCCAGTGTCCATTTCTGCAATTTCTGCAGGTATTTTGCTCATCTCTGCAAACTCCGGCTGAGTGTGTGCCTCCACGCCTCCAGCATGAGTTGCGGTTTGAAACAAAAGGTCCCTTGCCAGTCGATCGTCCCTGACTGCCCCTGTTATTGTCCTTGAGTGCACCATTAACAGGTGTTGATGGCCCCATTGTCCCTTGCAATGGCGTGAATCGCTGTTCAGCTTGCCATTGTCTCTGTTGAACTCCCCCTCTGGGTTCGACTACATGTTGGGGCATGCTCGACTGCCCTTGTCTGCCTGGAGAACTGTTGTGCTGCTTTAACAATGTTGAATCTCTGTCCCAACCATTCCTTAACACAGTACCTCTCGTCTGTTCTGCTAGTGGCCATGCTCGGGTGGTTTAAATCCCAGTTTCTTATCGCCATTGATACGTCCTTACTATACAGTATGAATGCACACGAGGCCCATGCTTGAGAGAAGGTCAGTCTGTGACCTGTCCTTTATTCCTTAGCACACAAGTGATGAAGGTGGGTGGAGCTTCCCCTTTTATACCTGAAGGTCCAGGTTAGGAGTGTCTCCCACCTAGTGGTCAGTGTTCTCACGGTGTACAACTTAGGTCAGTTTATACATGGGTTAAAATGCTGGTTGAATACATGACAGTACTCCTGAAGTGTAATCACTTTTAATGGAGGAAATTTAGTTCAACTTCCAGGCTCTGCTGATTTCACTTGTGTCGGCAGCAGGGGCTCGACAATTTGCCTTTGTGCCCCTAGGTTAGCAGAAAAGCTTCCCTCTTGATCACCTTCAAGTGGCTCCTACTGGAATTGAATGTGTACAGATTGCAGGATGAAGGGGAAGACAGGATCAAGCCTAGCTGTGATGTTGAGTAACCTATTGACAATACAGCAACTTGCATTTATATAGAAAAACATCCCAAAGTGCTTTCCAGAGGCATAATCTAAAAATCCTTCTGAGATATTCGGAGGGGTGACCAAAAGCTTGGTCAAAGAATTGGATTTAATGAGTAGAGGAAGGTGGAGGGGTTTGGAGAGAAAATTATTGAACATGAGTCTAGTGGTTGAAGTTAAAACCGCCAATGATGATGTGAAGGGAACAGGGATGAGCAAGAGGTCAGATTTAGAGGAACGGAGAATTAAAGGGGGGAGCTAACTAGGCTAGGAAGAGGTTATAGAGATAGTGAGGAGCAAAGACATGAAGGGAATATTTAAACACCAGGATGAGAATTTTAAATTTGATACATTGGAGAGCCAATGTAGGCCAGTGAGGATATGGATGAGGGGATATGGGTGAGGGGACTTGGTGCAGGATCATCATCATCATAGGCAGTCCCTTGAAATCGGGGAAGACTTGCCTCCCCTCTCAAAGTGAGTTCATAGGTGACTGAACAGTCCAATACAGGAACCACAGTCTCTGTCACAGGTGGGACAGACAGTTGTTGAAGGAAAGGGTGGGTGGGACTGGTTTGCCGGACGCTCCTCCTGCTGCCTGCGCTTGGTTTCTGCATGCTCTTGGCGATGAGACTCGAGGTGCTCAGCGCCCTCCCGGATGCACTTCCTCCACTTAGGGTGGTCTTTGGCCAGGGACTCCCAGGTGTTGGTGGGGATGTTGCATTTTATCAAGGAGGCTTTGAGGGAGTCCTTGAAACGTTTCCTCTGTCCATCTTGGGCTCGCTTGCCGTGTAGGAGTTCCGAGTAGAGTGCTTGCTTTGGGAGTCTTGTGTCAGGCATGCGACCAATGTGGCCTGCCCAGCAGAGCTGGTCGAGTGTGGTCAGTGCTTCGATGCTGGGGATGTTGGCCTGATCGAGGACGTTTTGGTGCATTTGTCCTCACAGGGGATTTGTAGGATTTTGCGGAGACATCGTTGGTGGTATTTCTCCTGCGACTTGAGGTGTCTACTGTACATGGTCCATGTCTCTGAGCCATACAGGAGGGCGGGTATCACTAAAGCCCTGTAGACCAAGAACTTGGTGGCAGATTTGAGGGCCTAATCTTCAAACACTCTTTTCCTCAGGCAGCCAAAGGCTGCGCTGGCGCACTGGAGGCGGTGTTGAATCTTGTCATCGATGTCTGTCCTTGCTGATAATAGTCTCCTGAGATAATAGGCTCCTGACGTTCCAGGTTCCGAACTTCATATTGAAGGGTGGAAGATGCCTGTGCGTGAGTTCTTTTAACATGGGGTGGCCATTGTTATTTTGGGAAGGAGAAGAACCCTCACATGCGAACCTTCCCTCTGAGCCTCCACCCATCGGCGGCGACCGGACTCCTATCCAACCAGCAGCGACGGGCCTCTTCTCCTCCAGCGGTGACCGGGCCTCTTCTCCTCCAGCACGCGGTGAGCACAATGGCTGTGACCACTCTGACCTCTCCTCCTTCCACTCTGAACACCCTGACCTCTCCTCCTTCCACTCTGAACACCCTGACCTCCACCCCACAAATTGGACCTCTGACCTTCCCAATGCCTGTCCCCCAGCCAAGCCTGGTGCAGGATAGGATAATGATAACAGGCTATGTATGCATTGAAGTATACCAAGGTTCAATCTCTGGTCTTTGTTGAGTTCGCTGATCACACTTGGGCCAGTGGTCGGGGTATTACAGTAAGGCCCAATGTTCCTGGGTTAGAGACAGGAAAATCAGCCATGGACCTTATCCTTGATTGCACTGCAATGATCCTGAACGGAATTGCATTTGTGTGTGGATGTCATGTGGCAACATGAGTCATCTCAGCTGTGATACACCCACCTCTGCCCGCCCCCCCCCCCCCCCATATGGTCATATAACCTACCAATTTGTACAGCCAGGGATCTCACATCAATAATGGCCATTTGGCTGAACTACCGAAAAGCACCCTGGGATCATAGTCTAGCAAGGAGTTAGCATGTTAGCAAGGAGGGGGAAAATTAACTGAAAAATTGAGTGTAATAAATAACGCTCCCTTGTCTGGCTCAGCAGACTTACTCAGTGAGTAGAAAACAGTTAAAAAAACGAATTTCTCCTGCAAAGAGAACATGCGATTTCAGTGGACCACACAATGACACAAATTTGCCAATAATTTGACCACAGAATGGTGAGATAAGAATTCATGCTTACAGTTCCACATTGAACAAATACTTCGGTTCTGCCTTCACTAAGGAAGACACGAATAACCTCCCGAAAATAATAGGGGACCGAGGGTCTGGCGAGAAGGAGGAACTGAAGGAAATCCGTATTAGTCAGGAAATTGTGTTAAGAAAATTGATGGGATTGAAGGCCGATAAATCCCCAGGGCTTGATAGTCTGCATCCCAGAGTACATAAGGAAGTGGCCCTAGAAATAGTTGATGTATTGGTGGTCATTTTCCAAAATTCTATAGATCAGTTCCTATGGATTGGAGGGTAGCTAATGTAACCCCACTTTTTAAAAAGGGAGGGAGAGAGAAAACGGAATTATAGACCGGTTAGCCTGGCATCGGTCGTGAGGAAAATGTTGGAATCAATTATTAAAGATGTAATAGCAGAGCATTTGGAAAGCAGTGACAGGATCGGTCCAAGTCAGCATGGATTTATGAAAGGGAAATCATGCTTGACAAATCTTCTGGAATTTTTTGAGGATGTAACTAGTAGAGTGGACAAGGGAGAACCAGTGGATGTGGTGCATTTGGACTTTCAAAAGGCTTTTGACAAGGTCCCACACAAGAGATTAGTGTGCAAAATTAAAGCACATGGTATTGGGGGTAATGTATTAACGTGGATAGAGAACTGGTTGGCAGACAGGAAGCAAAGAGTAGGAATAAACGGGTCCTTTTCAGAATGGCAGGCAGTGACTAGTGGGGTGCCGCACGGTTCAATGCTGGGACCCCAGCTATTTACAATAAACATCAATGATTTAGACAAAGGAATTGAGTGTAATATGTCCAAGTTTGCAGATGACACTAAGCTGGATGGCAGTGTGAGCTGTGAGGAGGATGCTAAGAGGCTGCAGGATAACTTGGTCATGTTAGGTGAGTGGGCAAATGCATGCCAGCTGCAGTATAATGTAGATAAATGTGAGGTTATCCACTTTGGTGGCAAAAACAGAGAGGCAGAATAATATCTGAATGGTGACAGATTAGGAAAAGGGGAGGTGCAATGAGACCTGGGTGTCATGGTACATTCGTCATTGAAAGTTGGCATGTAGGTACAGCAGGCGGTGAAGAAAGCAAATGGCATGTTGGCCTTCATAGCGAGAAGATTTGAGTATAGGAGCAGGAAGGTCTTACTGCAGTTGTACAGGGCCTTGGTGAGGCCACACCTTGAATATTGTGTACAGTTTTGGTCTCCTAATCTGTGGAAGGACATTCCTGCTATTGAGAGAGTGCAGTGAAGGTTCACCAGACTGATTCCCGGGATGGCAGGACTGACATATGAAGAAAGACTGGATCGACTAGGCTTACATTCACTGGAATTTAGAAGAATGAGAGGGGATCTTATAGAAACATATAAAATTCTGATGGGATTGGACAGGTTAGATGCAGGAAGAATGTTCCCAATGTTGGGGAAGTCCAGAACCAGGGGTCACAGTCTAAGGATAAGGCGTAAGCCATTTAGGACCGAGATGAGGAGAAACTTCTTCACGCAGAGAATTGTGAACATGTGAAATTCTCTACCATAGAAAGTTGTTGAGGACAGTTCGTTAGATATATTCAAAGGGGAGTTAGATGTGACCCTTATGGCTAAAGGGATCAAGGGGTATGGAGAGAAAGCAGGAATGGGGTACTGAAGTTGCATGATCAGCCATGATCATATTGAATGGTGGTGCAGGCTCGAAGGACCGAATTGCCTACTCCTGCACCTATTTTCTATGTTTCTATTTGGTAAGATGTTCATTTGAACTAATCTATACTGTGGTGGGAAACTGCTTCCCCAGGGAGAAAGGGAAATAAATCAGACTGCCAATCACCTTGCCATTGTGCAACTCCCACACCCAGCACCAGACGAGTGTAGGTGGAGGCTGCACTCTTGGACAGGGAAGAATGTGTTTGAAGTGACCAAAGAAGGAGAAAATAACCGGAAACCAATGTAGGTCAGTGAGCACAGGGGTGATGATGAGCGAGACTTGGTGCAAGTTAGGACACGGGCAGCTGAGTTTTGGATCATCTCTAGTTTATATAGGTAGAATGTCGGAGGCGTTGGAATAGTCAAGTCTAGAGGTAACAAAGGCATGGATGAGGCCTTCAGCTGCGGATGAGCTGAGGCAAGGGCGGAGACGGGCGAAGTTACGGAGGTGGAAATAAGTGGTCTTAGTTATGCTGCAGATATGTGGTCGGAAGCTCGTTTCAGGGTCAAATATGACACCAAGGTTGCGAACAGTGTGGTTCAGCATGAGACAGAAGATGAGGAGAGGGATGGAGTCAGTGATTCGAGAACGGAGTTGGTGGCGAGGACCGAAAAAGTGGCTTTGGTCTTCCCAATATTCAATTGGAGAAAATTTATGCTCATCCAGCACTGGATGTCGGACAAGCAGCCTGATAATTGAAGGGAAAATTGGTTAAATATTTGAAGCAGAGGAAGACACAAGGCTATAGGGAGAGAGCAGGACAACGCGATTTTTCTTGGATTACTGTAGTAAAGAGCTGGAACGGTGGGTTTAATGGCCTCTTTCTCTATTATAAACTTCTATCGATCAATCCAAAACATCACTTACTGTTTTTCTGCTTCTCTTTCTCTGAGTCTTCCACTTTATTTCAATTTGGTGACATTAAAACACAATTTTTAATAGGATCTTAAAGAAATCCCAGCAAGTTGGTTCCTATCGAGGGTGCTGGCAAGCATATGCCATGTCATACAGTTTTACTCTGCAGAAACTTACATTTGAGCATGTGCCCAACCCACAACCATCAACCTTTTAACAGATTCATAAAGCTTCAGTAATATGTCTGAGAATTAACTTATTCTTCAAAACATTCACCATTTAATATTTCATTTAGCCCCATGTCTGAAACCATCTCTGCAAGGAATTTCTCGGGGTAAATCATGAGAATAGTTTATCCAAGCCTATTCATATAAATGGTCTTGTTGGCAAAGTTCCAACTGAGTCAAATATTGTATCTTTTTATACCATTTTCTACCTCCTGCTGGATGAACCACTTCGGGTATTTTATGAGCCCCAGTTGTTTGAACAGATTGCCAGATAGGGATGAGGACCCCATATCTTTTCATACCATACTATTACCTGTACTTTGTATCATTGCTTTTCCTGAGCCATAGCTTTGTTATACAAAACATTTCATGTATGCTCTGTAGCAATCTATTTTCTTTTTATATTGCAGCAATCTCTTCCTTACATTCACTGCTGCGGTGATCAAAAGTCTCTGTTTTAAAAGCCTAATATGGGCTAGAAATTCAGATAATAGCGCTTTTTTGGGCAGTATTCGAGGATTTAGATTTTTTTTTAACCGCTGGAATATCGCTATGGCTGGAGGCCGCAAAAGTTGCCAATCGATGACCGGCTGTAGCGGTAAAGTCTGGCCTTGCACGATGGAATTTGTGCGCCGGAGCCGAATTCAGCGATCTGAAAAAAAAACGGACCTTCTGCGCATGCGAAAAATAAATTTTCATCAATTTTTTCCCCACCGTGATTCTGGTCAGGTGTCAGGGTGCGCCTGTGCATGCACAGTACACCCAGCTCTCAATCTGCCATTTTTCAGAGACAGGAGAAGATGCAACAGGTTGATCATAACAGACAAAGGGCCAGAAAATGTAGTTGTGATGCGAATGAGGCACTTATAACAGCAATTGAGAGTAGATGGGGGGAGTTTAATAGGAGCGGTTGAAGTAAATCCCCATCCCAGCCGTTGTCAGGAGATTTTGGACTGCTGTTGCTGAGGAGGTCTCCTCAGTAGATGACATTCCCAGGAACTACCAACAATGCAGGAAAAGGTGGAATGACCATTGCAGGGTCATGAGAGTAAGTAATATTTTTATTCATGCACTCCTTGAAATTGTAAATCTGACATATTGCTGTCGGTAGGCTTAATGTTGCACCTTATTTGCCATGAATGATGGTTACACATTATTAAGACTGCTTTTTGACACCTTAAAAGATGTTTCTGCACATCGATGTCTTCCTCATGAACCACGTGCAATTACCAGGGCCATTAAACAACCATTCCAATTGTCATTTTTCCAGGAGAAGTTGTCACACAATCGTCGCGAGCAGCAACGGACAGGCGGTGGTCCACCCAATACACATCCTTTAACAGACCTGGAGGAGCACGTGGCTGGCTTAATTTGTGCCTCCGGGAGGTCAACTATCCATGCGAGTGCTGATCCCATGGTCGGAACTGAGGGTAAGTCCTGCAAAATCCCCGGGCTGGGTTGGAGTCATGTCATGCAGTATCTGTTCATTAGTGTTGGGGCAATGTGATGCAGTGTCTGTGGACTCGGGTTGGGGCAATGTGATGCAGGGTCTCTCGACGACATATAATGCAATAGTGGTGGCCCTTCAAATAAGCCTGCGCTATGTGACCTTACTCATGTCACCCTGCTCCCTCCTCTGCTGCTAGAAACATAGAAACATAGAAACATAGAAAATAGGTGCAGGAGCAGGCCATTCAGCCCTTCTAGCCTGCACCGCCATTCAATGAGTTCATGGCTGAACATGAAACTTCAGTACCCCCTTCCTGCTTTCTCGCCATAACCCTTGATCCCCCGAGTAGTAAGGACTTCATCTAACTCCCTTTTGAATATATTTAGTGAATTGGCCTCAACTACTTTCTGTGGTAGAGAATTCCACAGGTTCACCACTCTCTGGGTGAAGAAGTTTCTCCTCATCTCGGTCCTAAATGGCTTACCCCTTATCCTCAGACTGTGACCCCTGGTTCTGGACCTCCCCAACATTGGGAACATTCTTTCTGCATCTAACCTGTCTAAACCCGTCAGAATTTTATATGTTTCTATGAGGTCCCCTCTCATTCTTCTGAACTCCAGTGAATACAAGCCCAATTGATCCAATCTTTCTTGATAGGTCAGTCCCGCCATCCCGGGAATCAGTCTGGTGAACCTTCGCTGCACTCCCTCAATAGCAAGAATGTCCTTCCTCAAGTTAGGAGACCAAAACTGTACACAATACTCCAGGTGTGGCCTCACCAAGGCCCTGTACAACTGTAGCAACACCTCCCTGCCCCTGTATTCAAATCCCCTCGCTATGAAGGCCAACATGCCATTTGCTTTCTTAACCGCCTGCTGTACCTGCATGCCAACCTTCAATGACTGATGTACCATGACACCCAGGTCTCGTTGCACCTTCCCCCCCCCCCACGATCTTAACCCACCCCACTCATCTGTAGTTTTCTATTTTGCAGCTGAGGATTCTGAGACGCCACATCCTCCAATCGAAGCCTCCACCGCAGCCCATCGTGTGTGGGTCGAAGAGGAAGATGAGGGCTGCGCTGAGGACCCTCCATGGGAGGAACAACATCATGAAAGCTGTTGCGGGGTGGAGCGGGTGGTGGAGAGGGCAATGCAGTTAGCTGTGCCCACAAGTTCCTCGGAGGAAGCCATATTTACAGGCTTTGTCCCATCCGAGGCAGTGGGTCCAAGTCGTGTGCAATAACGCACCCCCAGGGTTGAACCCCATATGTCGTCTCTGTGGAGGTTGAGTCGGCAAAGCCGGTCTGCTGAAAGATATGGTGGGACTGACAAGGGAAAGCGTAGAACTCTGGCGAGAGCTCCTCCAGACCCTGGGAGGCATTCCTGGCAACATCGCTGCACAATTTGCGACACAAGCTGCGGACATGTCGCAGATTGTTAGCTGCGATCCGGGAGAACACCGAGGCTGCCAATGCCCTGCGTCAATTGATGGTCTCGACTTTTGGCACTGCAGTCCCAATGTCATCCCACCCAGACCGACATCACCTGTGAGTGGGGAGGCTGAGCAAGTACTTTCCGACTCAGAAACCGGGCCTTCCATACCCCGAGCTTCTCCATTGTCTCTCCCTCCAACAGCAGCAGCGCTCTGCGCGCCTTGCTGCACACTGTCCTGTTGCCCACACGGGTAGGGTAGGGGCAAGAGGAGAGGGGTGGGTTAAGATCGTGGGGGGGGGGGAAGGTGGCCGCAGTTAAAAGAACTTCGGTGCAGGGGCTGTTGTTTTGTTGCTGTTTTGCTGTAGTTTTCCTGTTTTGGTTATTTTATAAAAATTTTACAAACTGTGTTCAAGTTAAACATTTATTTAAGTTTCAAAATTAAAGTTTACAAAGTTTCAACAATGTACAAATGTTTCATAAATTTACTAATGTTTTATAAATTCTTTTGTTCATCTTAACCATTCTTGTGCAGTGTCTCATTTGTAACATGGTGGGATAGATTGGGCAGGCAACGGTGAAACGTGACGTTCACTGTTCAAGCAAAGCTTTGATTTAAGAGCTGCTGACGTAAGACTTTTGCAGTGGCGAAAGCTCCACGAGGCCTCCCCTGTCGTGGTGGTGGGGGTAGTGCATGGGTTCATCACCAGGCTCCTCAGCCTCCTCGCCCTCCTCTCTCCTGAGGTAGTCCAGTCCCCAGTGGCAATTCCTGTCCCCTCATGATGGCTAAGTTGTGTAGCATGCAGCTCACCACAATGAACTCAGCAACCTGCTAAGGGAAGTATTGCAGGCAGCCTCCAGAGTGGTCTAGGCATCGGAAGCACTGTTTGAGCACTCCAATTGTCTTTTCGCCGATGTTGCGTGTGGCTATATGGCTGTCATTATAGCGATGCTCGGCTTGTGTCTGAGGGTTCTGGAGGGGGATCATGAGCCAGGTGGTGAGGCCATAACCTTTGTCTCCCAGCATCCAGTTCTGGCCTTGTGGCTGTCACTCAAACAGGTCTGAGACACTGCTCTCATGCAAGATGAAAGCTTTATGAATGCTCCCTGGAAACTGGGCATTGACTGCCATGATGCGCTGAGTATGGTCGCACACGATCAATATGTTCAGCGAGTAGAATCCCTTTTGGTTTCGGTAAACCTCTGGCTCCTCTAAAGGTGCATACAGTTAATGGCACCCTGAACCTTGGGGAAACCAGCAATTCATGCAAAACCTATGACACTAAACCGGGTGGTGGTGTGAGCTGTGAGGAGGACGCTAAGAGGCTGAAGGGTAATTTGGACAGGTTAGGCGAGTGGGCAAATACATGGCAGATGCAGTATAATGTGGATAAATTTGAGGTTATCCACTTTGGGGGCAAAAACACGAAGGCAGAATATTATCTGAATGGTGGCAGATTAGGAAAAGGGGAGGTGCAGCGAGACTTAGGTGTTATGGTTCATTAGTCATTGAAGGTTGGCATGCAGGTACAGCAGGCGGTGAAGAAGGCAAATGGTATGTTGGCCTTCATAGCAAAGGGATTTGAGTATAAGAACAGGGAAGTCTTACTGCAGTTGTACAGGGCCTTGGTGAGGCCCCACCTGGAATATTGTGTTCAGTTTTGGTCTCCTAATCTGAGGAAGGACATGCTTGCTATTGAGGGAGTGCAGCGAAGGTTCACCAAACTGATTCCCGGGATGGCAGGACTGACATATGATGAGAGATTGGATCGACTGGACCGATTGGGCCTGTATTCACTGGAGTTTAGAAGGATAAGAGGGGATCTCATAGAAACATATAAAATTCTGACGGGATTGGACAGGTTAGATGCAGGAAGAATGTTCCCGATGTTGGGGAAGTCCAGAACCAGGGGACACAGTCTAAGGATAAGGGGTAAGCCATTTAGGACTGAGATGAGGAGAAACTTCTTCACTCAGAGTTGTTAACCTGTGGAATTCCCTACCGCAGAGAGTTGTTGATGCCAGTTCATTGGATATATTCAAGAGGGAGTTAGATATGGCCCTTGTGGCTAAAGGGATCAAGGGGTATAGAGAGAAAGCAGGAAAGGGGTACTGAAGGAATGATTAACCATGATCTTATTGAATGGTGGTGCAGGCTCGAAGGGCCGGATGGCCTACTCCTGCACCTATTTTCCAAGTTTCTATGTTAACCCTCTCATTGGGAACATTATAAAGTCCATCCTGTGTGTGTGTACAGTGCAGTAGCCATCTAGCGAATGCAGCTATGTGTAGCGAACTGCGAGATGCAGCAGATGTCCACTGCTGATGCCTGAAAGGAACCGGAAGCATAGAAGGCAAGTATCACAGTCACCTTCACCTTGACGGGCAGTGCAATCCTGTTCCTGCTGGTAGGCTGTAGGTCTGCCTTTATGAGCTGCTATATCTCTGTGACCACCTCTTTTCAGAAGCATAGCCTTCGAACGCACTATGCCTCAGACAGCTGCCGGTATGAGCGCTGTTCCCTGTAAACTTGTGGGGGTAAGGTCTCCTCCCCAGACGACTGCGAGTTCTTTGATTATGCTCAAAATGCTCTTGAATAAGCCGCCTTCCAGCTCGATGCTGCGTAGAAAAAGCTGCCAACAACATTGACAGAGATATTATAGCCCCCATTTAAATGTCCTCAAATAGCCTTAAAAACTAATTATAAACTCACAAAAGCCTCAATGTGTAAAACGCAGCCTTCTCTCCAAATCCTATTATGCACTGAACTTCTACTCTGTTTTTCAAGATGGCGTCGTTAGCGTGTGTGCATCGTGGGTGCGAGCAGATAAGACTTGAATTTTCCCGGTGGGTTTTTGGGCGGGTGGTATCGGCGAATTTCCCACCCACGGCGATAGCGTGGTATTGCACACTGATTGACGTTATATAAACGGTGAAAAAAAGGGCGGCAAATATTTTTTTACCACTGGTGGAAAACCGCTGGTGAATTTTCCGCTCCCCCCGGCGCTATATTTTCTGCCCCAAAAAAATCACTTTTTCCGCTCCGCCGTGGCGGTAAAATAGTGGTAAATTAGTGGTAAATGGGCGCAAACCTCTCGAATTTAGAGCCCTATGTGTTTTAATCCTAACAACCCTTTTAGCTCAATTATCCACCTAGTTTATTTATTTAATAATCTATGTGCCTATCCTGTTCTGTATAAAGGTAATGCAATATAAAAGAGCAGTGAAAAATAATCAAAATTACTGCATGTCAAAAGAACCATAAAATGGACTCGAAAGAAAATTGGGGGAAGCCTAGTCTGCACAGACAACACATCATCAAAGGCAGTCCCTTGAAATCGTGGAAGACTTGCTTCCACTCTAAAAGCGAGTTCTTAGGTGACTGAGCAGTCCAATACGGGAATTACAGTCTCTATCACAGGTGGGGCAGACGGTCGTTGAAGGAAAGGGTGGGTGGGGAGTCTGGTTTACTGCACGCTCCTTCCGCTGCTGGCGCTTGCTTCCTGCATGCGCTCGGTGACGAGACTCTAGGTGCTCACATGCATAATTTGGTACACCTTTAGGCTGTATGAAGCTCAAAAGTTGCAGGGAATTACTGCTAATTTAGTCCATATTGGTGGTCCATAAGTTGGCATTTCAGGAAAAAAAAATGCCGAAGAGGGATTTACAAATAATTCAGGAGTACAAATATGTATTTTAGCCAGAATTATTTAAATGTTATGGTTTACATTGTTACTTTTACCTGTAACATTTGGGATATTTTTCTACATTATAAAGGCACTATATAAATACAAGTTGTTTTTGGAATAACAAGCACCTGACCACACCCAGAAGTGATCACTGCTTTTCATAATTAGCAGTGGTTATTGTAGTCCTGTGTTGCCCGGAAGTGCTTTTGAGTAACTTGAGGCACTTTTACATTGCATTAATGCTGCTGATTTCTGACGTGCAGATCTTGTGCTGCTTAAAGCATAACCAAGTATAAACCAGCCAGTCTGGGTTGTTCAACTGGCACCAGAAGCAATTTTTCCTGAATCTCTCCATCAATCTTGTTTCCTTCTAACCTACAGCATTGAGACTTGTTTTTTTTTTATCAATGCTATCCTATGTGACTGCAACCATTGGACATTCCTCATCTCTCTGGCCTTTGATACAGTTGATCACTCCATCTTCCTCTCTCCAGTGCTCTACTTCCGTAGTACTGGCTTTTCAGGGTTTTATTTTTCACTATTCCAATGTAGCCAGCATATCTCCTGCCGTGCTTCTCCTCCCATATTCACTTCTAGCATGCTCCAAAGTTCTGTCCGTAGCATCCTCCTGGTCCTCATCTACACAATGCATTTCAATACTGCCCATAAACATGTCAGCTTTACTGCTGTGCTGCCAACCCCAATTATTATCGTGCCCTCGGGCCTAGTCAGAAATTCCACCAATTCAACAACATTTTGGTTACCTCCCCTCTTCATAAATCCTTGTGAAACACCTCGACATTTCACTAAACGTGCAGCACACTGCAAGTTGATAGTGGGAACTCTGGTCAGGCTTGGAAATGCAGTGTTTACACCATTACACAAAGTAGCAAAATCTGTACTTTACACTCAAGTTGGCTTAGCACTGGTTCCCACCAAGATTCTAATTTTTTGAAAATTAATTTAAAACAAAAATGCAGAATATAATGTTTGGTGGCTCCCTGGTTCAGAAAACAAGAGATGCTTCCCCCACCCCCAGCAAATAGAGAGCAAAAATACTGGGCAGCACCACTCTATACTGCAGTGGCTCAGTCCTATAGAAATCCTATTGATAAATTATATAAAATTTATGTATTTAGCAAGTGTGCTTTAGTGAAAACATGCCCATAAAGGGCAAAAATGAAAGAGGAAATAAGAAAGTAATTAACACATATGGGGAGGCTTGTTGATCTTTTAGCATTCATCTGTACCAAAACCAGAGTGCAGATGGAACTTCCCATTGATGTTATTTTTACAATTTTACAATTTCTGCAACAGATGACTCTTACCCAGCAGAGAGCAGGGATCCATCCAACTGATGTCACACAAATTAACTTTCCCATTATTACACATTGTTTTAGACAATGTAACTATTATAACCAACTTGTTGTACAACATTCTCAGATAGCATTTAACCCAAAGTACTGGAAGAGATTACATGATGCATCCAACACAAAAGCAAAAATACTGTGGGTCGACCCGAAACATTAACAATTTTTCTCTCTACAGATGCTGCCTGACCCTCTGAGATTTCCAGCATTGTGTTAGATGATGCATCTATTTGATTCAAATCAGGAGACTGCAATTGACTTAAAACATGCCAGAGATTGGCTAAGTGGGGAGGGGGAAGAAGGTATAACAGCAGCCGCACATGGAATCTGCTGCAGATCACTATCCACTGAGCCCTTCTGGATGTATAGATATTGAGTAAAGATAGAATCAATTTTGGCTGAATAAAACCAGCAAATCTGCCAACATGAATAGTGGCGTCCTCGGATCTCAATCGGAACACGAGTCATTGACTTCAGGAGGATAAGGGTGAGGTAGCAAGAATTGTTTCTTTTATCCGTGTGGATTAGATTTTGACCCAAGGCCCAGAGGTGATCTACATTCCCCAGTTTCCAGAATTTGTTGCATTTCATTTTTAAATAACAATCTTCCTTACCAATTTGTTTTCCTTTCTCTCATGAAGGCAGTACACCTTCATTTATGGGGGTGTAGTGTATAAAGAGTTCCTTAGGCACCTTTTGATGTCCTGTGGTGGTAGTGATTATTCATGATGTGAAACTGGAGTACGCTTATGACTGCAATACATCACAGCAATCCAAAGACTTCCAGCAGAAGTCACTGGACAGTAATCACATGCTACAACCATGGTCAATTTTAGCCCTCTCTGCCAAACTCAACAGCACTGAAGCAAAGTGCATACCAACTAAGATCCGTTAACAGCTTAGACCAGGGAGCTTAGTGATCGACAGAGCTCAACTCTTAACCACATAAACTTGCTGCATCATTAGAACAGCTCCCTCATTTTTCTTTAGCTTATATACTGTAGTTCTACTCAGATTTTATACAAAATGCCTTTCAATAGCTACCCATTTAAAAATTGGTTCTTTTCTGAGAATATAGGTTCCTTAACTTATAAGTGCTCAATAATGAATAATGTCTTTATTGTGCCTTGGAATTCTTTTCATTGTTCAGTAGTGGTGACTTATGGTGATCCCAATGATGGGGGAAGGGATAGAGGGAAATCTTAAAAGTAAAACATTGAGAAAGCCATTTAAATGCAGTAAACCAACCATTTTCCCAACTTTATGCATTACTGCCAGTATATAAAATTATATAGGCTAAGGCTCAAATAGTTAATAGACAAATCACTCCTGACCCAAAATATTCTGAGTTTTGCTTCGCTATATAGCTCACCAATTACAAGCTGTTTAAGAGTCATGTGGGAATTCAAAGTGAAACGGTCAATTTAATGCATACTGCAACAGTTACATTCAAGTTACACTGTGTATTCTGGCACCAGCCTCAATTCAGCCTACTCCTTCTGACTGCATAAGTATAATTAACATTCAAGTTTGGTATTGAGTGCTCAATTTTTTTATTAAAGTTCTGTAACAGAATATCACCACAGGGTTACAGGAATCTGCAAAAATGATTAATGCTCTTCTGCGATATCACCGTGTGGTTTTTATTGGTAGATACTCAAGGTCCCAACTTCATCGTCCTTGGTTCTGAATGTTGCCAATTGTTTTACAATAGCTTCTGTGTCAATTTCAGCCAGTTTGGTGTTTCCATCCAATTCCCCAGCCTTCCAGCGTGATTTTCTGCACTCCAAACACCGCTCCTTCATTTTCCCATCTTTGTAATCATCAGCCACACTATTGCAATGAAGTACAAAATCACCATTGCTCAACCATGACACCTCTTGATCACAACCTGTGTTAAAAAAGTGCAGCATAATGCAATATTGATTTTTTTGGAGCACATTAACTTAAAGGTTAACCTGTTCACTAAGTAACTAAACAGAGCAGCCACAACTGTTCTGCAGCCCAAGTGAACAAATGACCATTTCATTTTTAACACATCATTTTACACACAAGTCACACTGTGCATTTTATTAGCACAAGCACAACTGTGATCTGCACTGTTAACAATGCACATTGCAATTAGAATTGTGTGTTGAGAATGATGAACTGGTTACTCATGAGAAAACAACTGCCTGGAAAAGGTAACCAGTGTATTTTCCTCCTAACCTTGAAGGCCCTTTTTAAGAGAAAGTTTAACATTACACAAGTTAAACAAAGACGATTTTTTACAACAAATTTCAACCCAATTTTTTTTTTTTTAATAGTTTGTTGCATATACAGATGGCTCATCCATACACTCAACCAATTACAGTACTTTGTTTTTTTCTGCTCGGATATTAGAGCTTTATGTTCAAGTCCAATTTTACATGCTTCTAGATTTTTGTTTACTGAATTAGTCTCATCAGTGCTTACAATGTCACTGTATCCAAATTTATTTAAAAAAAAAAGACTTGTACATAGAGAGCTTAAAAAAGGGCACTGAGGGCATTGCCATTTTCAGCAGCAATGGAATATCATTGACTCTTGTATAGCCAAAATCCCAATCAAAATCAGAGGTGGTGACTACAGGCAAGACACCTCAATTTTTAAACTTAATGTCTCCACTTATATTTTAGATCACATATCCCTTGAATTTGTAGAACAGCAAATAAACTTGCTATTCAATACAGAAGGCTAGAAGGCTTTCATAATATCAAAGTGCTATTTATGCATTTACAAATACACATCTGCCATTATGTAGTGTTATGTTCTGCGTCCGATAGTCTACATCTGAATACAATCATTTTTAATCTTGGCATGAACAGGAAAATTTGGAGACGATTTTGCGAGTTATCCAACTGCCGTGTCTTATTTACATTAAAAATGAGCTTGAAATGTGGAAAACCAGACTAATACTAACACTATTATGGATGTAAACACTGGAGGAGCCTGCTAGCCTAAACTACAGATGTGCTGAAATTATCCCAGAAGCCAATGATTTCCTTGCCTGAAATGAAATCAAGGAATAAGCTGTCAACATGACATTTCCCCTCGCTTTTCAGGTTCCTATGGTTTGGAGATATTTATTTTTGTTAACACTAGTCTCTCTCTCAGGCCGATGTTCCTCTGAAACTTTTGTTTTTCTTTTCCAGAGGGCTCTCATGATCAAATTCCCACTTCTCTGGTCATTTTGTCCATTCCATGTAGTAGGAAGTTGAGTGGATTTTGTGGATGATGAGAACTGATTTTTTTTTTTGTTTGGAACCACTACTGGAAGGAACAACACAAGCTTTCACTACAACCAGTCACACAGTACAATGAATCAAAAGCGAACTCAATTCATTCCTGGGGCAGAACCACCAAAATTAAATGAAGTTGGCACTACTGGAGCATTGAACTTGTATCCACCATGTTTTTCAATCATTTTGGACTCTGCAATAAGAGGAAGAAAAAAAATCAAATAAGATTTCCTTAGAAATCAACAGACCCAAGTTCTTAAATCCTATTATACGAGGAGAAACAAGCATCAGATATTTTAAAAACAATATATATTTTTAAATTCCAACACAGGTTTTCAGGAATTAAAAGTACAGAAAGTTGAATATAAAACTGTACTAATTGTTGATCAGTTCAAACACATTTCCAATTGAAAGGTCAATGTGGAATGATTATTCTATTTACAAGGCCCAAAATTTTCCAAGACATTTTCAATTGTAACGACTGAGGAACCTCTCAATAAGATCAGATTACATAAATACCTAGAGCAGCTCGTCTCTGATCTGCAAGAGTTCCAATGTCTTGCAACTGTTTCCTATGCTCATCAGTAAGATTAGATGTTAGAGCTTGGTACCAGGTTGGATCACAGTTTTGAATAGCTGAAAGAGAAAAATTAGATGGATGACACTGTACACTGAGCCACTATATCATTTGAACTGTACTAATCCTGTTGGTTATCACAATCTGTAATTAAAGATGAAATACTAAGCAACAGATTTTTGAAATCCAAGCCAAATTGTATAAATCAGTTCTATTCTCATTGAAATAAACAGAAGTAAGACTGTACAATTTTAGAGTAGTGTCTATAAACTCAAATACTATTTTTGGTTATACCAAGTCAAAATATAGTCAGGTGATAAATATTAATTCAATTGCTGATTTCCAGATAAACAAATCAATAAGGAACATTTAAATACACCCAAGAGCACTTGTTACTAAAAAATAAATAAATCAAAGGTCACAGCACAATATGGAACCATCTTGTTCCTAAACTTCCGTAACACTGAATGAACTAAATTGGTGTCACAAATTGATACACATTTACTATCTCCACATTTCCAATTTAGAATGTGCCCACATGTCCCAACAGCATCTCGTGCAAAGGGTTAGTGGGCCAATGCATCACTGGAGCTGCTCTGGAGATACCAGTTGTTTAAACCAGGATGTCCAAACTTTTGTCTTTGTGGGCCACGACAGTGGTTACCAAGGAACCTCAGGCGCTACATGTAGTTTATTTGAGTCCCCATTCATTTGCATATCGCACGTTGCTTGCATTACTTGGAATTGTAACCGAGTATTTATCCACCGATGAGGCAACACCAAATACAGGCCTTTCCTAATCTCCAGGCCCACAAAATTAAAAAAAGGCAAATCAAGAAATGTGCGCAGTTAGGACCAAGTTGTTTGAGCTTCAAGGACCAAATAGCCAGTACTTGAAGGCCACAGGTTGGACTTCACTCGTTGAAGATTTTGTGTTAAAGACAGAGCAGCAATAAACTCAACAAAAAAGCAGTCTAAAAGTTTGAATTAAGATTTAAATTATATCCATTCATATCACCAAAGCCACCAATTAGGCAGCTGCAACTGGCCTCAGTGTATGCATAAGTAGCAAATGACAGTCAGTATTTCTGCTCTTGATTAACCACCATCTCACACTGAAAAGTGAATTTGTGAGCACTGACCGATTATAGGACCAGGCTCCCTTATCATGCCTGCCAACATTTGCCATCAAAGCTCACACATGAAAAATGACCAAACCAAATAGAGAGAGAAAATTAAAAGCAAAACATATTCATACTTTGCAGTACAGTTTTGAATATCTGATATTCATCAATATTGCTGTCTTCGTTATCAACAATGGTGCAGTATCCTTCAAGAGCAGTCTCTTCTGCATCATCATCTTCCCATTCTTCATCATCACCATCCTCCCCAGCTTGCTTCGCCAGCATTTCCAGATACTCTTGTCCATCTTCATCAATATCATCTTCATCACTGCCCAGCTCTGTCAAAAATAAGACAATTAGTGGTTTCTCCAACACGAGATCAAGACTGTTCACACATTTAACAATTTGTATTGTAACAGATTTGCTCAGCAATAAGGTTCAATTGTAGATTTGGATCAGTGACAACAGAAACTCCTATTACTATAAACAACTTGTATTTATATAGTACCTTCAATGTAGTGAGACGTCCCAAGGCACTTCATAGGAGTATTATGCGATAAAAATTTGACACTGAGCCGCATAAATAGAAATTGCTCATGCAGTCTGACAATTTAGAGACTGTGAAGGGGTCGAGAGAAATGGTAGTGAGGTGGAGCTGGGTGTCATCAGCGTACATGTGGAAACTGACGCTGTGTTTCCGGATGATGTCGCCAAGGAGCAACATGTAGATGAGAAATAGGAAGGGTCCAAGGATAGATCCTTGAAGGATACCAGAGGAAACGATGTGGGGGTGAGAGGAGAAGCCACTGCATGTGATTCTCTGGCTACGATCAGATAGATAATAGATAAAGGGAAACCATTACCGATATGTAAAATGAATGAGGTGCATTAACTTCATGTGCCAGTCGTATTTTTTTTTTTAAAAAGTAAAAGTATAATTGCAATTAGTGTTTTAGGTGGAGCCCTCTGCAAATCTTTGGGGGAGGGGCAGAACCACCAAGATTACACAGCAAGGGGTTTCTTTCAGTGAATCCATTGCAGTGTTAGAAACTTGAGTACTGCTTGGTCAACAGCCTGTTCAGACAATTTTCAAGTTATTTCATTTTCTCCCCCCCATCAAACGATATTTGCTGAATGCACTGATGGGACTGAAGTGGTAGACACTTGCTTACTATTAACTGCACCTATACAGTAACCTCAAATCTGCAAATACATGTTTGAATATAATCACAAAATTCTGAATCTCAATTTTGCCTTTGTTCGCCATTAAATTTTTTTAGAGCTGCTCTTCCCACCAATAATGAATGCTTTAAATCATCTATGTTGCAGATAAGACTGAATAAATTCAAGCCAGCCAAGTGGAAGATCAACCACAAGATTGTTCCAGAACTTACTGTAGCAAGTTAGTGATGCTCAACCACAATATGAACATCTTATTTCGATTGGTTTCTTCTCGTTAAAATCATTGTGTATGTCATGCATTTGTCTTAAGCAATGCAATGCAGGAAACACCGCCCCACCCCAGAAGATTTGTAAGAGTAAGGGTTTTACTGCTGAGAAGGGATGATTGAGCAGATTAAGAGAATTTTCTTTCCAGGGAAAGGAGGAAGTGAGGTCAAAGGGAGAAGTGGGATGTGAGTGGCAAAGAATAAGGAAGTAATCGATATCTTTGTCTGTGACTGAGACAAAGGGCATAAAAAGGCTAGATGAGACAGCAAGTTCAAAGTGAATCTACAATTTAAAGAATTTGTAACTTGCTTGTGCCTGTATATTAATTTTTCAAATAAAACTGCCAGAAGTAACATACTGAAATATAATAAGCTTGTTCTCCAGCTGGTTAAGCAAATGTATTCAATGAGTGGCTGTGAGTTATACAAGCCAGGAAGATCTCAAGTTCAATCCTTAACCTGGGCTGATTTGGCCAGGACAAAAGACAGAGCTCAGTGCCCCCAAAGAGGGTGGGGAATCTAAGACTGGTTGGGATGCTATGTCACTCATGATCAAATAGCCCACCAGCACCCACATTAGCATTTCATGCATAAACAATAGCCACTTGGGCAAGGTACCAGGGGACACCCAGCACCTTTGGAAACATGCTCAGCAAGTAAGAGAAAATTGGTGCAAGATTTAAAAAAAAACTGTATTTGCACCAATACACTAAATAATCCCAAATAACAAAACTGCAATATTAATCTATAAAGTTATTTTTCAGTGAAATGCTTCAGTTAATGATGTTACGACCTTCCAAACTGGCCATGTAATGAAAAACACAATTCTATAGGTATAATGAGGGGGAAAAAAAAACTTAATTGGCAAATATTAACCAGTAAGCCTGTGTAAAGTGCTGGATCACCAAGAACCGTTGCATGTTTCATAACATTTCTCAAGCTTAGCTGTCCTGATTTATCACCATCCAAACCTTGTGTGTTACAGCTTTGAACACACCCCAAGCCGTCTGTTCTCTGTGGACCAAAAATAACATTTCTATAATCCTCCCATGTCAATGCATTATTTGCTATCAGGGGCAGACAATTACCTAATCATGACACTAGCTTTATTACAATTATAATTTTTGAACAATATATGGAGTCGGGCTCAATTAATCCAACAACAACAACTTGTACAGGTTGTATCTCTCCAGTCCGGGGCTCTTTGGTCTGGCAACATCCCCGATCTGGCATCATTCCCGGCAGGGAGCCATGACCCGCACTGTGTCCAAGAGCTGGCTGCTCCTCTTCTCCCCGCTGCCTCCGGTGTTCCCTCCTTGGTCGGGTCAGCAGAGAGAGGGAGCGAGGCAGCTGACTGAGGTGCCGAAGCTAGGCCCGAGAAGTGCAGAATGCAGCCGGGTTGTTATTAGCAGTACCCGGTAAGTCTAGGGTACTGCTGACAATGCTATGGCCGGCGTGACCTCCCGTGGTCCGGAAAATTCTCTCGGTCAGGTCCCAAGGGTGCTGGACTGGAGAAGTACAACTGTATTTATATAATGCCTTTAATGTAATAAAATGTCCCAAGGCACTTCACAGGTTATAAAACAGAATTTGACAGAGCATGTAAGGGTATATTAGGGCAGATGACCAAAAGCTTGGTCAAAGAGGTAAGTTTTAAGGAACTTCTTAAAGCATGAAAGAGAGGTAGAGGCGGAGAGGTTTAGGGATGGAATTACAGAGCTTAGGGCATTGGCAGCTGAATGCACGGCCACCAATAGCGGAGCAATTAAAATCGGGGATACTCAAGAGGCCAGAGATCGGAGGACTGTGGGGCTGGAGGAGATTACAGAGATAGGGAGGGGGTGAGGCCATGGAGGGATTTGTAAACATGAAAATTTTAAAAATCAAGATCTTGCTTAACTGGGAGCCAGTGTAGGTCAGCGAGCACGCGGGTGATGAGTGAACGGAATTTGGGGCGTGTTAGGACACAGGCAACAGAGTTTTGGATGACCTCAAGTTTATGGAGGTTGGAATATGGGAGGCCAGCATTGGAATAGTCAAGTCTAGAGGTAGCAAAGATAGGGATGAGGGTTTCAGCAGCAGATGAGCCAAAGCAAAGGCGGAGAAGAGCTATGTTCCAGAGATGGAAATAGGCCGTCCTAGTGATGACGCGGATGTGTGGTCGGAAGCTCATCTCAGAACTCATATCAGCATGAAACTTACAGTTCATGATATTGTCTGAATCATTGATTAGATTAGCATTCTAACTCATTCCAGGTATCCATTATTCTAAACAGACATGAAAATTCAGGCGGAAACTCTAAATTCAGTCACAAATGATAGACATACCATTTTCATCATCATCTTCTCCATCATCATCATCATCACTGTCGTTTTCATGCTCTGCACGGCAAGCATAGGCTCTCTTCAGTCCACCAAAGAGAAGGGTGAGAGCTGGTAGAATCTGTCCTGCAACCTGGTTCACAATTTGTGGTCTCTGTTCAAGTTCAATCAATGCGCAAAGACCGAGGACACACATTTTCCGGTCATGTAAACTGGATAAAAGGAAACAGTTTGTTGGCTGTATGTTTCCCACATTACAACAGTGACTACACTCCAAAAGGTACTTTATTGGCTGTAAATGCTTTGTGAAAGGCGCTATATAAATGCAAGTCCTTCTTTATATTGCACATATTTAAAACAGAAGATAGTTCAAAATTAAATTGGGAGGGGAAAAATTGCAACTCCTCTAGCAAGCATAGACATTATACTCAGTAAAAGTCAACCGATGGAGTGCATGGATCTTAATCATTACACATTCTGAGTGCAGTTCCAAAGTACTATAACCCATTAGTCATGAAATGTGAGGAAGCGACCTAGGCAAGTAATGCAACTTCATCCTTTAAAGTTCAAAACGTCAACTCTGCATCTCCCATCCAGGTGATTTTCCACTATTCTCAGTAAAATTGTCTCACCCACAAACTGTGCATGGATTTTAATTTCTCTGAACCCATTAAAAATGGAAGCTATGGCTCCAACAATGGCTCAAATGCAAGAGGAGTATCAAGTCACACTGGCTGAGGATCCCAGGTCTATGCTGAATCAGGTCTCAGCTTGTTCTATAACTTGAGCTATGGGATGGGGGAAGACCGACAGACAAGGTTACCACTCTAATCAATAGTAAGTGACTGGTATTAGTTATATGTACATGAACAGAACTGTCCTTGGCTATAATGCCTCTCCATGGTCAACTGCAACACCAATGTAACAGGGTACGTTGAAGAGGGCTCAGCTCCTTCCACTGAAGTTGCTGATGTCAGTGTACCACTGTGGAGAAGGAAAAATTTCAGCATATATCGGCACAGATCCATACCAATACTAGTTGATGGCATTGCCAAATGCCCGGCTACAGGATTTGGGAAACAATTAAAAAACAAATCTGCAGAAGTATAATTCTGAAGTAAATGATCAGTGTAAAAAGCACCGTTCCTGTTCCGCTGCCTAATGCATCTTTGGTCTCCTAGATCTAGTTTTTCGAGCTGTTGACATTGCTTACTGCAAAACGTAACAAGAACAAAAGTCTACACAAACTGTAAATTTTGGATCAAAAATATACAGACACCTAAACTAGTTGCACATGTTTGAGTTAAAGTATGGACATTGTTTGTGATGATGGTTTCAGCTACTTGCTTAGCAAGACATATCAACTGGGGTTAATGGGGCACAAGCATTTGCTTCAGTGCCATCAGGCTCAGAGAAATGGGGGCCATAGGGGGTTCCCAATCATAACTATTCAGCGATTTGTACTGGAACTGGACCTGTTTTAACATTAGGCTTGGCTGCAAACTCTCTTCCTCATTCATTCTCTTGCTTCCACCCGCCCCACCCACTAAACAAAAAGTCCCCTGTCGTCTAATTCCACTCCCTTCCCCATGTTGAATCTCAGTGCACAATGTCAGTGTCCTCTCAACCCGGAATTAAGCTTCAAACCCACAGCTAAACAGCCACAATGGTCACTTTTCACTGCTGAACACCCTCACCACTGCTGGAACCTACATCCATACCGTTGGTGTTTACATTCTTGACTTTTGCAACATTCTCCTGGCCTATCTCACTTACTGACAAACTCTGACTCGTCAAGAAGGCTGTCACCTACCCGACTATCATGTCACATCGAGTTCACCCATAACCCAGACACAGTGGCTTCTTGTCCGCCAGTGCACGGATTTAATTTATAATTCCCTCCATCCTGTTTTTGCAACCTCCTCCAACTGTCTGCCAACTCCCACCTTGTGGTGTTTGGATTCTGGACCACTACATCATCTATATGGTCACTCATAACACAACCATGAGCTCTGCTGTTTGGAACTCTCTTCCCCAACTCCTCTTTCTCCCCGCTGCCCCACCACTCTTCCACCCTGCTACATTTGTCCTCCTACTCAAAAACTAAACGTTTGACCTAACCTCCCAGTTCCTATTTGCTGTGTGATCAGTCCCTCTGGCTGTTTTTGTAAGTTATGGTGCTATCTAAGCTATTGTTGAAAGGGGATAGGAAAATATACATAAATTGGAAAATATAAATCTACAAGATCTATGTTCCACCAATTTGTAGACTTCCTAATATTCACCCCAAACAAGCACACTCATTTGTGGAAGGCTCCCAATACCATAATCCTCCATTCTACCTACACCTCATCCCACTAATTAGCTATATGGCATACACAAGCCACAGTAGCCAAACCCCCCTTTCACATAAAAGCAAGGCATTCCCTAACTGCTGTGACAAATTTTGAAAACTCAGCAAATTTTGCCATTCTAGGACACAAATTTAATCCACTGTGATCACATTAGACCGACCATTAAAACTCAAATAGATAACTATCGGGCAATATTTTCACAACTTTTAACAGCCTCAAGAGAACAAATTTGGACACCCATTTTGTTTTCTCTAAATTTTGTGGTACAGCAAGCCTTACCCTAAAAAGCAGTCTACATCGTTCAGCCACTGGTTAATAAACTGTGTGGTGATTGGCTCTGTGTTGTTGGGAAAGTGGAGGTTTTCCAAGGTACTCAGCAACAGGAGTGGGTTATAGTATAAAGCAGCAATGGCAACTTGCAGACACATAGTTCTTAGTTCACTGGTCTTGACTTCTCTGGTCAGCCTCTCAAGTGCTGCTTCCACAAACAGAGGTATACACTAGAAAAAATAAAATACATTTTGTAAGTCTCAAAAGGTACATTTGGAGGGAAGGAACAAAATAAGAACATTTTGAAGTCTGATTTATTGAAGGGCTTTCGAAATCCCATCAAAAATGTAAGTTCCATTGTACTTTACTAACCTGGTCAATACCACGCCCTTTGCACTGTAGAATAATCACCTCTAGCAGCTTAGCTGCATGGCATTCTGCATCTTCTCCTGCATCCCCGGTTAATACCTAAAATGAGAAATAAATTGGACTTTTCTCTGTGTAAATTATAAGGGAAACGATATATTGGCGGATTAGTTCTACAAAAATGATGGGGCCCCAGAATGGTTACCTCCTGGCAGAATGATTGAAGCTTCAAGACGTCAACACCCAGCTTTACTTTGTCGTTCACACTATATCTCCCAGTCTGCATACCATTCTTCAGCTGAGGGTGCAGCCTGGCAACTTGCTCCCAGGAGTTGGTCAAAGTTGCTTTTAAAAACTAGAAGGTTCGCAACTAGAGGGCAGGATGATCCACTCCTCCCATAAAATGACTCAACTCTACCACCCTCTGATAACACAGACAGAACTGGGAAATCAAATTTTTAGGGGACAATGTGTCACACTGCTGCTTTGTGGCACAACTAATTGGAACCCCAATGTATCGGGAGTGAAATTGGTCATCTGCAGTAGTATAAAACAGGGAACAATTAAATGATTACGTGTTTTACACTCCACCAAATATTTGTTCCCCACTGACTGCAATAGGAAAGAAAAATGTCAGGACATAAAATGGGCTTCGGATTGGATATCCTCGGTTTTGCACTACAGCCCAGGATCAATTTCACCTCCATTCTTATCGTCAAGTCATGGTTTGAATACATCTGAAAAACATTTGCAGTGTTACACAGAAATAAGGCTTACTGAGTAGGTAGGAGTTATTTTTCAAAATTGAAACATTTCAAGATTAATGCCAGTGTTAATTCCTTTAATCAACACCTGGTGCTAACCAGTGATTTACCATCACGAGAATTTATTCCACAACAAAAACAGGAGTGGTTTAATTATTTTGTAAGCTACCCAACTCCCAATATGACATCAAGCATCACTTCTCATTATACTCCCACTGGTAAATTTGCCCAACGTGGTAAAATTATAATAATTTTTAAAAAAGACACCGAAAGTTTTTATTTAAAAAAAACAAAATTCTGTCGAAGCACTTTAGCGAGCAGTGCCATAGAGAAAATTAATTTGTACTTGCAGTGAGTCCAAGTTTTGTGGTGAATATGACTCATTTTATACAAATCATGCAATAGGAGTTTCTTTAATTTATACATCAAGTCATACTTTAGGCACTAGTTGGACTTCCCATAAAGGCTGGTTAAGTTGACATTTGGGGCCAAACTTTGATCCAATGATATAATTAAGTTAAAAGTTATGCACCCCATCTCATTTGTGGCACAAGAATGAATGCCAATTTTTCTAAACTGCTTTGAGAAAAGTTACACATCCTGGTTGGAGCTCAAAGATAACAAAGGGCTGGTTACATTAATTTAAAGACCTCCAAATTGTGGGAAGGAAATCTGATATCAGATTAGAAAGTTAAGTAGCAACATTATCGATTGGGACAAAGAGAAGGAATTAAAACGCTTAGATTTATATAGCACCTTTCACGACCACTGGACATCTCAAAGTGCTTTACAGCCAGCCAATTAAGTATTTTTGGAGTGTAGTAACTTATAATGTAGGAAACGCAGCAGCCGATTTGCACACAGCAAGCTCCCACAAACAGCATGTGAAAATGATCAGATAATCTGTTTTTTGTTATGTTGGTTGAGGGATAAATATTGGCCAGGACACCGGGGATAACTCCCCTGCTCTTCAAAATAGTGTTATGGGATTTTTTATATCCACTTGAGCAGACGGGACCTCGGTTTAATGTCTCATCCGAAAGATGGCACTCTCGACAGTGCAGCTCTCCCTCAACACTGCACTGGAGTGTCAGCTTAGATTTTTGTGCTCAAGTCTCTGGAGTGGGACTTCAACCCACAACCTTCTGGCTCAGAGTCGAGAGTGCTACCCACTGAGCCACAGCTGACACAAATTCCTAAAATTTGCACAGGATTGATTCCTCAAGCAGCATGTTAGATGGCCTACGAGGGTGGAGGCATTGCTGGACCCGAACGAGTAATAAAATAGATAGGTAAATGAGGTAAATGGGGATGAAATAAGGTTGTTGAATAAAACTAATGGAATTCTAGATTTTATCACGAGGTAACAAATATAAGAGGTAATGTTGAGCCTGTATGAAACCTTAAGACATCAGTTGAATTGCTGTGTGCAGTGTTGGGATCCAAATTACAGGAAGGATATTGAGGCTTTAGAGAGGATGTAACATAGATTCACTCAGATGCTGCTGGTATGAAATACATGAATGAATAAATACCTCAAAAATTGGGCTTTTTTTCATTAGAATGCAGAATATCGTGCAATTATAAAAGGGTGGGACAGCAGACCTTTTAGTAGTTCAGAGGTCAAGATTGAAGGGGGAACCAGTGGATGTGGTGTATTTGGATTTCCAGAAGGCATTCGATAAGGTTAAATCCAAGAGATTTAGAACAGAGGGCAAGATAAACTTCTTTACACAGAGGCTTGAGGATGTGGAATTCACTTCTAAGGTTAATGGTTGAGGCAGAAACTATGTCAACATTCAAAATTAGATTGGATACATGGATGAAGAAAAAGGGGGTGACAGATACGGTAATAGAGGGAGTTAACCCATTTGCTTGCATGCAAGATAAACACCCACATGGACTAATGGAGTTTACTGGCCTGTTTCCATGTTGCAATTATGTATTTTTAAGTTAGGAAAAAGCATTACACAATTAGTGTCACAATACATGACAAACGAACTCACCTTTTTACACATACTGTAAATCATTTCCAAGTATTTGGTGTCAGACAGTAGTGTGTCTGTGTCCACTGTTATATAATTGTGTAAGAGAGGCATCATATCTGCAAATTTAAAAGAAAGCTTTGATCAAATTCACTGAAGTTCATTAGTTTTTTTCCCCTCCCTTGACATTTAGCTACAAAAAGTATTAAGGAATATTTTAAAGGACTACTGAAGGTACAGTAACTAAATAAAAACAGATCAGTATCTGAAAGTAACAGATGCATTTGATGACCATTTACATTTTTTGATTTCATACTTCCATTATCTATCTTTAAACTTGAAAAAAAAAGCACATTTCTAAAATATTACTGATGTCTGCTAGCCAGAAACTAAAAGTTGCATTTGATGTATTTATTAATTTACAACCATTTTAAATATTATGATCTTTGTAGCCATTAGAATCCAAGGCAAAACAATACAGGATTGTGAAAGTTTGAGGATGTAACGAATAGGGTGGATAAGGGGAAACCAGTGGATGTGGTGTATTTGGATTTCCAGAAGGCATTTGATAAGATGCCACATAAAAGGTTACTGCACAAGATAAAGCTCATGGGGTTGGGGGCAATATATTAGCATGGATAGAGGAATGGCTAACAGAAAACAAAGTCGGGATAAACGGGTCATTTTCCGGTTGGCAAACAGTAACTCGTGTGGTGACGCAGGGATTGGTGCTGGGTCCTCAACTATTTACAATCTATATTAATGACTTGGATGAAGGGACAGAGTGTAATGTAGCCAAGTTTGCTGATGATACAAAGATGGGTGGAAGAGCAAATTGTGAGGAGGACACAAAAAATCTATAAAGGAATATAGACAGGCTAAGTGAGTGGGCAAACATTTGGCAGATGGAGTATAATGTGGGAAAATGTGAGGTTTTCCATTTTGGCAGAAATAATAGAAAAGGAAATTATAATTTAAATGGAGAAAAATTGCAAAGTGCTGCAGTGCACAGGGATCTGGAGGTCCTTGTGCATAAAACAAAAAATAGTTAGTATGCAGATACAGCAAGTAATCAGGAACACAAATGGAATGTTGACCTTTATTGCAAGGGGGAGAGAGTATAAAAGCAGAGAAGTCCTGCTACAACTGTACAGGTATTGGTTAGGCCACACCTAGGGTACTACGTACAGTTTTGGTCTCTGTATTTAAGGATGTACTTGCATTGGAAGCTGTTCAGAGAAGGTTCACTAGGTTGATTCCGGAGATGAGGGGGTTGACTTATGAAGATAGGTTGAGGCCTGTACTCATTGGAGTTCAGAAGAATGAGAGGTGATCTTGTTGAAACATAAGATAATGAGGGGGCTCGACAAGGTGGATGCAGAGAGGATATTTCCACTCATAGGAGAAACTAAAACTAGGAGGATAGTCTCAGAATAAGGGGCCGCCCATTTAAAACTGAGATGACGAGGAATTTCTTCTCTGAGGGTTGTAAATCTGTGAAATTCTCTGCCCCAGAGAACTGTGGAGACTGGGTCACTGAATATATTTAAGGCGGAGATAGACAGATTTTTGAGCGATAAGGGAATAAAGAGTTATGGGGAGCGGGCAGGGAAGTGCTGAGTCCATGATCAGATCAGCCATGATCTTATTAAATGGTGGAGCAGGCTCGAGGGGCCAAATGGCCTACTCCTGCTCCCATTTCTTATGTTTACTCAATTAAGTATAGTCAGACTTCCTGCTCCAACAGCTAACAGTCTCACTTCTCAATTCTCTTCGTTCCCCCAAATAACTCAAGTATCTTTAATAGGAGAGCAGTATACTTATAAGATTATTTCAGTTCAAAACTCCCCCAAAGGCTGCACGTAAATGTCCCACTTTACGTGGCAGTAAGCTACACATACCAGGAAAGTGACAAAACAGCACAATGACCACTGATCTGAAGATAACGCAGCAACTTCTAAAATAAAAACAAAATATTTAATACCCAATACCATAAACATCTCGACTAAAACTTCTGCTCGCAATGGCACACTTTTCTGTAAACTTTTTGCTCTTCATTCACTCTTCACTTCCCCGCCGCCCCCCCCCCCCCCCCCCCACCTCAACTTTTCAAAATTGGATTATGCCAAGGTGCATTTCCACAGGTATCAGGTGCCCTTTCCCAAATGACCATGTATGCACTTTCCACAAGGGATGATTCGACATCTGCCAAGAGTAAGAATGATTTTTTGCACTCCCTTGCCCAAGAACAACCAGGAAGAACAATTGCAGCACTTCTAACAATAACTAGCTCAACATAAACAAGGGACTGGTGATGTGACCTTCGGCTTCTGTAATGTTCAGTGCGACAATCGCCAGCAGTAACCCCTGGGATACATTTGCCTGTGCTAGTTATTCAACTAGCTAGGCTACAATCAATCAATCAGATAAAAGTATATATAGTTCCATGTCATAGGCTTCTATAATTGATCATCATGATCAAGCATTAGCAAATTAAGGCAAGCAAGAATGAGGATGAAACTATGAACTTATAACTCCCTTTGACGAGATGTCAACTGTTCCGAGTTATTGGGCTACAGTTACTTGAACTCATGGTAATCGTGTAGTTATGTATATCTATTTGCTATTCACCAAATTATTTTATAAAACATACTTTGAAAGGCTGCTAATGTCTTGTATGCATTGCAAATCTGAGCACTGATTTTTCTTACCAGTATAATAGTCAAAACCATCTTGTTGGAAGACCTCAAACACAAGAGGCAACAGCTGCCACATTTGTAGTGAGACTTGTTGACAAGTCAGACTATGTGCCAAAGACAAGATTTCCTCATAAAATTCTGAAATTTAAAGAAAAACGATTCAGTAATCCACAAATGTATGATCCAATTAACTGCAGTACTACCAATGAAGCAAGACATTACATACCCAACACATGCTGCTGCAAGACCGTCCCAATAACCTGTAAACAGATTCCTTCCAGCTGCTGAGTGATCTAAAGCAAAATGTAAAATATTTAAATTCTATTGGGTGATTTAGTAATAAGATATCAATAGGATCAAAACTGTACATCAGGGTGCAAACATTTAATTCAAGGGTTAAATAGCATATAACCAACCCAGTAAACTAATAGAAGTTTTGAGATTTTAATAAAAGTCCAACATGTGAAGAACTAACCTCCTTGTGATCTTCCACAACACTAAGAAGAGTATCAATAGTATTAAGGATTCCCATTGCAGTTACTGCCTTATCATCACTGCCCTCTTCATCTGGGCCCGTCTGTATGACTTGGTTAAAGGTCATTGCCTAGAATAAAAACAAAGGCTCTAATCTATAAGTCCCTTTACATCAGCTTAAAGGAGCTGCCTACTTTTAGTTCAGTTTTATCACAATTGAAACAAGCAACTGTCCAATCGCACAGAACAAACAGCGAGTTGAATAAGCAGTAGGGCATTTAAAACATGCAGAAAACAGTGCTAGAGTTACCTGGAATTAAGCGGTTGTCACAGACACAATATATAATTTCATCTGCAAGCGTATCTAACATAGCAATCAAATGGCTTACCAAATGCTGAGTCATCTCCACTGCAATGGGGGTCACCTCTTCATTATATTCACAAATCATTTTCTGAATCACATTAGTTAAGTCATCATTCTCAGTCTCCCTCACGATGTGTAGTAATGCCTGCATAACAGGTCTAATAAAAGGCTTGATGTACTCCTTGGCTATAAAGGCAACAAAGTGTAGTTTAGGTTTTCTAAAGAGAATGATTTATTACGCTTCAAGGGCAGACATTTCCATTCTTTGTTTTGAAGCTTCCCCAGTGCCACACACTTTCACCCGATAAAAGAAAAGGCAGGCAAGTTGGTTTTAACCCATAAACAACCCAGTAGCAGATGCATAATGCAGCCAGAGGTTATTCTTCAGTTGACTATTTCTCTCTCTCTAGGTAGTGCTTAACCTCTCCTCAGTGCCCCAATATTGTCCATCAACACAATGTCTGGCTATCTACATACTTCAAACTGTAACAATGGGCCAGGCCACAGGATTTCCAGAAGCACCCAGGAAGTAATTTTAATGTAATCCGTCAGGTGGGAAAGAGGCGGGTTCAGGTCAGCCGCCTGTTTTACAGCCCACCTGATTTTACTCTCCACCGAAGTTCATTTCCTGCCTGGCAGGTTAGGTTATGATTACCCTCCTTATCCTCTTGGCTAAGGAAGGGAGAGGAGAAAGAAAGATCAATTTTTATAGCATCTTCAACATCCTCAGAATGTAAGTGCTTCACATTTGATGCATTACTTTTTGAAATGCAATTACTTATGTAGGCAGCAGCCAATTTGCTCACAGCAAGGTTCCACAAACAGCAAATGAGAAAAATGACCAACTCAACAAAACAATTTGTTGAAGGACTAGTGTAAAACTGGGGAGAAAACTTGCACTTTTGCTAACCATGTGAGCATTGCTGACATAGTAAAAAATTTAGTATAGTGTTGAGTTAAATTAGAAATATGAGGGATATTAAAAAGCAGAACCTCAAAGGCAATAATCTCTGGATTGTTACCCGAGTCATGCTCCAATTGGTATAGGGATAAGCAGATTAGAAAGTTAAATGTGTGGCTCAAAGAGTGATGTGGGAGGCAGGGGTTCTGCTTCATGGGGCTCTGGCACCAGTTCAGGGAAAGAGGGAGCTGTTCTGTTGGGACAGGCTCCACTTGAACCAGTGTCCTGGCGAATTGAACAACTTGGGTCGTAGACAGTTTTAAACTAATGAAGCGGGGGGTGGGAGGATTCAGGAAAAAATAAATTTAAAAGCAGCAAGAGAAATGTCAAGGCTCGAGAGCAGATCAGAGTTTTAGGTAAAAATAAGCAGAGTGGGTCAGGAGGGGACAGAGAGAACAAAGGTAATAGGCCATCGCTGACTAAGGTGACATTAGGGAAAAAAAATAAGAAAAAAATCGAAGCTAAAGGCAATATATCTGATTGTGCGAAGCAACAAAATAGATGAATTAATAGAAATAGAAAATAGGTGCAGGAGTAGGCCATTCGGCCCTTCTAGCCTGCACCACCATTCAATGAGTTCATGGCTGAACATTCAACTTCAGTACCCCATTCCTGCTTTCTCGCCATACCCCTTGATCCCCCTAGCAGTAAGGACTACATCTAACTCCTTTTTGAATATATTTAGTGAATTGGCCTCAACAACTTTCTGTGGTAGAGAATTCCACAGGTTCACCACTCTCTGGGTGAAGAAATTCCTCCTCATCTCGGTCCTAAATGGCTTACCCCTTATCCTTAGACTGTGACCTCTGGTTCTGGACTTCCCCAACATTGGGAACATTCTTCCTGCATCTAACCTGTCTAACCCCGTCAGAATTTTAAATGTTTCTATGAGGTCCCCCCTCATTCTTCTGAACTCCAGTGAATACAAGCCCAGTTGATCCAGTCTTTCTTGATAGGTCAGTCCCGCCATCCCGGGAATCAGTCTGGTGAACCTTCGCTGCACTCCCTCAATAGCAAGAATGTCCTTCCTCAGGTTAGGAGACCAAAACTGTACACAATACTCCAGGTGTGGCCTCACCAATGCCCTGTACAACTGTAGCAACACCTCCCTGCCCCTGTACTCAAATCCCCTTGCTATGAAGGCCAACATGCCATTTGCTTTCTTAACCGCCTGCTGCACCTGCATGCCAACCTTCAATGACTGATGTACCATGACACCCAGGTCTCTTTGCACCTCCCCTTTTCCTAATCTGTTACCATTCAGATAATAGTCTGTCTCTGTTTTTACCACCAAAGTGGATAACCTCACATTTATCCACATTATACTTCATCTGCCATGCATTTGCCCACTCACCTAACCTATCCAAGTCACTCTGCAGCCTCACAGCATCCTCCTCGCAGCTCACACTGCCACCCAACTTAGTGTCATCTGCAAATTTGGAGATACTACATTTAATACCCTCATCTAAATCATTAATGTACAGTGTAAACAGCTGGGGCCCCAGCACAGAACCTTGCGGTACCCCACTAGTCACTGCCTGCCATTCTGAAAAGTACCCATTTACTCCTACTCTTTGCTTCCTGTCTGACAACCAGTTCTCAATCCATGTCAGTACACTACCCCCAATCCCATGTGCTCTAACTTTGCACATCAATCTCTTGTAATAGCAGATAGAAATTAATAGGTTTGATATAATAGTCATTACGGAGACGTGGTTGCAAAGTGACCACAGATGGGAACTAAATATTCCAGGATACTTAACTTTCAGAAGAGATAGGCAAAATGGAAAAGGGAGTGGGGCAGCCCTGATAATAAAGGATGGGATACAGTAGAGAGAAAGGATCTTAGCTCGGAAAATCAAATAGAACAATCAGTGTGTGTGGAGCCAAGAAACAGCAAGGAGCAGAAAACACTGGTGGGAGTTGTTTATAGGCCCCCCAAACAGTAGCAGTAATGTAGGGCACAGTGTAAATCAGGAAATTAGAGGTGCATATAACAAGGGTAATACAGTAATCACAGGGGACTTTAATCCACATATAGGGCCCAAGTTTCCACATGATTTGCGCCTGATTTTTAGGAGCAGCTGGTGGAGAATGGACTATCTTAGAAATCGCAATTCACCACATTTTTTTTTCTGCAGTTCTAGTCAGGTAGAACAGTTCTACTTTGGAACAGAATTTTTTCTTCAAAAGGGGGCATGTTCGGCCACTGACGCCTGATTTGAAAGTTTCCACAGTGAAAACGTACTCCAAACTAAAGTAGAATAGAGCAAGTGAAAATTTTGTAGAACTGAAAAAACTGTTCTACACATTAAAAAATCAGGCGCAGGTTACAAATTAGGCATCCAGAACGAGGTTCTTCCCGCGGGGGGGGGGGGCGGGGGCGAGGGGAGGGGGGAGAAGAGGAGGCGCCCGTTCTTCCCGCGGGGGGGGGGGGGCGGGGGAGAGAGAGAGGAGGCGCGGAGAGAGAAGAGGAGGCGCCCGTTCTTCCCGAGGGGGGGGGGGGGGGGAGGAGGAGAGGAGGCGCCCGTTCTTCCCGCGGGGGAGGGGGAAGGAAACAGTGAGAAGGCTGCAAGTGCTGATGGCAATGTGCTTTTATTAAAAAAATGTTCAAAAATTAAACAGCTACAAAGAACTACAAAAATGGCCGAGTGCCAATGTTTTTTTCACACCGAGCATGTGCGAACGCTCCAACGCGCAGCGTTGCCGGCAGGAAAAAAACTAATTTAAATAATACCCGCCCCCTCCCACTTACAAAATCGGCGCGAGTGTAGGCTCCGCCCCCCTGGGCGCCGTGCCAGGCAGACAAGGAGCTGCAGAACGCTCCAGAATAGCGATTTTTTTTTTTTAGGCGCCGTTTTAGGCGCGAAAAACGGGCGCCCAGCTCGGAGGGGCGCCCGTTTTTTATCGTGTGGAAACTTGGGCCCACAGACTGGGCAAACCAAATATGCAGTAATAGTGTGGTGCACAAATTCATGGAATGTATACAAGATGGTTTTCTAGATCAGTATGTTGAGGAATCAACTAGGGAACAAGCTATTTTAGATCTAGTATTGTGCAACGGGAAAGGGTTCATTAATAACCTTGCAGTGAAGGGCCTTTAGGGACGAATGGTCATAATGTTAGAATTTTAGGATGGAGTTTGTAAGTGATTTAGTTAAATCCGAAACTAGGGTCTTAAATCTAAACAAAGGAAACTATGTAGATATGAGGGGAGAGTTGGCCAAGGTAGATTGGGAAACTACATTAAAAAGGTATGACGGTAGACAAGCAATGGCTAGCATTTAAAGAATACATAATTTACAACATACATTCCTTTAAGGCACAAAAAACCCACAGAAAAAGTGGTCCAATCTAACAAGAGAAGTTAACAATAGCATTCAAATGAAGAGGCTTATAATTGTTGGCAAAAAGAGCAGTAAGCCTAAGGATTGGGAGGATTTTAGAATTCAACAAAGGAGGACCAAAAATTTGATAAAGGGAAAATAGAATACGAGAGTAAACTCGCGAGAGACAAAGTAAACTAGCGAGAGACATAAAAAGACTTCTATAGGTATGAAAAAAAGATTAGCGCAAGTAAATGTGTGCCCCTTACAGGCGGAGACAGGAGAAATTATAATGGGGAAATAAGGAAATGGCAGAGAAATTAAACAAATACTTTGTCGGTCTTCATGGAAGATGACAAAACCCCCCCCCGGAAATAGTGGAGAACCAAGGGTCTTGCAAGAATGACGAACTGAAAGAAATTAGTAAAACAAATTGTACTGGAGAAATTAATGGAGAAATCCCCTGGATTTGATGGCCTACATCCTAGTGTTTTGCAAGAGATGGCTAGAGATAGTGGATGCACTGGTCATCATCGTCCAAAAATTGCATCGATTCTAGAGCAGTACCTATAGATTGGAATGTAGCTAATGTAACCCTGCTATTTAAGAAAGGAGGGAGAGAAAACAGGGAACTACAGATCAGTTAGCCTGGCCTCACTCATAGGGAAAATGCTAGAATCTATTATTAAGGATGTGGTAACAGGGCACTTAGAAAATAATGATGATTGGGCAGAATCAACATGGATTTATGAAAGAGAAATATTTGACAAATCTGTTGAGTTTTTTGAGGCTGTAACTAGTAGAATAGATAATGGGGAACCAGTGGATGTGGTGGATTTGAATTTTCAGAGGCATTCGATAAGGTGCCACACAAGGGGTTATTAAACAAAATTAGAACTCATGGAATTGGGGGCTAACATACTAGCATGAATTGAGGATTGGTTAACAGACAGAAAAAAGGAATAAATGGGTAATTTTCAGGTTGGCAGGCTTTAACTAGTGGGGTGCCACAAGGATCGGTGCTTGGGCACCAGCTATTCACAATCTACATCAATGATTTGGATGAGGGGACCTAATGTAATATATCTAAGTTTGCTGATGATACAAAGCTTGGTGGGAATAAGTTATGAGGAGGCTTCAAGGGGTTATAGACAGGCTAAGTAAATGGGCAAGAACATGGCAAATGGAATATAATGTGTAGAAATGTGAACTTGCTCACTTTGGTAGGAAAAATAGAAAAGCAGAGTATCTTTTTTAAAATGGTGAGAGATTGGGAAATGTTGGGTGTTCAGAGGGACCTGGGTGTCCTTTTACATGGATCACTGAAAGTTAACATGTAGGTACAGCAAGCAAATGGTATGCTGGCATTTATTACAAGGGGATTTGAGTAGAAGAGTAAAGACATCTTACTGCAATTATATAGGGCCCTGGTGAGACCACACCTGGATTATTGTGTACATTTTTGGTCTCCTTACCCAAGGAAGGATATACTTGACATAGAGGGAGTGCAACAAAGGTTCACCAGAAAGATTCCTGTGATAGGGGGCTTGTCCTATGAGGAGAGATCGAGTAGACTAGGCCTATATTCTCTAGAGTTTAGACATTGAAACATACAAAGTTCTTACAGGGTTTGACAGGGTCAATGCAGGGAGGATGTTTCCTTTGGCTGGGGAGTCTAGAACCAGGGGTCACAGTCTCAATAGAAGGGGTCGGCCATTTAGGACTGAGATGAGGAGAAACTTCTTCACTCAGAGGGTGGTGAATCTTTGGAATTCTCTACCCCAGAGAGCTGTGGAGGCTCAGTCATTGAGTATATTAATGACAGAGATCAATAGATTTTTGGATATTGATCCAATATCCTCGGGATAAGCAGGAAAGTGGAGTTGAAGTAGATGATCAGCCATGATCTTATTGAATGGTGGAGAGCCTGCTCCTGCTCCGAATTCTTATGTTACCTATATTGGTTGTTCACAACCAACCATTCACTTGGGCAAATTATAATTTTTTTCAAAGTCAAATATGGAAGAGGAGATTAATACCTCCCTCAATATACGATTCATCTTACAGAACAAAAATAAAAGTGAACATTATAAGTTCCAGACTGGCTTTTATTACCTTTCTCCTGGTTACTGATGAGAACCTGAAGAGCTATAGCAGCCTCCACTTTCACAGGCATTTCTTTATCTTCAATCAGGCACCTTCGGGTCAGCTCCAGTGCAGTCTGCAGGTTCTGGTCATTCTTAAACTTAACCTCACAGAAATAATGAAGGACCCAACAAGCCTGAAATGTTAAAAGTCAATGCGTTTTACGGTCAATGTTACACTCCCCACCACTTATACTATCTGTGGTTAATGTGGCCAGTCGTTTATACCGGGCAACTAACATTAGCTATTTGTATCAATGTCAATGACAAAGGCATATTGTACGCTATGGCTACATCGGGTAGACTCAGCTGTTCAAACCTTAAGTGCGATTATCATGACTACTTAATACCCGCATCATTAGTGGCAGGTTACTGTTTGCACTAACAGCACAGACAGCTTTACTGTTTTTTTAATAAAACAAGTGTGGCTCAAATAGGTTTTGAATCTGTCGACAGTGATTTATTTTCTTTCCTGGCGATTTGGGGGCCTTTTGAGTGTCAGATTAATTAGAAGCGCCACTCGTTTTACAGGCCCGATATAAGCAGTGGGTGTTGCAGTTTGCCAGCTATATATTGATTTGCAGAAAGTTAGTAACTATGTTAAATAGAAGGCATTTAAACAGCTTCCAATATATTTTGTAGCTGCAATAGTCTCTTTGAATTTATTGGAGAATAAATAGAAATTAAATATGCTCACTAAAATCTGCCACCAGCTACTGTTACCAACATCACAACCAGTGGTCATGTCTATATTTGATATATGCAGCATAATTTTGGGTCGTAACTTTCTGCCAAGTTTTCCATATTTCGAACCAACCATTCACCTACCTCCCTTTTTGGTTTAAAAAGCCAATTAAAAAAATTGTTTTCTCCACTTTGCAAAAAAAGCATGCAAGCTACGAATAGAGGAATAGAATATAAGAGCAGAGATCATGCTAGAACTTTATAAATTACTGGTTAGGTCTCAGCTGGAGTATTGTGGACAATTCTGGGCACCACACTTCAGGAAAGATGTAAAAGCTTTAGAAAGGGTACAGAGGAAGTTTACCAGGTTTGAGGGACTTCAGTTATGAGGAGAGGTTGGAAAAAAATAGGATTGTTCTCCTTGGAACAGAGAAGGTCAAGAGGTGACCTAATAAGAGGTTTCCAAGATAATGGAAGGTTTTGATAAGAGTAGATAGAGAAAAATTATTCCCTCTGGCGAGTGGGTCACTAACTAGATATCATAGATTCAAAATCACTGGAAAAAGATCTAGAGCGAAGACAAGGGGAAATGAGGAGAATTGTTTTCACTCACTTCGTTGCCAGGATCTAAAATGCTCTCTGAAAAGGTGATGGAAGCTGACTTCATAAATAATTTTAAATGGGCGTTGGACAGGGACGCGAGGATGAGAAACTTACAGGGTTACAGGCAAAAAGTGGGGATGTGGGACTAAGTACGGCATCTCTTTTAAAGAGCCAGCACAGGTACGACGGGCCAAATGGCCTCCGTCCTTGCTGAAAGTTTCTATGCTTCTAATAAACCATGCTCAACTTTAAACAAGCTGACCTAACTTTCAAATAATCTAGCCTGAGGATACCAATCTTCCCAGTTCAAAAGTGACATCACTAATTTATCCTTGGGTACACATATCTTCAAGGGTTTAAGTCACTTTCTCATTCGATTTCCAAACTGAAAAAGTAGAAGAAAATCCTGGAAATCTGAAATAAAAATTAACTTACCTAATTTATTCAAATTCGTTTCTAGTTTCTCCCCAAGGCTGCTTTCCATAATCAAAGTCTATAATTTACTTAATTTCCCCAAGTTAATCACAAATTGCCAATTGTATTCAATATATTGATGTGCTACTTCCCATTCTATGCAAGATTGTTTTCAAATTTATATTTATTGAATTCAACTTACAAGTGTGCAGCCAGTTTACTCTTTTGAAATAATCACGTGCCACACAATTGCTCAATTTTCCTGCAACATTGCTTACTTCCCCCTATGTAATGTAACGTAACGTCAGGTCTACAACTTGAAATATGTGGCATCGAACCTAACCCACCCCATCCCCCAATATTAACCCCTGCTTTACTTCAGTTTATTTTCTTATTAACCCCCCCCCCCCCCCCGCAAAACCTTCATTCAATGATAGACTCGTTATTAAACATGAAATTTAATATGCAAGGTAAATATTATGGGGCAGATTTTGCTGTAGCAGGGCATCTAACTGTCTGCCATTATTTAGACTTGGCCCCTACATCCTTCAGCTCAAAAGAATTTTGCCCATAAAGTTGCTGAAAGTGAGAGCTGATAACTGTGCAGCGAGTGAAACAGGGTAGCTGGGACCCGAGTGAGTAGGGCAACAGGTAAGTGTTTGTCAGTATTGGGGGAGGATCCCGAGATTAAGGTTTGGGAAATAAACACAGGAAGGGCTGAGAAGGAGCATGAATTAAAGGGGGTGAATTCAATGTCAAATATCAGGTGAAGAAAAATAAAGCTCGAGAAAGAAAGATTGAATTGAGGGGGGATAAAAAATTACAATTTAATATGACATTTTTAAAATCACCTTGAAAATTCAATACCTAAAGAAATGAGACTACTCACTTAAGTTAATTTTCAATGCCAGAGATTGACTGGCAGTAATTAACAATCACATTGTTAAAAGGCTACTTACGCTTGTAAGGACTAGCCCTAAATATCTGCTGTGATTAGTTCTTATCTACAGTTATGAAATACCATTTCCGTAAAGCTAATGGTAGATCGGCGCAACTCTGACAGCAACTTTTGGATATTTGCATTTAATCGCGCATCTGCTCCTTGCCTGAAGTCACTACCATTTAGCCTCACCGTAATTTTAACAGTAAAATCTGGCCCTTACTTTTTACTGGTAACGCATCATTCCCAACCTAGATTGGCCTGTTCTGTGCTACCACAATTATTGTACGTTTTTTGCCTATCAGGTCAGCCCCCCGACCCATAGTTTACACAATTACTGTTCAATGCTGAAAATCAGCTATAAGCTAGCAATGGTTCGAGAGCTGAGAAACTCTGGGATCAGCAAGTACAAGTAACAGGCAGAGGTTGTTGGCCTGCCTTGTCCCATTACCACGAGACCCATGGCCCACCTTCTCCAAATACAAACAGATCCCATCTCCTAGATCCTTGGACCTCAATTGTTTCTAAACTCAGGGACCCCCCTACTCTTCATCTCCCAACGAAACAGCAGGATCCCACACCCCCCCCCTCCTCCTGCTACACAACAGGACTGCCCAACTCCAGGACCCCTACTTCAATGCCGTCAAAATTCAAGATACTCCCCCCAATGCTGCCAAACACCTACCATGAATCTGCTACATCTAGCCACGTATAAAACGAAAATAGAATAAAGGTCATAATTAATAGATTTTGCAGAAACCTGACAATCATGCAGTTGCACCCCTAAAATACTGGTAAAATTTCCAGAACACCCAGCAATAATACAACTGGACTTACTTCAGTCCCTGTAAAGTATGGATTCTGATAATTGATCTCTATCATTACTGGTTTGCCTCAGCTGAGTAACCAGTCAGTTTTTACCTAAATAATTTGATGAAGCACTACATGGAAGCAAGAGGCAACAGGTTAAACTGATTAGCCTGCCTTGATGTTTTGGGACAATTCCAAAGGGATGAAATGGGGAACATATGTACACACTCACCCTTGCTCTCATGTAGCCCAGCTCACTGCTGAACAATGGGAAGACATGGTTCTGCAACATGAATTCCATCTGATCCTTGTAGATCTTTTTCTGTTTCAGGAACAAATAAACATAGCTGGTTAAACAGATTTAAAATTGAGACTACAGACAATCAACTGCATACAACATAAAAGAAAGAAACCAGTGTTTTTTTGTGTGAACCTATGCATTCGTTAAATTATGTGCTCCCTCTCCAGTGGTGCCTTTAGCAACTTATCAACTGCAATCAACAGATTCTCGGCTTCCAGGATGCTGTCATGAGTTAACCTGAGAACCGTGCAAGAAAAGCCCAATGAAGACGACATGTCCTCGGACTCCTCCCTAGTTCACCCATAGAAGTGGAGAAACATGATATCTGCTTACCTCTTCCCCACAGAACATTAGCCAAGGTCACTAAATCTGTGACATGGAGGGGACCACAGGTATAAACCCATTCCTCTGCAACGGTTGGCATTACAACATACTGTAAAACACTGCCCTTGCATTTTCCAAGGTTGTGCATCAGAGTCCATTCTCTTTCTGCCAGGGGCAAGACAGCATAGAACAACTATGCAATTAAGCAGGGCTTTCCTTTGTGTACCCTTATATTAATCACCTTTAATAGTACTTCTGCTAGGGAGCCAATCATATGCAAAGCTCCATCTTTCTTCCGAGGATCAACAGTTGGTTCTGTAAGTATCTGGTAACAGAATCCCATTGTTTTTTGTAACACCTGAATAAAAAGAAATACATTAGGAGGGTTAATACAAGTATTTATATAGCGCCTTTAACGTCCCAAGGCGCTTCACGGGAGTACAAGACAAAAAATGTTAGAGCCCTATAGGTAGAAATTAGCACAGATAATGCATATGTTTAATCCATTCAAGCAGTAAAGCAGAAACAAATACTTCTCTGTGCAAAAATAATCTTTTGAAAAGGAGACTTCTTCCCAGACATGCATTTGTCCCACCTATGCCATTGGGAGTGCAAGAGTGGTCCAATTGTTAACAATACTTTCAGTTTGTCAGGAGTTCAATGACTGGAGGATCTCTCAGAATTCCAATCCTCCATAGCATCATCTGGTGATGCCCCAGCTGCATTACACTTTAGAACCCCAAAAGTATCAGTACAAGAGGCATCAATTCAGCCCATCATGCATGTGTCGGCTCTGCATTGGAACTACCAACTCTCATCTAATATCCCTGCTCTTTCTCTGCAATTTTGAATATGTTTTATCTAATATTTGTATAATTCTCTCAAATATGATTATTGTGTAGATTATCTTTAAACTGAATGATTTACACCACAGCAAGATCTTTTACTCACAACCCCCCGCCCCCGTTCAGGTGCACTCCGGCTCTCTCTCTCCCCCTCAGCTGTTCCCCCTCCCGCCACGTCCTCGGCAGGGCCCGCCCGCCCGGCATCTTGCTGGGGGCGGGCCCCGCCCGGAGTCTTCGGCCCGGCTTCCTCTCGTCGGCCGGGCCCATTCAGCCCCCCCCCCCCCCACCTACTCCATTCCTCCCACCTTCTCTTCCGCTCGCTCCCCCCCCCCCCCCCCCTTTTGCCTAAACTTGCAAAACAGACGTAAGTGGCCGGACGCACACCCTTTTGAAAAAAAAATCTGTTCTAAAATGAAACTGTTCTAACTCACTAGAACTGGAGCAAACTAAATGCCGAGAATTGCAATTTCCAAGATATTCCTTTCTAAACTAGTTGCTCCAAAAAAATAAGAGCAACTCAGGCTGAAACTTGACCCCATAGAATGGTTACAGCACAGAAGGAGGCCATTCAGCCGACTATCTACAAGATCACATGAGCTAGTCCCACTCCCCCGCCCTTTCCCCGTAGCCCTGCAATTTTTTTCCTTTAGGTATTTATCCAATTCCCTTTTCAAAGCCATGATTGAGTCTGTCTCCACCACCCTTTCAGGCAGTGCATTTCAGATCTTAACCACTCGCTGCGTAAAAGTTTTTCTTTATGTCGCCTTTGGTCCTTTCATCTTAAATCTATGTCCTCTGGTTCTCAACGCCAATGGGAACAGTTTCTCTGTCTAGACCCATCAATGGTTTTGAATACCTCGATCAAATCTCCTCGATAAGGAGAACAAGCCCAGCTTCCCTAGTCTATCCATGTAACTGAAGTCCCTCATTCCAGGAATCATTTTTGTAAACCTTTTCTGCACCCTCTCCAAGGCCTTCACATCCTTCCAAAAGTGTGGCGACCAAAATTGGATACAATTCTCCAATTGAGGCCAGGTCTCTGTTCATGCACCCCCTTTAGGGTTGTACCCTTTACTTTATTTTGCCTCTCCTCGTTCTTACCACCAAAATGTATCACTTCACACGTTTCTACATTAAATTTCATCTGCCATGTGTCCACCTATTTCACCAGCCTGTATATCTTCTTGAAGTCTATCACTATTCTCCTCACTGTTTACTATACTTGCAAGTTTTGTGTCATCTGCAAATTTTGAACTTGTGCCCTTAATACATGAAGTCACTAATACATATCAAGAAAATCAGTAATTCTAGTACCAACCCCTGGGGAACACCACTGTATATCTTCCTTCAGTCCAAAAACCAACCGTTCCTATTTCCTGTCACTTAGCCAAGTTATATACCATTTTAATGTTTATATCTAATCTACATTTGAAAACTAGAGTTATTCTGGTAATTCATAATCACAAAAGCTGTTACTGGACATGCAGAATGCTGGAAAGGCTACAAAGACATTTAGGTGGTCACAGCTACTTATAGTTAACGGAGTGGAAGGCTGGTCTGCAACTGAGGTTGTTTTGCAACACCGCTAGACCATATTATGACCTCAAGTTTCCCGTGGCCAACAGTGCTTGCAAGGTAGCTGCAGAACTGTTAGAAAAGAGCACTGAACAGACATTATGCACACACATTATGCTGAGATTTAAACCAGCAGAAAAAGACCCACAATAATATGTTTTAATTAGTTAGTAAATTACAGACAGTGTGTGGACATTTGTAAACTGTAAACAAAAGCACAGCTAATAGCAACATCTGAAAACCACAATGAAATACTCACTTCTTTTCTCTTACTGCAAGCAGTGTACAATAATGTCTGAGCAGCTGTCGTTGGAGAGATGAAGTCTTCAAACACATCTATACATAAAACACAGCAATTAAGTACTATAGATTACAGTAATGATTAAAGCCCCAATTGCCAGTTGAACATATTTAAATATTTGGATTCAAATCAAAATAGCACTGATCTCCCCATACGAAATTTAGCCTGAAGCTAATATAAATGACCCAAATTCAAACTGACTGCAATACCCTACATCTTAGCTTCCTTTTTTAGGTTTATTAAAGATAGTGCATCAGCATAAGAAACTCACCCGCTAAACAATTTCAAGTACAACATGGGAAAACTTTTACAAAGCCAGCAAAGAGTAGCAGGCGGAGATCATGTGTACACAAACAAACCATTGTTCAATACAAAAAAAAACTTAATTTATGTGGCAGCTAACTTTTAAGTGTGTGTGTGCATATATATATAAAAATAGAGAAGGCTGGAGAGAGGGGAAATGAGAAGTGAAAAGAGAATAGCATCACACTTGAGCCTGGAGTAGACACCTCAAGTTGCTGGAGAAATATCACCAACGATGTCTCCGCAAGATCCAACAAATCTCCTGGGAGGACAGGCGCACCAACATCAGCGTCCTCATTCAGGCTAACATCCCTAGCATTGAAGCACTGACCACACGTGATCAGCTCTGCTGGGCAGCCACATAGTTCGCATGCCAGACACGAGACTCCCAAACTAAGCACTCTACTCGGAACTCCTTCATGGCAAACGAGCTAAAGGTGGGCAGCGGAAACGCTACAAGGACACTCTCAAAGCCTCCTTGATAAAATGCAACATCCCCACCGACACCTGGGTGCCCCTGGCCCAAGACCGCCCTAAGTGGAGGAAGTGCGTTGAGCACCTCGAGTCTCAACGCCGAGAGCATGCAGAAATCAAGTGCCGACAGCAGAAAGAGTATGCGGCAAACTAGTCCCACCCACCCCTTCCCTCAATGACTATCTGTCCCGGCTGTGACAGAATCTGTGGCTCTCTAGTGGATTGTTCAGCCACCAAAGAACTCACTTCAGGAGTAGAAGCAAGTCTTCCTCGATTCCAAGGGACTGCCTATGACGACAGACTGGGAAGATCTTTGTCTATGCTAAATTAACTGATCCCAGACAGGACAACAGTGGGGGTGCTACAATCTGACTCAGCACCCTTGGACTTGGGAGGAGAAAAAGAAGTCAGGATTCGCATTCTTGCTCAGAAGAATCGATATCCAACAATTCCTGCTGTAAATGCGCATGTGATCAGTGGGATTGCATTCAGCTGCAATGGTCTGTGTGGTTGGATAAAAGCCTGCTGCTACCCATTGTCTACGCTCAACATGTACAATTTCTACTTGGATCAAAATCCAAGGGCAATAATGCATGTGGAACTATACCGCAGCAAGGAATTAATGCAGAAAAGGGAATGAAGAAAGAACCACAGAAGTTGAGGGGCCATTATGTCTCTACCAGCTTTTTGCTAGAGGAATCAAAAACTAGTCAGGGATTTGATGGAAAAAGCAAAGTACTCATTTTTTTAATTTTAAAAGGCCACTTAATCTTTAATCAGGCTGCTATATCTTTGTAATTGAAACAATACATATTTTAAAATCAACAATCCCACCTATGTAGTAAACATAATACTTCTTACCAAATTTCATACGAATATACTCATATGGATCCTCCTGCCAGAGCTCCTCATCTGCATCTGTGTAGCACATCAAGGGGAAGACAACATCTTGGATAATTCCCTATGAACAGCAAACAGAGTTTGTTTAAATTAATAAATTTATCAAAATATCAGCAGATTTTGTACAAACTCAATAATTTGGTTAGGGTCAGTAATTATTAATTTTGCTAATTTTTTTCCTGAAGCTGGTGATTCTTGTTGGGGTACCATAGGTATTGCAGCCCTTTGATATCTTACCCAAATGACCATTCTTCATGTGAGCCAAGACAGTGAATGTCTGCAGGCTTTCCAACCACAGGTGCCATCAAAGCCACTGTTCTCACTTAATGTATTATCCAGCAGATTACTAGATCAGGAGTAGGAACTGATAACTGATGATCTTACCCTTCCCTTAGCTCAGGGGCACAGAAACCAAAGTAGCAGTTCCTGCTCCCTCCCCAATCCTCGAGAGTAGCTAACTCAGAATATCTGGCCTTCCCAGTTTACATGTTCCGTACTTGAGGCTGTCCAATTACTTACTGAGCTACCAGGGCAGCCCTGGTCTTTTTCTAAATTATTCACTGCTTCAGTTGAAAGCCATCCTTGCATTACTTCAAAAATTACACCATTTTCTGATTTTCCAAATACAAACTTGCCATATGGAGAAGCAGCTATGTGAATACCACCATTCAACTCGGGATTAATAAGGATTAGGATCAACCAAAATCCATCTCTTATTCTATTACTACGCCCAAGTGTGAAGGAGCTCACCAATGGAGTTGATTTTAAACATTCCCTGGGCTCCGCAATTGCTTAACTGTTTAAAGCAATTGGTAACCGAGCAATTCTCAGACTTTACCAAATTAACTGTGTGGTGGTAGTCGGGAAACTGCAATTAGCCTTACTGCCGCTGGATTTGGGGGCAGGAGAACAGGAAAAAGATATAGCAGTCTAGCTTCTCATTTCTGTTCAATATCTAACCTCCTGTGCTGTATGATTCTACACTAGTTCAGTAACAGTGAAAAATATCCAGTGATATCATTGTGAAGACAGAATTTGGCACAGCTGTGCTGTCTCAACAGTTAAAAAGCTGACTAATAGTCATTTTCTGGACTCGTGAAGAATGGCCATTCAGGTAGAGCATCAGATGACAACCAGTGTCCATGGAAGAGCACATCTGCAAAGTGTCACCAGCTTCAGGACAGGCAATGGGGAAGTTCCATTTCATTAAGTACCTTGGGTTCATGAACTTACAAAGCATAATTCCAGAGTTCTGGGCAGATCCTGATTTTGACAACAGCGTTATTAAACCAACAACTCGTATTTATATAGTGCATTTAATGTAGTGAAACGTCCCAAGGTGCTTCACAGGAGTATTATGAGACAAATAATTTGACACCGAGCCATGCAAGAAGAAATTACGGCAGGTGACCAAAGGCTTGGTCAGAGATAGGTTTTAAGGAGTGTCTTAAAAGGAGGAAAGAGGTGTAAAGAGGCAGAGAGATTTAGGCAAGGAATTACAGCACTTGGGGCTGAGGCAACAGAAGGCATGGCCATCAATAGTTGAGTGATCAGGGATACTCCAGAGGGCAGAATTAGAGGAGCGCAGATATCTCGGGGGGAGGGGGGGGCTGTCGGGCTGAGATCGGGAGGGACGAGGCCATAGAGGGATCTGAAAACTAGGATGAGAATACTGAAATCGAGGCATTGCTTAACCAGCAGCCAATGTAGGTCAGCAAGCAGGGGTGATGGGTGGGTGGGGACTTGGTGCGAGTTAGGACACAGGTAGCCGAGTTTTGGATCACCTCTAGTTACATAGGGTAGATTGTGGGAGGTCAGCCATGGGTGCATTGGAATAGTCAAGTCTAGAGGTAACAAAGGCATTGATGAGGGTTTCAGCATCGGATGAGCTGTGGCTAGGGCGGAGACGGGCGATGTTAGAGGTGGAAATAGACGGTCTTGGTTATGCCACGGATATGTGGTCGAAAGTTCATTTCAGGGTCAAAACAAGGTTGTGAACAGTCTGCTTCAGCCTCAGACAGAAGTTGGGGAGAGGGATGGAGTCAGTGGCTGGGAAATGGAGTTTGTGGCGGGGACCGAAAACACTGACTTCGGTCTTCCCATTATTTAACTGGAGAAAATTTCTGCTCATTTAGTACTGGATGTCAGACAAGCAGTCTGACAATTTAGAGACCGTGGAGGGGTCAAGATCTGGGTAAGAGCTGGGTGTTATCAGCGCACATGTGGAAACTGACGCTGCAATTTTGGATGATGTCACCAAGAGGCAACATGTAGATGAGAAATAGGAGGGGACCAAGGATAGATCCTTGGCAGAAACCAGAGTTAACTATGTGGGAGGGGGCAGAGAAGCCGTTGCCGGTGATTCTTTGGCTACGATTAGATAGATAAGAATGGAACCAGGCGAGTGCAGTCCCACCCAGCTGGACGACGGTGGAGAGGTGTTGGAGAAGAATAGAGTGGTCAACCATGTCAAAGGCTGTCTACAAGTCAAGAAGGATGAGGAAGGATAGTTTTCCTTTGTCACAGTCACAGACACAAAGTATGTCATTTGTGACTTTGATGAGAGCCGTTTCAATACTGTGGCAGGCATGAAAACCGGATTGGAGGGATTCACACATGGAGTTGCGGGAAAGACGGGCACAGATTTGGGAGACGACAACACGTTTAAGGACTTGAGAGGAAATGGAGGTTGGAGATGGGGCGGTAGTTTACAAGGATGGAGGGGGGGGTCAAGGGTTGGCTTTTTGAGGAGGGGTAATGACGGCAGATTTGAGGGAGAGGGGGCAGTACCTGAAGAGAGAGAACCGTTAACAATGTCAGCTAACATGGGAGCCAGAAAAGGAAGTTGGGTGGTCAGCAGTTTGGAGAGAGTAGGGTCAAGGAAGCAGGAAGAAACCAACTAAACAATAGAAAGCAGTACTGTTAATTTTAACATTCTCAGCTTTCTTTAATGTCTTTTATATAATAACACTGCTCAGGATTGTTTGTCAAATCATGTTAAACTAGGTTGGCTTTACCTGAATATGGGGTTTTAGATTCTTCCAAGTGACAGCATGAGCAACCCCCTGGTTAATATAGTTCAGTGTTTGCTGCAATACTCGAGGAGCCACATATTGTTTTTCTTTGTATTGATACAAAACTTTCAACAGCACCTGTAATGAGATATACTGAGTAAATGACTAGCTTATAGATGTGTGCTTTAGAAAATATCTAGTACAAAGAGTTGAAATACAAGATCTACACGCAATCTAAAGATGTAGCAGCAATGGTCTGTAGTATTATTAGTCACTCATCTCACATCTCTATGGCCATCTGCTGGCGATAACCAAGATGACTGGATACAAATTTTCATTAAATTGTAGCAATGAAGTGCAGCATGTTAATTAAATCAATAACCTATAAAAAAAAGATTAAGTTTCAATCCTAGACCCAGTTTTACCAAGGAAGTGGAATTTCCATCAGGCAATTACATATTAGCATTCATAATGGCAATACGAAGAGTCTATATACTAAACTAGCTACCCCTCCCATTTTCTCAGGTGAAGACAAAAGCGCAAATGACAGAAGCAAGGTTCAAAAGCTTATCGTTTTTGAGGAGACTGGGAAGAATTGCATGGAAATGATACTGTACCTGCTGGATACTGACAGCATAACCTTTGAGGAATACTTCAGCAAATTCATTATATTCTTTGGAAACATTACCCGGACTTCCGTATCTGGTGGATACAAATACATTTCAGTTCTCATTCATTGAAAAGTTTTAGATATGCATTTGATATTTTCACAATTGGGGCTCCCTCGAATGGGTTAGCAAGCAACAGACCAGGATAGCCTCAGAATTTTGGTTCTTGATCACTATCCAGTGGCTCCTGCTGGGAGTGCTTAGGCGTGGACATTGGGTGAGGTCAGGATTGGCTCAACTATAATGCCCCCATGGTCCAACAGCCAGTCAACACACAAGGTCCAGGCTCACACAAGAATAATGGACAATTGAGCAAGGTACTGGATGACATCTGCAGACCTCAAACCCAGCTAGGAGTAACATTTTCAGAACAAGAGAAAAATGTGGCAAAAAATAAAGTTGCACACTTTAGTCTACAATTACGAGCCACTGAAAAATCCTCACCGTTCAAACAATCTGGCCAAGATGTGCAACGCCCATTTTTTGCACTTCCACCAAGGGAGCTCAGGTCGATCATCTTCATCAACTTGAAGAGTTTCCTTAAAACCAGCACAAATTCAATTATGAAAACTTGCTGAACACACACCTCTACTGCAGGAGTGCATACTTATGGGTTTACGCAGTTAATTTCCATTATAGATGTGGACAAAGAAATCTATAATGGAAATATTTTGCAGGAAATACATAGAACATACACAGTATACAATTTACATCATGAGCTCAAGCTGAGAGACTGACAAATGCCTGATTTGCATAAATTGACTTGGTCATCACTATGATCCAATGCTCAGTCTCTTGACTGGGTTATGAAATAAAGCTTTAGAAACTTAAAGGACACGACTGCTGCCAACAAACCGGAAGCGGTCTGCACATGCGTGTTGCTGGTTTGTCATGGGAACGGGTTCACTAAAACTTATTTAAAAAGCCGGGAAGGGAGCAGGCTGGTGAAAAAGCAGGAAAGCCAGTTAGGGAGTGGGCTAGTTAGTGTGATTGTTTTTTAAAAAAAAGGCAGAAACATCATGCTTCCGGTTAATACAGGTGCTATATAAATCCAAGTCTTTTAAGTAATAAGGCTACTCTAGAAACAGTAACACTCCTATAAATTAGTGTTTATTGCAACATCACATTGCATAAATTTAATACAGCAGTCTTATTCTATTCACCGAGGAAGCAAAATCTAAAAATGTTTAATTTCTCCGGCAGTAGTTCATAGAATCATAGAAATTTACAGCACAGAAGGAGGCCATTCGGCGCATCGTGTCCATGCCTGCCGACAAAAAGCTATCCAGCCTAATCCCACTTTCCAGCTTTTGGTCCCTCCTCCAATTAAGTATTTTTATTATCGATTTCTCCTTGTCCTTCTCTGCAACTAATCTAAACCTTACGATATGATGATCACTATTCCCAAAATGCTCTTCAACTGTGACATTCTCCACATGACCCACCTCATTCCTGAGGACGAGATCCAGCAGTGTCTCCTTCCTTGTTGGGCAGGAAGCACACCGATGAAAATTCTCCTGAACACACTTCAGAAATTCCTCCCCTTAACACCATCACTGCCCCATTCAATATTGGGGTAGTTAAAGTCTCCCACAGTAATTTCTTTGCAAATCTGCTTTTCTGTCTCCTTCCCGCTATTTGGTGGCCTATAAAATACACCACGTAGCGCAATAGCTCCTTTGTTGTTTCTCAACTCCAACCAGCTAGATTCCACCTTTGATCCCTCAAAGACATTTTGGGGCCGAATTTCAGGGTCCGGATAAGGCCTGTTACCGCCGTTTTGCAGCGGAATCGAGAGGCCGCCGCGTTGCAGTCGATTGGCTGCCACGATCCAAATTCACATCGGGGATTTTTCGGGCAGTCATCACTTCCGCCCCACTGCTGCTGACCGCCCCAAGCGCGTCAAAGCACGCACCGCTGATCTCCCGCATCTCCAACCCACTCCACGAGAAATTTACCTTTAAAAAAATCTTCGATCCGCTGCACGGTGCCCCGACAGCTTTTTCTGTCGATGCACTTTGTTTTGTGTGTGAGAGCCACGGCATCGTAGCGGTCCTTCAAGGGGAAGGCACACTGCCACGGCCACCATGTTTTTCTTTGGCCGGCCGACTCCCCGATCAGCCGGGCAATTATAGCCCTGTGATCGGTCGGGTCACCTACATGCAGCCTGGAACCCCTTCTTGGGTGCCAGGCCACTGGCCCGCCCAAAACCTTCCCTGCTGGCCCAATAGCCGAACCTGAATTTATTTATTTTATTTTTTTTTAAATAAAATCGCTGCTACTCGCCCTTTAAATGAGGGGAGAGATGTGGTGACGTGCACACGCACTGACGTCACCACCGCTCCATGACAGCGGTGGAGACTTGGTCCCGCCCCTCACCACACTTCCCCCCCCCCCCCCCGAATCATGATGGACTTTCGGTCTGCTCGGGAAAAAAAGACAAAGACCTGAATATCGATCAAGTCGACCTCTTCCAAGATGGCAGTAAAAATACTTTAAAAATCGTAAGTGCACCAGCTTTGATGGGCCAGAATTTCGGCCCCATTCTCTCTTTCTAGCCCTGTAATATTGATCTTAATCAATACTGCTACGCCTCCTCCTTTTTAATCCTTCTCTATCTTTCTTCAATACGTTGTACCCAGGAATATTAGTTCAATAAGATTTTTAATGAATTATAACATCACCCTCCCACAAACTCCCAATTCAACCTCTACATATTAAAAGGGCTTCAACGGGTTTAAAAAAACCTTAATTCACGAGTTTGTTGTGCCCTAAAAATAACAGAAACATGCTGCACTTTTAATTGCACTTCATCTGTACTCATGTTCCACTCTCCTTGGTTAAGAGGATGCAAACATTCAGTTCATATATTTAAGCAAACACTGGGAAGAAATGGAGGAGCAAAAAGGGAGAAAAACTTACAGGAGGAACATCCCTATCAACAACAGTTTTGAGTATTTCCATCCACTCAGTAAGGTTTTGTTGGCTTATCAGCTCCAACGGTAGAGTGTACTATAGGCAGAAAACAAAACAAAATTCATCAAACAAAAAAGTTACAAGTTCAGCTGACACTATTCACGTAATTCAAAATAAAAAATGTCTTTGTAAATTAACAAATTAAACAAAGATTCAGAAGTTATTTTATGCAGTAATTAAAATTGCCTAATTCCAATTGCATTTACCATCAAACATGGTACTATGACTGCTAACACTATTTAATGGACAAAACTTGGCCCCTTTATTGGTGCACTCCAAATTATGGTGCCATGTAACAGCAGGCTTGTATAAAAACACAACACACACTATTCTTCACAGCAAGTTCCCCAGTTTTAGCCATACCACCAAGGAGGTACAATCAATCAAGTGGCATTTCCAAACAGGTAAACCATCTGAGGGCGAGTCAATCTGCATAAGTACTACAGCAGTAGAAAAAACATGCCCATCTTTGGTCACAGAATGATGCATTTCCCATCAGAGAAAAATAACTCATGGTGTGATGGGAAAAGAAAGTTGACCATACCATTATTCAATAGGAAATTGCTGACGAACCACAAGCAAGCTATGACGATCCCATTTTAGCCACATGCACTGATTTTAGTAGAAAACGGCGTACACAGAATACAGGTAAAAGTACTTCACATGTATATTTACTTAAACACCATTCAGTGCGAAACTTTGCAGCTGCATTCACTGAAGCTTGGAATTCTGACATGAATTTATCAGACACAGCACATCTTAGTGCAGCTTCTAATCTAATGTCCAACTGTTGTCCAGAGAAATTTGCAAGAATGTTGACTCGCTCAGTGAGACATGCCATACACAGCCCTTTTCTCTCCTTTCCGAACACTATTGGATGTTGCTTGCCCTTCGCCATGACATACCCTGTTGAAGATGCTCATTATTAGTTGGGCTCTCTGCTGGTATAGAGCATTTATTATGATTGGTTGAGTGGACCACGATGACAGTTCCCAATATCAACAATGTTGCTGGTATTCCAATGATGTTGAAGTCCAGCATATTCACCAATGTTGCACACAATTTTAGCAGATAATCAGTAAGCAGTAACCATTGAACTACATATTGCATAGCATTTTACAGCACAGAAAAAGGCCATTTGGCTCCAACAGGTTTACATCAGTGTTTATGCTCCACATGAGCCTCCTCCGACCATATTTCATCTCAGCCGATTAATATATCCTTCTATTCCTTTCTCCATCATGTACTTATCTAGATTCCCAGTAAATGCATCTATGCTATTTGCCTCAAGCAAACAATAATTTTTATTAAAACTTGCACTCTTTTTCATCCTATTTTACTAACAAATGTGCAATATGGTTAAAGTAGATATGCATATGCCATGCGAATAAGCATTGAGATCACACGGTGTTTATTACTCATTTTTTTAATTTACTAATCAAAAATGCAATCAGCCACATCTAAATTCCCAATTAGCCACATGCAACTAGTGGCTAACTTATCAGACAACACCAGCATATGACTTATTTGATCTCAATATATAGCGCCTTTGCAAGTGGTTGTTATTAAATTAAACCCAATCTTCCCACGACGATAAATAGATACTTCTCAACTTTTGATTCCATTGCATCCTCAAACAGGTTTGCCCCTCTGTGATTTAGGGAATTCTACATGCAATGGCATGAGATGACCCTCACTACTCATATCAACCTCCAAAAAAGGCAAGGGGAATGCAACAAAACCAGTCACCAAGAACACAGGAAATGCAACGTGCGATCTTTATAGGGATTCCATCGTGCAATATAGCCTGTGCTGATACAAGGCTCCATCCAGAGCAGTCTGTTGTTTCCCAGGGAACAGAGTTGCAGTGCTCCAGGACCATGTGGACAACCTGATGCAAGGCAAGTGTCAGGATATTGTGGTTGGTTTACATATTGGTACTAATGACATGAATAAAAAGCCTTTTGTATTACATTACACCTACAGAAACCTTGTAGCTGAGCTGCAGAACAAGGATGTGAGGGTCGTAGTCTCACGGCCACTACCAGTTATGACCAGATTACCAGAGGAACAGCAAGATCATTGGATTCGACATGTGGCTTTAATGATCTTTGCAAGAAGCTGTACTTCATCGATAACTGGAAGGTATTTGTGGGACAAGGTAAACTATTTAGGAGGGTCGACTGCTACGTAAACTCAAGGTTGGTATTGAACTTGCTTTTAAGAAATATTTACACAAATTGAGCTTAGGGATAGCATAGCCATGTTCAAAGGTCCTTAATGGGTTATGTAACCACTGCACAGATACAATTAACATTCTATGCATAGAGTATAGAGAAGACACTTCATTTTGCATTATAATACCTGAACAAGTGCATAGAAAATTTTGAAGATCTGTTTTTGGATTAGGACAGAGTGGTCTGAAGGATCAGCGAGAAGTTGGACAAAACGATCTTTCATCATAGGCAAAAAGTGCTGCATAGCTGCCACCAATGGGTTACGTTCCTCTGGTTTCTTGTACCTGTGTATACAAAATATGTAAAACTACATATCAAAATACAAGTGCTGCCAGCACCAGAAAAATATTCCTATACTTGAAATGCACATTCCCTCATTATGTCTAACATTGCCACAATGAACAATCAGTATTAGTTTCCCTGGTAAGATTGCTTTCTAGACCAGTCTGAAGTCGTAGTGCTCGCTTTACAATTGATCAACCCACTTCAGGACACAGTGCTCGATCCAATAAGTAACATCAAAATGACCTACAGGCAAGGCATTGATAAGATTAGACATTTAGTGCTTTTACTTTCAATACAAAAATACTCCCCCATATACATTCCTTCACCTTGAAATGCTACATAGGCATGAATAATTACTACACTTTCAAAATGTCACTCAGTCCAGGAAAGGTGTAGGGGGAGGAGGAAAGATGTGGGGGGTGGGGAGAGAAAGAGGTGAAATCTTCAATGCATCTTAAGTACAGATTTTAAACAAAGTACTATTTGGCTTACTCAGGCTGAAATGCCCAAAAGCAGATAGGCAAACTATTCAGAACCAAAAATCTAAGAACTTACTCATAATTCTTCACCAACTGATAGAGGCAAAGGAGGATCCCAAGCCAATAGGCACTGTTGTCTGACTGCAGGTAGAATCCAATTTTATCTACAACTGCTGGCCATCTGCCTGGATAGTCATGCTTGATTATTTGGTGAATGCAAGTAGTAAGCTGCACCCTAAAAAACAGAATAGTATTAATTCTAGATATTGAGATAGCACCAGCTACTCACAAAACAAACTGCTTCGCAGTTCTATAAATGAATATGCAAAATAGTAACAGATGCTAATGAACTCTAAAATGTAACTTAAGTTTTAGACAAATTGCATTCAAGTTTTAAATTCAGTAGTGTCAAAATGCTATGCCTAAATACAATAGCTCTGCTACAGCAGTTGCCCACCAGCTAAATGCAGATTACATCAATGCAGTGCTTTATGTGCACCTCTCCACTTCCTTTATTCGGTAAGAATTTTTTTCATAAAGTTACCCAGTTCACATATGGCCTTTCTATTTTCCTCTTAGAAAACTCGTTCTGGTGCAAGTTGTGCTCAAGTATCCTATTCAAGCAATCCTTATGCATACGCAAGCCTAAACAGAGCGTGTTGGCAGACTATTCTATCATGAAGTACCACTGTAAAGCCTAATGTGCTCGAGAAATTTACACTTGCATCCAGTAGGGGTTACTGCATAGCAATCAAGAGTGCAAATCCCAAGTGATTTTCATCCCTCTCCTAACCCAGGGTCACTGAGTGCAACTTTAACACCCTAACTACCACCCTTGCAAAAATCAGCTAACATAGCACACATCAGGGATCGAATGTAGGACCTTCCTTGTCTGTAATGCTCAGCTACTCGCTAGGCAGGTTTTCTTTTTTCCTTCGCCAGAGGATCAACTTAATACACCCAAGCAGGTTATTAATCCTTATTCACCCACACTGCCGTTCACGAGACCCACATTCCAAGCAACGCCCAGAGTTCTTTGCCCAGAACAGGCAGCATGCTAACAGCAAGAGCACTAAAATGCAACAGTGAAAAGCTTTGACCAATATTTGAACAGTAAGCCAGAAAGGAGTGCTGTATGAGGTGGTTGAGAAAGAAAACCACCATACCAAAAAGGTAGATACTAGACTATTTGTATGAACTTGCCACACAGCAGTTAATAAAACCTTCATGTAACCGAACCATAGAACAGGGTCCCACTTTTGGTTACCTGATTGCACGGAGTGAGCCGACCATAGCCAGAATGGCAGTGGAACTAAAATTAGTTTCAATGTCACAGGTTTGTGCAGCAGGGCCTTGGCAGTGGAGGGCAGCAGTGACTTGGGCTGGAGAGAGGAGAAAATAACCCACAACTTCTGGCCATGATCACCATCTTGGGTGAGGTACTTCAGGAAGTGGTCAACATGCAGAACTAGGATCCAACATCACTGAGCCTCAGGAATGGGAGACAATTGAAGGACTAGAAGCAAGGGATAGCTCAAGGATTTCACCAAGGAAGGAATAAAAGCAGGTGGGAGCAGGCCATCCATATGGCTTCCTGGCCTAGTTGAAAAGGACCTCTCAATGGAGGATGGAGAATGTAGAATTCAAGCATTTAGAAAGCATTACAGCAAATTCTCACCGGATGATAGCATTTGCTGTTCGCAGATATTGCGTTAATTTGCAGTATGGTGCCCTATTACAAACCTTATCAACTCGGGTGACTGAATAATAGCCTCTATTATGTTTTCACGGATGAACTGTTGATCTTCCTCTGGGATAGTGAATGGTGGCACATCACTTGAAGTAGCTTCACGCTCAGCCCAGAACTGTGTAATTGTATTTTTCAAGTAAATTACACCTAAGAGAGAATTAAATCATTAGAATCTGCATCACATTACTTACCAACAATGCTAATGATTTACAATTCTGCGATTAAAATGTATAATCTGGGAAGGATTTACTGATGTGTTGTGTTACTAAATATTTGCATTTAAATAGAACAAGCAGATTCTCCAATTGTGTAAAGAAGGACCACTTTTAAATTCCAGTTGAAATCACTTCAATGGCATTGATTTTCAGTTCGAAAGAACAAACTTGCATTTATATAGCGCTTTTCACAACCTCAGGATGTTCCAAAGTGCTTGAAGTACTTTTGAAACAGTCACTGTTGGAATGTAGGAAATGCAACAGCCAATTTGCACACAGAAAAGTCCCATGACGGAGAAAGGAATAAGATATTTTGATTGGTTGAGATGAAATAAGGTCGAAGGAGGCTCATGTGGAGCATAAACATTGGCATAGACCTGTTGGGCCAAATGACCCTTTTCAGTACTGTAAAAATCGATGTAAAATGACCCACTGCTTTTCATGTTCGATGAGGGATAAATGTTGGACAGGACGCCAGGAGCACTCCCCTGCTCTTCTCTGAATAAAGTGGAGATCTCTTTTACGTCTACTTGAGAGAACAGTTTAATGTCTTATCCGAAGAATAGCACCTGACATTGCAGCACTGAAGTGCCAGCCTAAATTATATGGCTAAGTCTCTGGAGTGCAGCTTGAACCCACAACTTTCTGACTCCAAGGCAAGAGTGCCATCACTAAGTCACAGCTGACACCATGATTGGCACCAGAGTTGATGGAGATGAGTGTGCATATAGGCACATACGCACAAATTTAAAAGAAACAGTCTCATTTCATTTAAAGTTACTCAGGTAAATATTTCCACAGAAGCCATGGGCCGCATTTTGACATCATTGCAATCACCCACAGACTTTCTATTGGATTTTGCACTAGAACTTACTGTGATGAGAGCGCTATTTCAGCAATGCCATCTACAAGGGATCTGGCACCCATGTGAACAGGGCCAGCATCTGTGTATCACCTTAACCAATAAGATTGCAGAATGATTAAGGAGGAACACAGAGTCTGAGCCAGGAAATGTCAGTTTGAATAGCTAATTCAATGTCAAATCAGGTACAGCAAAATATTAAAGCGAGAGAGATAAAAGAGCCAAAAAAAAGTTAAAAATAATAAATTATTTACTTTCCTTTTAAACCTCGAGCAATAATTACAATCTGATGGGATGAGACTCCACACTAGAGTTAATTTTCAGCGCCAGGCAGTAATTAAGACTCATCACATTAAATTTTTTTTTACTTAAATTGGAATGGACAAGCCCTAACTTTTTCTGCTTTTTAGTGGATATGTCACACAAGTACAGCAACTTCACACCATTCCATTATTGCAATGCTGAGTCTCTCGGCGAGATACCATTCTGGAGGAGCAGGGCAACATGGATAACAACTCCACAACGTCTGCAATTAACTGTACATGTGTGGTCACTGGCAGTTGCTGTCCAATTTACACTTTAATGACAGTGAGCGCTGTTAAGTCTCACCATTATTTCTGCAGCAAAGTCCGGTCCCCTGCATCATGGGCAAGTGGTCTGAACAGCAGTCATCAGAATTCTGTATCAAATTGCTTCAAGGTAGAGCATGAAGATCACAATAGGAAAATACTTAGTCCTTGCTAACAGCAGTAAAGGAATTATGAAATGGCAATGACCTGCCCATCCCTCCTATTCCCTTCCTCAAATCAAATTTCCACTGAATACCAAAAATAAAAAATTGACAAAAGTTTATTTAGTCTCAAAACATTCCCCGATTGAATAGCCTATTTCTGTGCTGTAACATTCCATGTAATTCTATGCAACTGAAATTACTTAATTACAATCCACTAATAACTCTTAGATTATTAAATAATTCAATTATGTAATAACTAACTTGAAATACTAAATTGTTCAAAATACCATGCAACATCTGACCTCTGCAATTGAACAGAAATAACTGAACTTATTTTAAATTAAAAAGCCAAGCATGAACAATTTCTCAGTTGTCAGTTTGCCACAGCAGTGGTCAGTAACTAGCACAATCCTGAGTGACGACTTTGGAGGCTAGTTAACCTTCAAGAATAACTTAAAAATGGCCTGGCCAGAACATTAGCCAAATGAATTTTGATAGTAAACAACACCTGCTGTGCTTCAAAGAAGTATTTTAGTAGTAAAAGTAAAAATGTGCAAGAGACTCTTAAATAAGGACACCGTGCACTCAAAAATTGTGTATGAAGGTTACAACCACTTGTACTGAAATTTGATTTTGTCTTTAAAGTATGCACTCTTCCCACCCCCAACTTTTCTTCTCTTTCCCTGAAAACAGCATTAATTCATTATGTGAGCCTAGACAGGTCAACAGGTACATCATAGCTCAGTCCTATCCTGACTCGCCCAACATATACACACGTACACTTTTTGGCAAGGATCACTACTCTCAAATCCACAAGTGCTGAGATCAGTTGTATTGTCTCCTCATAATCAGCCAATACCAGACGGCTGCCTGCTATGTATAGCTCAGCTTCACACCAAGGTGATCGTGAGCTATAGCTCTATTGAACACTCAGCAATTTTATGCAATGATTAGAGACACGCAAACCAGGAAGGTGCGAGGTTTGATCTTGCACCTGTATTGTATCACTGGTGCCATCACCCCAGATGAAAAGTTACCGCAGCACAGAATGGGGATTGAATTGTATGGTTCGCCGTATGGTTTACATGTTTTTTAAAAAAAAAGATTCTGATCTGATTAACCTTCAATACAGACAAAAAAATCTTTCAACAGAACAGAACCAAATTAATTTCAAAGCAAGTGCGACAAGACTGACCACGTAAACAAATATCCACCATTTTATTTACATTAGCGTGGTATCATATTGTGGCATGTTTATAATTTCTTTCCAAGGAAGGATTTGAAAATATATTACATTCAACACTGGGTTTATCATAGTGCATTTGAACAGGTTTAAAAGAGATGCAGAGATAATAGGTAGTTAAAATGATAATGAGCCAATGTGGATATTTTGCCAGACTATAATATACAAATGATTGGACTGTCTCAGCAAAGGAAAAGCAACTCTTGTAATGTGATGGAAAGCTTTCAATCTCTTTTATGGTTGTGGACATCAAGAGCTATAACACGCATAGGGGCCAAGCTTCGGCCTGAGTTGCTCCTGTTTTTTTGGAGCAACTAGTTTAGAATGGAGTATCTTAGAAATTTGAATTCTCGGCATTTAGTTTGCTCCAGTTCTAGTCAGTTAGAACAGTTTCACTTTGGAACAGAATTTTTTTTTTCCCAAAAGGTGGTGTGTCCGGCCACTTACGCCTGTTTTCAAAGTTTAGGCAGTGAAAACTTACTCCAAACTAACTTAGAATGGAGTAAGTGAAGATTTTTGTACGTTCGAAAAAACCGTGTCTACACTTTAGAAAATCAGGCGTAGGTTACAAATCAGGCATAGGGAGTGGGGGGTTTAAAGGGAAGTTTGCAAACAGTAAACACTTCAGTTTTACAAATAAAGAGCCATCATCAATAATAAATGATAAATACATCAATAAAATCAATCAAAAAAAAATATATATTTTTTTAAATCAATAAATAAAACATTTTTTACTTACCGACTGCAGCACCGGGGGTCCTCCAACAGTGTGCTGGGACAGCCCCCCCAGTGTGTGTGTGTGTGTGTGTGTGTGTGTGTGTCTTTGTCTCTATCTCTGTGCGTGTGCGTGTCGCTGGTGGGAGGGGGAGAAGGGGGTGGTGGAAGGGAGACAGAGAGAGAGAGAGAGAGGGAAGGAGAGAGAGAGAGAGAGCGAGAGCGAGAGCGAGGGAAGGAGAGAGAGAGAGAGAGAGGGAGAGGGAGGGAGGGAGGGAGCAGAGGGAGAGGGAGGGAGCAGAGGGGGAGGGAGGGAGGGAACAGAGGGGGAGGGAGGGAGGGAGCAGAGGGGGAGGGAGGGAGGGAGCAGAGGGGGAGGGAGGGAGGGAGCAGAGGGGGAGGGAGGGAGGGAGCAGAGGGGGAGGGAGGGAGGGAGCAGAGGGGGAGGGAGGGAGGGAGCAGAGGGGGAGGGAGGGAGGGAGCAGAGGGGGAGGGAGGGAGGGAGCAGAGGGGGAAGGAGGGAGGGAGCAGAGGGGGAGGGAGGGAGGGAGCAGAGGGGGAGGGAGGGAGGGAGCAGAGGGGGAGGGAGGGAGGGAGCAGAGGGGGAGGGAGGGAGGGAGCAGAGGGGGAGGGAGGGAGGGAGCAGAGGGGGAGGGAGGGAGGGAGCAGAGGGGGAGGGAGGGAGGGAGCAGAGGGGGAGGGAGGGAGGGAGCAGAGGGGGAGGGAGGGAGGGAGCAGAGGGGGAGGGAGGGAGGGAGCAGAGGGGGAGGGAGGGAGGGAGCAGAGGGGGAGGGAGGGAGGGAGCAGAGGGGGAGGGAGGGAGGGAGCAGAGGGGGAGGGAGGGAGGGAGCAGAGGGGGAGGGAGGGAGGGAGCAGAGGGGGAGGGAGGGAGGGAGCAGAGGGGGAGGGAGGGAGGGAGCAGAGGGGGAGGGAGGGAGGGAGCAGAGGGGGAGGGAGGGAGGGAGCAGAGGGGGAGGGAGGGAGGGAGCAGAGGGGGAGGGAGGGAGGGAGCAGAGGGGGAGGGAGGGAGGGAGCAGAGGGGGAGGGAGGGAGGGAGCAGAGGGGGAGGGAGGGAGGGAGCAGAGAGGGAGGGAGGGAGGGAGCAGAGGGGGAGGGAGGGAGGGAGCAGAGAGGAGGGAGGGAGGAGGGAGGGAGCAGAGGGGAGGGAGGGAGGAGGGGAGGGAGCAGAGGGGAGGGAGGGAGCAGAGGGGGAGGGAGGGAGCAGAGGGGGGAGGGAGCAGAGGGGGAGGGAGGGAGCAGAGGGGGAGGGAGGGAGCAGAGGGGGAGGGAGGGAGGGAGCAGAGGGGGAGGGAGGGGAGCAGAGGGGGAGGAGGGAGCAGAGGGGGAGGGAGGGAGGGAGCAGAGGGGGAGGGAGGGAGGGAGCAGAGGGGGAGGGAGGGAGGGAGCAGAGGGGGAGGGAGGGAGGGAGCAGAGGGGGAGGGAGGGAGGGAGCAGAGGGGAGGGAGGGAGCAGAGGGGGAGGGAGGGAGCAGAGGGGGAGGGAGGGAGCAGAGGGGGAGGGAGGGAGCAGAGGGGGAGGGAGGGGGGGAGCAGAGGGGGAGGGAGGGAGGGAGCAGAGGGGGAGGGAGGGAGGGAGCAGAGGGGGAGGGAGGGAGGGAGCAGAGGGGGAGGGAGGGAGCAGAGGGGAGGGAGGGAGGGAGCAGAGGGGGAGGGAGGGAGGGAGCAGAGGGGGAGGGAGGGAGGGAGCAGAGGGGGAGGGAGGGAGGGAGCAGAGGGGGAGGGAGGGAGGGAGCAGAGGGGGAGGGAGGGAGGGAGCAGAGGGGGAGGGAGGGAGGGAGCAGAGGGGGAGGGAGGGAGGGAGCAGAGGGGGAGGGAGGGAGGGAGCAGAGGGGGTGGGAGGGAGGGAGCAGAGGGGGTGGGAGGGAGGGGAGCAGAGGGGGTGGGAGGGAGGGAGCAGAGGGGGTGGGAGGGAGGGAGCAGAGGGGGTGGGAGGGAGGGAGCAGAGGGGGTGGGAGGGAGGGAGCAGAGGGGGTGGGAGGGAGGGAGCAGAGGGGGTGGGAGGGAGGGAGCAGAGGGGGTGGGAGGGAGGGGAGCAGAGGGGGTGGGAGGGAGGGAGCAGAGGGGGTGGGAGGGAGGGAGCAGAGGGGGTGGGAGGGAGGGAGCAGAGGGGGTGGGAGGGAGGGAGCAGAGGGGGTGGGAGGGAGGGAGCAGAGGGGGTGGGAGGGACGGGAGCGGGGGGAGGGAGCAGAGGGGCAGAGGGGGTGGGAGGGAGGGAGGGAGGGAGCAGAGGGGGAGGGAGGGAGCAGAGGGGGAGGGAGGGAGCAGAGGGGGAGGGAGGGAGGGAGGGAGCAGAGGGGGAGGGAGGGAGGGAGGGAGCAGAGGGGGAGGGAGGGAGGGAGGGAGCAGAGGGGGAGGGAGGGAGGGAGCAGAGGGGGAGGGAGGGAGGGAGCAGAGGGGGAGGGAGGGAGGGAGGGAGGGAGGGAGGGAGCAGAGGGGGAGGGAGGGAGGGAGGGAGCAGAGGGGGAGGGAGGGAGGGAGGGAGCAGAGGGGGAGGGAGGGAGGGAGGGAGCAGAGGGGGAGGGAGGGAGGGAGGGAGCAGAGGGGGAGGGAGGGAGGGAGCAGAGGGGGAGGGAGGGAGGGAGGGAGCAGAGGGGGAGGGAGGATGGGAGGGAGCAGAGGGGGAGGGAGGATGGGAGGGAGCAGAGGGGGAGGGAGGATGGGAGGGAGCAGAGGGGGAGGGAGGATGGGAGGGAGCAGAGGGGGAGGGAGGGAGGGAGCAGAGGGGGAGGGAGGGAGGGAGCAGAGGGGGAGGGAGGGAGGGAGGGAGCAGAGGGGGAGGGAGGGAGGGAGGGAGCAGAGGGGGAGGGAGGGAGGGAGCAGAGGGGGAGGGAGGGAGGGAGCAGAGGGGGAGGGAGGGAGGGAGCAGAGGGGGGGAGGGAGGGAGCAGAGGGGGGGAGGGAGGGAGCAGAGGGGGGAGGGAGGGAGCAGAGGGGGAGGGAGGGAGCAGAGGGGGAGGGAGGGAGCAGAGGGGGAGGGAGGGAGCAGAGGGGGAGGGAGGGAGCAGAGGGGGAGGGAGGGAGCAGAGGGGGAGGGAGGGAGCAGAGGGGGAGGGAGGGAGCAGAGGGGGAGGGAGGGAGCAGAGGGGGAGGGAGGGAGCAGAGGGGGAGGGAGGGAGCAGAGGGGGAGGGAGGGAGCAGAGGGGGAGGGAGGGAGCAGAGGGGGAGGGAGGGAGCAGAGGGGGAGGGAGGGAGCAGAGGGGGAGGGAGGGAGCAGAGGGGGAGGGAGGGAGCAGAGGGGGAGGGAGGGAGCAGAGGGGGAGGGAGGGAGCAGAGGGGGAGGGAGGGAGCAGAGGGGGAGGGAGGGAGCAGAGGGGGAGGGAGGGAGCAGAGGGGGAGGGAGGGAGCAGAGGGGGAGGGAGGGAGCAGAGGGGGAGGGAGGGAGCAGAGGGGGAGGGAGGGAGCAGAGGGGGAGGGAGGGAGCAGAGGGGGAGGGAGGGAGCAGAGGGGGAGGGAGGGAGCAGAGGGGGAGGGAGGGAGCAGAGGGGGAGGGAGGGAGCAGAGGGGGAGGGAGGGAGCAGAGGGGGAGGGAGGGAGCAGAGGGGGGAGGGAGGGAGCAGAGGGGGAGGGAGGGAGCAGAGGGGGAGGGAGGGAGCAGAGGGGGAGGGAGGGAGCAGAGGGGGAGGGAGGGAGGGAGCAGAGGGGAGGGAGGGAGCAGAGGGGGAGGGAGGGAGGGAGCAGAGGGGGAGGGAGGGAGGGAGCAGAGGGGGAGGGAGGGAGGGAGCAGAGGGGGAGGGAGGGAGGGAGGGAGGGAGCAGAGGGGGAGGGAGGGAGGGAGGGAGGGAGCAGAGGGGGAGGGAGGGAGGGAGGGAGCAGAGGGGGAGGGAGGGAGGGAGGGAGCAGAGGGGGAGGGAGGGAGGGAGGGAGCAGAGGGGGAGGGAGGGAGGGAGGGAGCAGAGGGGGAGGGAGGGAGGGAGGGAGCAGAGGGGGAGGGAGGGAGGGAGCAGAGGGGGAGGGAGGGAGGGAGCAGAGGGGGAGGGAGGGAGGGAGCAGAGGGGGAGGGAGGGAGGGAGCAGAGGGGGGAGGGAGGGAGCAGAGGGGGAGGGAGGGAGGGAGCAGAGGGGGTGGGAGGGAGGGAGCAGAGGGGGTGGGAGGGAGGGAGCAGAGGGGGTGGGAGGGAGGGAGCAGAGGGGGTGGGAGGGAGGGAGGGAGGGAGGGAGCAGAGGGAGAGGAGGGAGCAGAGGGGGAGGGAGGGAGCAGAGGGGGAGGGAGGGAGGGAGGGAGCAGAGGGGGAGGGAGGGAGCAGAGGGGGAGGGAGGGAGCAGAGGGGGAGGGAGGGAGGGAGGGAGCAGAGGGGGAGGGAGGGAGGGAGCAGAGGGGGAGGGAGGAAGGGAGCAGAGGGGGAGGGAGGGAGGGAGCAGAGGGGGAGGGAGGGAGGGAGCAGAGGGGGAGGGAGGGAGGGAGCAGAGGGGGAGGGAGGGAGGGAGCAGAGGGAGCAGAGAGGGAGGGAGGGAGGGAGGGAGCAGAGGGGGAGGGAGGGAGGGAGCAGAGGGGGAGGGAGGGAGGGAGCAGAGGGGGAGGGAGGGAGGGAGCAGAGGGGGAGGGAGGGAGGGAGGGAGCAGAGGGGAGGGAGGATGGGAGGGAGCAGAGGGGGAGGGAGGATGGGAGGGAGCAGAGGGGGAGGGAGGGAGGGAGCAGAGGGGGAGGGAGGGAGGGAGCAGAGGGGGAGGGAGGGAGGGAGCAGAGGGGGAGGGAGGGAGGGAGCAGAGGGGGTGGGAGGGAGGGAGCAGAGGGGGTGGGAGGGAGGGAGCAGAGGGGGTGTGAGGGAGGGAGCAGAGGGGGTGGGAGGGAGGGAGCAGAGGGGGTGGGAGGGAGGGAGGGAGCAGAGGGGGAGGGAGGGAGAGAGCAGAGGGGGAGGGAGGGAGGGAGGGAGGGAGCAGAGGGGGTGGGAGGGAGGGAGCAGAGGGGGTGGGAGGGAGGGAGGGAGGGAGCAGAGGGGGTGGGAGGGAGGGAGGGAGGGAGGGAGGGAGCAGAGGGGGAGGGAGGGAGGGAGCAGAGGGGGAGGGAGGGAGGGAGGGAGCAGAGGGGGAGGGAGGGAGGGAGGGAGCAGAGGGGGAGGGAGGGAGGGAGGGAGCAGGGGGGGGGGAGGGAGGGAGGGAGGGAGCAGAGGGGGAGGGAGCAGAGGGGGAGGGAGGGAGGGAGGGAGCAGAGGGGGAGGGAGGGAGGGAGGGAGCAGAGGGAGGAGGGAGGGAGGGAGCAGAGGGGGAGGGAGGGAGGGAGCAGAGGGGAGGGAGGGAGCAGAGGGGGAGGGAGGGAGGGAGCAGAGGGGGAGGGAGGGAGGGAGCAGAGGGGGAGGGAGGGAGCAGAGGGGGAGGGAGCAGAGGGGGAGGGAGGGAGGGAGGGAGGGAGCAGAGGGGGAGGGAGCAGAGGGGG